>NC_057419.1:96082247-96157751 GCF_019320065.1 Cervus canadensis
GACAACCTCTTTAACAAGTGGTGCTGGGAAAACTGGTCAACCACGTGTAAAAGAATGAAACTAGAACACTTTCTAACACCATACACAAAAATAAACTCAAAATGGATTAAAGATCTAGATGTAAGACCAGAAACTATAAAACTCCTAGAAGAGAACATAGGCAAAACACTCTCCGATATAAATCACAGCAGGATCCTCTATGACCCACCTCCCAGAATATTGGAAATAAAAGCAAAAATAAAAAAATGGAACCTAATTAAACTTAAAAGCTTTTGCACAACGAAGGAAACTATAAGCAAGGTGAAAAGACAGCCCTCAGAATGGGAGAAAATAATAGCAAACGAAGCAACAGACAAAGGATTAATCTCAAAATTACACAAGCAACTCCTGCAGCTCAATTCCAGAAAAATAAGTGATCCAATCAAAAAATGGGCCAAAGATCTAAACAGACATTTCTCCAAAGAAGACATACAGATGGCTAACAAACACATGAAAAGATGCTCAACATCACTCATTATCAGAGAAATGCAAATCAAAACCACAATGAGGTACCATTACACGCCAGTCAGGATGGCTGCTATGAAAATATAAGTGTTTTTAAAAGACAGTGTAATATAGCTGACTATGTGCTATTTATTCCCAAAGGTTTGAAGATATAACCCAGAATATCAAGAAAATATATTGAAAAATCAATACATGACAAATACTTTAAAAATACTTCAATTTCTCCTCTTCTTCCTCTTCCTTCCCATCTTCCTCCATCTCTTGCTATTACTATTATCACTATAAGGCTATCACAGATATATGGGCATTATAGTTGACAAAGTGCTTACATAGACATTACCTCATTTAATCATTCTACACCCATTTAATAAACATTTACCGAGCAGCTATACCTTGCCTGACCTTAAGTATTCAGTAGTTTAAAAAAGTACATCGAGTTGATCTGTAACAAAGGAAATTTTAAAAATATACAAATACATTTATCATTGCAACTTGTGAAAAGTGCCACTAAGAAAAAGAAGAGAGAGTGTTATGGATGAGAGGGCCCAATGGATCCAGTTACACTCAGAAGCCAGAGAAGTTCTCTCTGAGAAGACTTGAGCTGAGATGGAAGAATGTGAACTTTTCAGTCAGCTGAAGAGTGGGATGAAGAGTTTTCCAGGCCTAGTGAACAACATGTGCAAAGGCCCTGAGGCAGAAACAGGCTTGGTTCATTCCAATGGCATAGAGGAGGCAAAACATGAAGTTAGACATGGACCAGAAGCCAGATAATGCAGGATCTTATAAGTTAAAGAGTTTGAAGTATATTACAAGTATATTGGGAAATGTTACAAGTATACTTGGAAGCTAGTGAAGGGCTTTAAAACTAGTGAAGGGTTAGAGAAATTACAGTATCCTACTGACCTTTTTTAATCAATGCCATGTAAAAGAAATATAATATGACTTGTGTAAATAACTTTAATTTTAAATGTTTTAGTAGTCAGGTTCAAAAAACTAAAATAGAACAGGTGAAGTTAATTCTAATACTGTATTTTGTTTAACCCAATATTTCCAAATTAACACATCAGTAATGAAATCAATGTATGAGATCATTGAGTTATTTTACATTTTTTATACTAAGTCTTTGAAACCCAGTGTGTACTTTACACATATAGCACATCTCATTTCAGAGCAGCCACATTTCAAGTGCTCATTTGCCACCTGTACTGAAAAATGCATTCTGGCTGCTATATAGAGAATACATTAGAGAGGAATGGGTTAAAGCAAGTATTTGTTACAAAGTATTGTAAATTTAGTGGCTTAAAACAATAAAGATGTTTTAAAAACCTTACAATTTCATAGGTCAGAATTCTGACATGGGCCTCTATAGGCTAAAATCAAGGTGTTGGCAAGGTTGCATTCTTTCTGTGGGTTTTAGAGGAAAATCTATTTCCTTGCATTTTTCAGCTTCTAAAAGTCACTGTTTCCATTGTTTCCCCACCTATTTGCCATGAAGTGATGGTGACTGCAGCCATGAAATTAAAAGATGCTTGCTCCTTGGAAGAAAAGCTATGGTCAACCTAGACAGCATATTAAAAAGCAGAGACATTATTTGCCAACAAAGGTCCATCTAGTCAAAGCTGTGGTTTTTCCAGTAGTCGTGTATGGATGTGAGAGTTGGACTATAAAGAAAGCTGAGCGCTGAAGAATTGATGCTTTTGAACTGTGGTGTTGGAGAAGCCTCTTGAGAGTCCCTTGGATTGCAAGGAGATCCAACCAGTCCATCCTAAAGGAAATCAGTCCTGAATATTCATTGGAAGGACTGATGTTGAAGCTGAAACTCCAATACTTTGTCCACCTGATTCAAAGAATTGACTCATCTGAAAAGACCCTGATGCTGGGTAAGATTGAAGGCAGGAGGAGAAGGGGATGACAGAGGATGAGATGGTTGGATGGCATCACCGACTTGATGGACATGAGTTTGAGTAAGCTCCGGGAGTTGGTGATGGACAGGGAAGCCTGGCGCGCTGCAGTCCATGGGGTCACAAAGAGTCAGAAACAACTGAGCGACTGAATGGAACTGAGAAACCACCTAATTACCTTGCCTCAAGATCCCACCAACCCATCTACTAAGCTAACAACCTTGGGCTGTGTCCCTCTTACGCTGCCATCTCCCTGGTTCTCTCTTCTGCTTCTCTATTCTTGTAAGGAACCTTGAGATTATGATGTGTCCACCTGGATAGTCCAGATAATCTCCCTAGTCTCAAGGCTATCTGATTAGCAACCTTAATTCCATCTGCAAGCTTGATTCCCCATTGCTACTTAACCAAACATAATCACATGATCCGAGGATTAAGATGTTGACATGGCAGGGGTGGGGGGAAGATAATTTTGTCTACCACAGCAAGAAAATATGTTATACACATTAGAATAATAAAAAAAAACAGTAATCGATTTAACATTTTAGAGAAACAATACCCCTTATCACAAAATTCACAAAATAGAGAAGCACAAAGCATAAATTAAACAACAAAACACTACTACGCAAAATATTAATACTCAGAAGCATTTTTCCTAACATTTATTAAACATCGTTTCAGCCACCTTTCTTTGTACAGATACAGGAAGATGGAGAGAAAAACAATTTTTAAAAAGTAGGCTCACATTCTATATTCTATTTTGAATGAAAGGTATTATATTTAATAATTTTGCTTGAATTTTACAGAAGAAAAACAAATTAACTGAATTAGAAGAAATTTACTGAACATCAAATATATTTTTCTTCACCAGAATAGATATTAATTCTTAAAATATCACTCTGAAGTTTAAAAAGCATATAACAATATTGAGTATTGAATCATGATACATTTAAATTCTATGTTTTAAACTTTAAATGCTATCCTTTGATACGCAAAAAGAACCTAAAGCTCTGAGAGCCCAAGTGACTTGCCATAAAGAATGCATTATTCTTCTGCTTTCCTTAGTAGGTTCTTTCTTCCACGGTCCATTACTACTATATTATTTCTTGTCTTTCACCTCGAAGTTTATATATCTGTTTATCTGTAACCCTGGTTCTTTGGTTGTTGACCTTACTATGCCTCATTGAGTACTCAGACAGAAATTCCTGAACATGAATGCTCAGAATCTTCCTTCATTACTATAGCTTTGGATAAAAAGTTTCTCCTACATTAAGGCCTGCAACTCCTTTGTGCAATGGATACTGCCACTTTAACCTCTTCATGAACTTTACCCCTGCAATTATCCCCTTTCTCTCCTCTTGCAATTTTTTTTCCTCTCTACTGATTTATTTCCATCAATAAACATCAAGTTCTAGTATATCCAGTCTTGCAAAAAAAAACAAAACAAAGACCCTTCCTTGACAAATAATATGCCCCTTCAGCTACAGCCTCCAGTCTCCCAACTCCTTCACAGCAGAACTTCTTGAAAGAGTTGTGTGGAATAGCTGACTTCATTTCAGCATTCTTGGGCTTCCTTTGTTGTTGTTGTTCAGGGATTCCTTTACCACAACTCAATGATCTCCATACTGCTAGTTAGGATAGTCATCTCTCAGTTCTTATGCTAATTATCTTCTCAGCAACATTTGACATGGCTTACTAGTCCCTCTCACTTGAAATGCTTTCTTTCAGTTTCCCTTATATCAGTTTCTCCTTGTTTTCCTTCTGCTTCCCTGATCAGTCTTTCTCTTTGCTAACTCTTCCTTCTCTATTTAAATTCTAGATATTGGAGAATCTAACCTTTCATTTCCTCAAACGTGCTGAGCTTAGTTTTGCTTTGGAGCTTTGCATATCACGAGCCTGGGGTACTTTCCCCACTTGTACTCATATGGCTGACTCCTTGGTGGCATTCAGACCTCTGCCTTTCCTTATTGTGTAATTCATCCCATCTTATCAATCTCAACCACATCACATATGTTTTTTTTTTTTTTTTTTTTTTTTCCAGACGGCACTTACCACTAGCTCATAGTTTTTTTTTTTCTCATTTATTTTCCTATCTATTTTATGTCTCTCTTCCAAAGAATATAATTTTTTGTAAGGGCAAGGACCTTATTTATCATTTTTATAGCACTTGGCCCTAAGAGCAATACCTAAAACCACAGTAGAGTCTCAAAAATAATTGTTAAATGTATAGAGTTTTAAAGAATATCTTACCCATAGCATTTTTCATGGGTCAATGTTTGTTTATCCTGAATTTTGCATATGCTTTTGACAACACTATGCACAAAAATTAACTTACTGGTTTAGAAGAATAGGTACTTAAAAATTAGTTATGAAAAAAGTTAGTAAAGGTAAACATGAAGGTCTTTCTTGACACTTTAAGCTATATACCTGTAGACATAAACAAGCATTTCAAAAGAAAGAGATGTGGGGAATAAACCTAGTATCAGGCATAAGAAAAATTTTGATACTATGCTCTGAGTTAGAATGATCTGTTGTATAATGCTGAATTTTACAGAAAATGGCAATCAGTCTCAGAGAAGAAAAATAATTTGTGCAAGATCATATAACAAGTAAGTGGTAGAAGTATATCTAAAACCTAAGTTACATCATTCTTAATTTTCAGATCAAAGAAATACAATACCTATGATAAAAGGATCTTATCATATTTTATATTTGGAAGCTCCTTAAGTTCTCATATAAGAACAGGATGTTAATGCAGGATTTTTAATCTTAGTGGTCTCAATATTTCTCTTTCAAGAGCAAGTCAAATTTATATCACCATTACTCTTATGTTACTAAATTAAACCAGAGTGAAACCTAAGAGAAAATAAAGGAGGAATATTTTAGTGTTTATATGTTCACTGCAAATTATGTAAAGACATATGAAAATGCATGTAGACTTTATGAATTATCCTAACTTTTTATTATTCTGAACCCAATTTTCATATCTCTGAAACTCCAAAATTCAAACTAAATAATCTATAAAAATGAACCTATATACAACACATTGCAATGGCATTTACTTGAATCACGTATCATTTATCAAAAGCATCTATATCGGTCTATCACAATAGTGACAATAAAGTCTCAAAACTACTAGCTTAGAATGTTCTCAAAACAGAAACAAAAGATCTGCTTGTATGGGAGATATATAAATTTGTTCACAGAATTTTTATTGGTTAGGGTAACATATCACCTAGGTATCAGTAGTAAATAATATTTTAAGAAATCATAGTAAAATATATTAATATGTGTTGGTTTTGTTCTATAAGGATGAATGTATACTTAGAGTCTTGCTTTAACTTCTCAAGCTATGAGGAAAGAAATCTTGTTTAGATGATACATAATCAGTATCAAAAACTGTAGGATCATTGCCTGTATAATTCTTAAATCAGTTAAATATACATATGTAAAATACAGAATTATAAAATGGAGATACCCACCCATCCCTACCAAGCACTGTATCTTCTCTCTTTATCAGGAAAAAAAAATGATTTCCTCCCTCCTATCCCTGAAGAGGAAAGAAAAAAAAAAGACAGAGTAGAAGATTTTAGGGAAGAAGAAAGACAATCTCACAGGGATAATAAATTACATATTTAAAATCATCTGCAACAAAAGCAACAAATATTAACATTCTAGCACATGATAGTGAGATGAGGTAAAGTAGGGGTTGGAAAAAGAGGTGAGGACATATCATCATGACATTAGTCTAGTTGACCTGTAAGGCTAAACATGAGAAATAAGAATTAGATTAACATCAACTAAGAAAATCCTCTAGACCAGTCTCATGCCCTGATAGACAAAGATGAAGCTAAAGTGTGATCTATATTCTGGTGCTTCGTCACTAGGTGGCTCATATCTCTGTGGCTGGAAGAACCATGAGGCAGAATGAAAGACTCCCTGCTCTATTTATCTTCTAAACTAGTCTATTTGAGTGACTGACAAAACACAGGATCAATCAATTAATAAGTCAGCTGAATACCGATTTTATAACTATCACTGTATGAGGCACACTGGGAGAGAATAGTGTGTACCTATGTATCTACCTGTAAGAAGTGTGTCATCTAAAACACTCCATGCAAATAAATAGCAGAGTAGGAAGCAATATAGTTTTGTTTTATAAAGAGAAATTATTTGGCAAATTATTTCATTAACAGAGTAAGGAACAAAGAGCTTGACTGAAGGAAGACTGCAAAAATATAATTCTTTGGAGGTTGAGAGAAATTGGTTAGTGCTAGCATGTGGAGAGGGCTTCCCATATGATGCAGTGGTAAAGAACCTGCCTGCCAGTGCAGGAGGCAAAAGACACAGGTTTGATTCTTGGGTCTGGAAGATACCCTGGAGTAGAAAATGGCAACCCACTCCAGTATTCTTGCCTGGAAAATTCGATGGGCAGAGGAGCCTAGTGGGTTGCAGTCCATGGGTCTGCAAAGATTTGGACATGACTGAGCAACTGAGCATACAAACGTCAGGGATGTCTAAATGTTTTTATAAATACATGCCAAGGAGGGGTTTTCCAGGTGGCTCAGTGGGTAAAGAATCCACCTGCAATGCAGAGGAGGCATGGTAATGCACTCCAGTATTCTTGCCTAGAAAATTTCATGGACAGAGGAGCCTGGTGGGCTATAGTCCATTGGGCCTCAAAGAGTCGGACACGACTGAGCACACACACAGAATGTGGAGAAGAGTCTCAAATCCTGAAGGCTGAGGTGGGGAGTAGCCCAGATCTTATCACATGAGATCTTTTTGGAAGTTTGACTCTGAACCACTCCCCAGACATCATAAGGTTACAGAGTGTGAGTCCCAAATACTCCCCAAGACATTAACATTAAATCACATGACAAAAACTTGATGAACATGACATTTACTCCGTGTGAGTTACCTAATACCTTTGTTTTGGTTTTGATTCTTTATACAGATTCTATTTCCCTGAGCTTCTCTATAAATCACAAATATTTGCAACCAAATTGCACCAGTAAATCTCATAAGACAGCTTCCCTGAGACCAGATTCAAGATGTTAACACAAGAGGAGTTTCCTCATTTTATATAGTGACTGGGTGGGTCTTTTATTCTCTAGGAAAAAAAAAATATTTCAAAATATCATTTACATGGTGGAGAAGTTCCAGGAAAATGGCACTGTTGAATTTCTTTAATAAACTGTGTATTTGTACTCGTACTTAGAAGGTATTTAGAAAGAAAAATGTTGTATTAACCCCTGTTTCACCAAATCTCCCATTGTAAGGAAAGATGGCATTTTCCTCCCTGTGCTGAATAGATTCTTTGAAATACAGGTTCCAACTAAAGAACTTAGAACCTTCCAATCATTACATGACTAGATGAAGTTGGTTAATACAACAAACCAGGAAAAGAAAAATAAAATAGTATAAATCATACAGTTCTCCATGAATCACATAAAAGTTCTATTCTTCCCACTATACTGCAGTACACTTTAATTGATGAAGTCTCTCCTTTAACACACACAGGATTTTCAAGATTTGCAAAGCTGTAAGTGGAATAGGTAATAAGAGAAAAACAAATAAAATAAGCCAGAAATATGAAAAGCTTGAGCCTCTGTTATGAGTTCATAAATACCTTAAATTAGGAAGAATTACTGTGGGATTTAAAGCTATTGGGATATATTTGCATCTTGAGTTGGTCTTTTTACTACTAAGTAGAACAATTTACCGACTTATCCCTTTATAGGAAACAAAGGCATATACTGTAATCTGTCAGTATAAAATATTTTGAATTCACTATAATGTGGGCCCATAGAGTTTGAGACATATGTTCAGAACTGGAATCTGTACAAGATCTTAATTTTAATCAAAACCAAAGCAGCCTGTGACTCAGGTCATTGTCTGTCCTCCAGCAACAATGCAGATACTCTCAGAGATTTTGTTTCATCCTATTTTCATCATATAAGGGTACAGTTGCTATGATGAAGACATAAAAGACATGGACAAAAAGGGACCCAAAATTAATTCATTCAGAGAATACCTATAATAATACATTCTTACAATCCCCTGCCTTTTTTAATATTTATACATATTTCAAAAACAGGCTAGGAAAGTAGGTTTCTTGTTATCATTATCTTGCTGAAAGTCTTGCCAGGATTCAAAGCTGAGATGCATGCTGACAGAAACTCTGACTTGCAATCATTAATACTGTAAAATAATGTATCATGATAGGATGGTAAATCACATTTGAAAAAATCTTTTTTTTTTCTTTTCTCTCTTTTTTATTGTTTATTTTCAGTACTTTATTTATTTATTTATTTATTTTTTATGGGGAAAAAAGAAAAATTCTTATAATTTAATAATAATGTCTTGAGATTGTATTTATTTCTAAGAAATAAAAAATGATTATCAATGGGTATGAGGTTATCTTCATATTTTACTTTCATTTTTGCAATTTTGTTGACTGCTCCTCTGTGAGATCTTAATCAACAGGCCCTGATGTAACATGTTCCATTGAATTAAGCAGTTAATTAATTATTAATTAACTAAGCAATTAATTAATATTGTCTAATTTTTGGAGCATATCTATTTAAATGCTTGTTCAGAAAGCAGAAATTGTTCTCAAGCATCTAAACTCAGCTAAAAATATGCTTAAAAAACATGCTAATTAGTAGAATAATTGGCTTTGCTGTGACTTCTCCAATAGGGCAAGTATTTTAGTTAGGTTTTAGTCAAATCCAGGAGTTAGGGTGAATAATAGTATACTATATACTTAGCTAAAAACCTTTTGCAAAGGATAAAAAAAAACACTTCACAATCAGTGGCTGATCGCTGATCTCTATCTGTGGACTTCTCCATAACTTGTCAGTGGCATAACAAAGAGAATCACAGACCTCAAGGAGTCCTAGCTCTGCATCATCTCATGACTGGAAGATAATTTACCTAAACTTACTGAAAAATGTAGATGAGTTGTTATTCCTACAAAACTCTGCTATTTCACATTATCATATAATGCCCATCAAGAACTACAATAATCATGGAGCAAATGAGTATTTTGTGCATTACTTGAATACTGAATGCACCCTACAATATCCAGACTTTGTATTTCTAATTTACAGTGAGGATTTCCTATGAAAATGAAACGCATCATTTACAAACTGCTTAAGGATTGACTGCCAACCAATCCATATTAGTTTTGGGGGGAATTGAAATGTGCTTATTCTTAGTAGTTATGGATACTATCTCTTTGAGCTTTGTGACAGTCAAGATCATATCATATTCATCTTTTAATTACCAGTGCCTATCTACAAAATAGCTGTTCCATAACACACATTCAATACATTCTTATTGAATAAGTAAAGAGCTGATTGATAAATGTAGTGAAAAGACAAGTCAACTTAGTGAAACAATTGTCATGATGTAACCAATAAAACCAGTTGATGTGATTGTTCTTTTTTTTTCTCATTTTTCAAATTGTTGCTCTTGTATCATCAGAAAGAGCATCAGTGTAAAAATATATCCCTTACTCTATTTCAGGTATTGGTTTGTATTTAGTTTCATGCTCAGTGTATGTTGGGAATGCAGTATGAATAGAGCACTGGGCTATGAATATTTAAGATGGATTCAGAAGAGCCGACTCATTGGAAAAGACCCTGATGCTGGGAAAAATTGAAGGTAGGAGGAGAAGGGGATGACAGAGGACAAGATGATTGGATGACATCACCGACCCAATGGATATGAGTTTGAGCAAGCTCTGGGAGATGGTGAAGAATAGGGAAGCCTGGCATGCTGCAATCCATGAGAAACTGAACAACAGCAACAGAAGACAATTATTACACAGTCTCTTGAACCAAAAACCATGTGTGAAACTATTGTAAAAATACAGGACTTCCCTGATGGTCCAGTGGTTATGAATCTGCCTGCCAATGCAGAGGGCACAGGTTTGATCCCTGGTCTGAAAATATTCTACATGCCAGAAGACAACTAAGCCTGTGTGCCACAACTATTGAAGCCTGTGCGCCTAAAGCCCATGCTCCAAAACAAGAGAAGCCACCACAATAAGCCTGCACACTGTAATAAAGAGTAGCTCACACTTGCCACAACTAGAGAAAGCCCAAGTGCAGCAGTGACTACCCAACAAAGCCAAAAATAAACAAAAAGAATTTTAAAAATACAAAGTAGGACAAAATGTGAAGCATTACAGTGAGTGTATGAGTAGTATAATTTTGTACAAAAAAATCAAAAGGTTACTCTATCTAGACTGCTGTAATCAAGGAGTAATCTTAGAGAACATACAACTTGAACTACATCTGAATGATTAAGAGGAGTTGAATGAGTGGAAAGGAGTGGTGATTAGACTACAAGTGGAGAATAGTTTGGTTAGAAATATTTAGACTAAGCTTTGTAGATTTGGAAAACAACAGAACGATCAAGAGTTTTATAGGCTATGTTTCCTATTGCTTTGGGGATAAAAACTAAATCTCCTTAACATGGCCTTTAAGTTCTACATGATTTAGAATCTACCTACTTCTGCAGCTTCTGATCAAGACTTGCACAGCAATGTTGTCACATCCTGGAAGATTTTCTTTGTTTTTTAACTAGGCAATGCCAAGTCATCTTTCAGATCTCAGTTCAAGTATCACTTTCTTTTGAATTAGGTCAACCTCTCATCCTGCCTTGCTATTAGCTATCATAGCACTATGCACCTCTCCTTAATGACACTTACAGTAGTTGTAATTTTACAAGTTATTCATGTGATTATGAGTGTGCCTCCTTCACTGGACTGTTAGTCTGTAAGAGTATGGATCATCTCTATTTTCATTTACCATTGTATCCACAGTGACTAATCCATAATAGGTGCTCATACATAAATGGAGTTGGATAATTAAAATAGGCTAGCAAATTTAGATATATTGAAGGATCATGCACTCATTGATCTAACAAATATATATATTGAATAATTATTATACACTGTATTTTGTACCAGGTACAGAAGATACAAAAATGGAAGATACTTCTTGCCTATGGTCTATTCAATATGAGGAAGAAAGATAAAAATAACAGGCCTTTACAATGCAGGGTGAGCAATGCTGCTGTGGTAGACTAAACATAGTACTTTTAGAGCATTAAGGAAGAGACTTCTAAAAAGGAAAGTAATAAGAGGAGACTGCTTGGTAGATACCGATTAACCGTTAAATTGATTTTTGACCTTTATTCTGCTTATAAGAACAAATCTAAGGGGTAATCAGTAAAGTAGCATTAGTGAATAATAGAATGTCTTCTAAAGTTTATAGATAAAAAACAAACAGGAAAAAAGTGGTTCAGAGAATTGGAACCCAGAGCATCGGTGGGGCCGAGAGAGCCCCTGAGTTGGGAGGATGGGTTTACCAGCCTCCACTCCTTGTGGTCCTTTCGAGGGGATTTCCAAAGATTATACAAATTACCTCATTGCTTTTCTGAAATTTTGTTCTGTATGCATGTGAACTATAATGAGCATCTGTTCCACAGATATAACCTTGTCTCCAGACCAAGACAAGAACCCATTTTCTAAATATAGTGTCAACAGGGATATTCTCAAGGAGGAGGTAGAGGACGAGATGTTGCTTCTGTAAACTTTCCAATCAAGAAGCATGGGCTGAGATTCTGTTTCTTCTGCACTATACTAGGCACTATGGAGAAGGAGAAGAAGACTGCTGTTGCCCTAGAGGAAGATTACGTGCTCTTTTAATAGCTGACATTCAAAACCACCTTCTAGTTGCTACAAAAAGGCACTGAAGAGGAAATAGCCCTTTTCTTATACTTAGAATGTATTTCATTCACAGGGAACTATTAAAACTTTTAAAGCAAATATGGAAGGGTTAAAAACTAAACATCTAAATCTTCCTAAAGCATATTGGTTCAGTTCCAAGGCATTTGCTAAAATTACACATAGAGCCTAACTTTGAAATAAATATAGCAAATTACTACTTTGGAAATTGGGCTCTTGGGCATCTCTGCTTCTATTTCAAATGGTCATTCCTAATTACACACATGAAAAAAAAATCAAATATATCTTTAGACCAGATTTTTCTCTTAGGACAAAAATAATTATCCTGCTTCAACCTAGGTATAATATTCTTTCTTTTACTGTGAAGCTACTTACATCTTAGAGCAAATGACAAGTCAAGAAATTAAAAGCAAAGAATATTGGAATAGGCAAGTTTACTCTGATGCATTTTAGAATCACTATAAAAAACTTCTCTGAAGCTCTTTCCAAAGAAGGTATGCAACAAGGGTTACTTTCTACTGGAGGAACAGAGAAGAGGATGACAATGGAATGTTCCTGAGGTTGGAGGATTTGGGAAGGAGCCTGGCAAGTAGACTAAGAAGTGAAATTATATCAACTATTTACAATGTATTGGAACATGGCATTCAAAGTTAAGGGCAAACAAGAAGCCAGTGACAGTATGTGAAAAGTGAAACTGTTAGTTGCTCAGTCGTGTTTGACTCTTTGCAACTCCATGGACTGTAGCCCACCACACTCCTCTGTCCATGGAATTCTCCAGGCAAGAATACTGGAGTGGGTTGCCATTCCCTTTTCCAACGGATCATCCTGAGACCCAGGGATTGAACCCGGGTCGCCTGCATTGCAGTCAGATTCTTTACCGTCTGAGGCACCAGGGTATATTTATTCAGTATTACTCTGAGTATAAAAGATCTAGTCACAAATCAGCTTCTCCTGTCTAAGAAATGAAAACTTTGGACATGGATGTGATATGCTCAGTTCAGTTCAGTTCAGTTGCTCAGTCGTGTCCGACTCTTTGCAACCCCATGGACTGCAGTATGCCAGGCCTCCCTGTCCATCACCAACTCCTGGAGTCCACCCAAACTCGTGTCCATTGAGTCAGTGATGCCATCCAACCTCTGTCTTCCCCTTCTCCTCCTGCCTTCAATCTCTCCCAGCATCAGGGTCTTTTCAAATGAGTCAGCTCTTTGCATCAGGTGGCCAAAATATTGGAGTTTCAGCTTCAACATCAGTCCTTCCAATGAACACCCAGGACTGATCTCCTTTAGGATGGACTGGTTGGATCTCCTTGCAGTCAAAGGGACTCTCAAGAGTCTTCTCCAACACCACGGTTCAAAAGCATCAGTTCTTTGGTGCTCAGCTTTCTTTATGGTCCAACTCTCACATCCATACATGACTACTGGAAAAACCATAGCCTTGACTAGATGGACCTTTGTTGACAAAGTAATGTCTCTGCTTTTTAATATGCTGTCCAGTTTGGTCATAACTTTCCTTCCAAGGAGTAAGGATCTTTTAATTTCATGGCTGCAGTCACCATCTGCAGTGATTTTGAAGCCCAGAAAAATAAAGTCTGCCACTGTTTCCACTGTTTCCCCATCTATTTGCCATGAAGTGATGGGACCAGATGCCATAATGTTAGTTTTCTGAATGTTGAGCTTTAAGCCAACTTTTTCACTCTCCTCTTTCACTTTCATCAAGAGGCTCTTTAGTTCTTCTTCACTTTCTGCCATAAGGGTGGTGTCATCTGCATATCTGAGGTTATCAATATTTCTCCCGGCAATCTTGATTCCAGCTTGTGCTTCCTCCAGACCAGGATTTCTCATGATACACTCTGTGTATAAGTTAAATAAGCAGGGTGACAATATACAGCCTTGATGTACTCCTTTTCCCATTTGGAACCAGTCTGTTGTTCCATGTCCAGTTCTAACTGTTCCTTCCTGAACTGCATACAGATTTCTCAAGAGACAGGTCAGGTGGTCTGGTATTCCTATCTCTTTCAGAATTTTCCACAGTTTGTTGTGATCCACACAGTCAAGAGACTGAATATAGTGACAAAAAAGAGAAGTAAGGATGAAAGTAAGGAAAAAACCAATAAAGAGTAAGTAGCTGAGAGAGGAAGTGTCAAAAGGAATGGCCTTCATTCATTCAACAAACATCTCTGGAGCCTTGTACATTAAGGACTGAAAAAAAAAAAACCTGTCAATTCACTTGAGGATTATCAGTTTAGTTAAGAGAGGGAGATGATTTTGTAGATAATATTCATGAATATGCATGATATTCAAAGTTAATACCTCTTTATCTCCTCAATCCTTTGAGATCTTAGTACATCAAGTTTCCTGTCTATCTACTTGATCTTCAAACTTTCCTTATTAGCTTACTTTTTTTGGATTATAAACATACAAAATTTTCTCTGTTAGTTAAAAAAAAATCTTCCACTGATACTGTCTCAATCTATCTGTCACTGTCTCTTTCTTTCCTTTCAAATACAAGTTATATTTAAAGTTTCAACTTAATATATTCCAATTAACTCTTCAATGTATTGCTGTCTTCTGCTCTCAAAATTTCCTTGAAGCTGTGATTACTAAGGACATCAGTGACTCACTAAATGACAAATATAATTAATTAGTTCTTTTCTTACTTGATCTGTCTATGGCATTTGATACTGTTGACCTCATTGAAATGTTATACTCCTGTCTCCATGATATCAATTTTCTGGCTCTCTCCCTTATTCTCTAGCCATTTCTATTTTCTCTGAATGTCTCCCTTATATATTGCTATACTCCAGAACTTGATCTTTGGTCCTTTTCTCACCCTCAATGTTCTTATGGGTTACTTAACCCATTCAAACAATATCTATTACCATTTAGTACACAGCTGACACCCAAATTTTTATCTGTAGGCCATTACCTCTATCTTGAGGTTCAGACTCAAATATCCAAGTTTTTAACAAATTTGACACCTGACACCCTAACACAGTTCAGTATATATATATATATATACATATATATATATATACATATATATATATATATATATATAGCGAGAGAGAGAGAGAGAGAGAAACAGAGTATTAATTATTTTCTTCAAACCCTGACCCTCATGTTTACTTAGTGTCATAAGATCAGTAAATCTGACTACTCCCTCTTCTTTATCCTATGCTTACAAATGGTAACATGAATCAATCTTAATCATTAATATTTTAAAAATTGACATCTTCTTCCCTCATTAAAAAAAATTATATTCTACTAATTGGTTCTGCTACCTTAGCTTTACTCTCTTCCATTTCAACTTCCATATAAATTTCAGAATGCCTTTTTTACAGTGCATACCCTACTCTGTCACTTGCCTGCTTCATGTCTCCCAAAAATTCCTTGTTGTCTGCAGCAATGTCTCTTAAACATTCTTGTGCCTAAGTACACTTGGGAGGATTTGTTAAAACAGAGTGTTGGGCTCTGTTCCCTGGGGTTTCTGATTCAAGAGCTGTGATGTTGGGCCTCAGAATTTACGTTTCTGTTTCCCAGGTTAATTTGGAGGCATACTCAACAGACTTTATTACTTAGTTGTGCTGGGAACAGAAGGAAAAATAAGAAGTGCAGGATAATAGCTGAATTTCTTACATGAGAAACTTAAGAAATTGGGTGAGTGCTGGTGCAATCACT
Source organism: Cervus canadensis (assembly GCF_019320065.1). Classification (NCBI taxonomy): domain Eukaryota; kingdom Metazoa; phylum Chordata; class Mammalia; order Artiodactyla; family Cervidae; genus Cervus; species Cervus canadensis. The sequence goes on from NC_057419.1 coordinate 96,098,090, forward strand.
GAGAAAAGATATAGGGAGTTAACTGGGAAAACGATAGCAAATGTGATGAACTTAATTTTGAAGTGTTAAGGTGTTTTTTCAAACTGCACCCTGTATTTCCATACCCTTACTTGCCTTGAACAATCTCTAGTTTCCAATCATCTTGTACAATGTATAAGCCACTGAGTGCACTGAAGACATATCATGTCTCTCTTCTAATGATTTAGATGTCTGGAATTCCTTTGCCTCTCACCTTTTTTTTTTCTGTTAAATATCCAACTTATCTGTTATGACCCAGCTTAAGCATCTTTGTCTCATTTTAGTCTTCCCTTCTTAGTCTCTACTTTCTCATCTCTGAAATGAGCTTAAGAAGAATATTTTTTGTTTATGATGGTCACATGAAGACTTTTATGAAGATATCCATAGCCCCAGAAGAGGAACACTGATTGGAAAAGTGGTTTCTAGATTCTTCTAGTGTCAAGATTTGCATGTTTGAAGAAACTCTATACATTTGTCAATGACAAAACAATATGCATTACCATATATTCTATTGTTAATTCCATCTAGTCAAATTAGGTAATGTTAAATTCATGGAGTCTCTATACTTCCTAGTTCACAAACAAGGAAAATTTATTAAATTACTGTGTAGTACCCTTCTAGACTCTTTGGGGATTTATAGGCTGGTTTTAGAGACAAAACCAACATATATAAAATAATTAGAGAGCAATTAGGTGCTAAAATGTGTGCAATTATAACAGGGTAATCAGAGAAAGTGGAACTGAACATCACCAGAAGTAACAGAGAAGACTTCATAGAGGAATTAGAGCTTGAGCTGAGTGTTGCTATTTGGTGAGAACTGGATAAATGGAAAGAAGGAGAAAAAACACTGAATGTCAGAACAATAACAAGAACAAAATCTCAGAAGTAAGGATTATCCTAGCCTATGTAGAAGGCAATGAGAAAATCAGGTTAACCAGAACAGAACATTAGGGACACAGTGAAACCAGAGATCAGATTCTTGGTCAAGGGTCAACATTTAAAATATCCTGAAAACAATGCAGGGACATTTGGTTTTGATAAGGCAAGTGATGGGGATTATTTTAACTTTTTATTTTTTATTGGAATATGATTGATTTAGAATGTTATGTTAGTTTCAGGTGTACAGCAAAGTGAATCAGACACACACACACACACACACATACACACACATATATCTATCTTTTTAGATTCTTTTTCCCATATAGGCCATTACAGAGTATTGAGTAGAGTTCCCTGTGCTGTACAGAAGGTTTTATTAGCTATCTATTTTATATATAGGAGTGTATATATGTCAATCCCAAACTCCCAATTTATCTCTCCCCCCATTACCTCCTGGTAACCATGTTTGTTTTTTACATCTATAACTCTATTTTCATATATATGTATTTTTTATAGGTCCCTGAATTAAAGAAGTAGAGTTTTGGTAAGGTAAGTTTATAAATAGTAGTAAAAATGATTAGAAGAAGAGAAAGACTGGAGAAAGGCAACAGGTAACTGTTGGAACAGTCATGACAGATGACTATCAAAGAAGGGTGATATTCTATGAATTTGAGAAGGAAAGAAAAGATAGTTCTTTGCAGATTTTGGAAATAATGAGTGATTGGATAAATAAGAGAATTCCAAAGCCCCACATGTTTAACAATAAGGTAAACTGAGACATTTAGAGGTCTTCAGTACTGAAAAGATCATATCCCCAAATACAGATAATTCCAAGTAAGCACAATTCTAAAATAGAAAATAAGTTTTAGAAAATCCAAAAAGTTATTTTTCTTGTGGATACTTCTACACTATAAAAATATTCATTAAGATTTATAGATATCTCTTCATGGTTAATGCCATAAGGACATGCTTTGTTTACTCATTAAGCAAACCATTCAGGTAAGTAAAATTAGCTGACAACAGAAAACCTCTCATGTGGTTCAGAGTACACAAAAGTCATTTTACAAATGTCACCTCATTTTATCAGACAATACTGTGAACGCGCTTATTTATCTGCATTTTAAAGAAAAGTGCAAAGATTTTTTAAAGGAAGAGGCCATTTAAAAATATTTATTTATTTTTATTTATTTATTTGGCTGTGCTGGATCTCAATTGTGGCATGCAGGATCTTTAGTTGTGGCAATGTGGGGATCTTTAGTTGCAGCATGTGGGGACTAGTTCCCTAACCAGGGATTTAACCCAGGCCCCCTGCATTGGGAACACGGAGTCTTCATCACTGGACGACCAAGGAAGTCCCAAAAAATTATTAAATGATTTGTCAAAGACCTTTGGATCAGAGACAGGTCATTATAATTTTCTGAACCTTGTTCCTAAGCTGTTTAAAAGGGAGGTTAATAATAATGCTCTCAGAGGGTAACTGCAAAAATTAAATGTCTCAGAGTCTAGCATAAGCTATACTTATATTAGCTTTATACTTATTTATTGGGTTGGCCAAAAAGTTTCTTTGGGTTTTTCTGTATGAAAAATACTCAAACAAACTTTTTGGTCAATCCAGTAAATATTGCAACAATATTTATTGAATTGATTCAGTAAACACTCAAAAGTATTTGTTGAATTGACATCTTCCTGAAATCAACATATTCTTAGAAGATTCCTCATAAACATGCTTTAATTCAGGGCTTCCCTGGCAGCTCAGCTGGTAAAGAATCTGGCCGCAATGCAGCAGACCTCAGTTTGATCCCAGGGTGGGGAAGATCCGCTGAAGAAGGGATAGGCTACCCACTCCAGTGTTCTTGAATTTCCCTGGTGGCTCAGCTGGTAAAGAATCTGCCCGCAATGAGGGATACCTGGGTTCAATCCCTGGGTTGGAAAGATCACCTGGAGAAAGAAATGGCTACCAACTCCAGTATTCTTGCCTGGAGAATTCCATGGACTGTGTAGCCCTGGGATTGCAAAGAGTCAGACATGACTGAGCAACTTTCACTTTCCACTTTCATGCTTTAATTCTAACTATTTTTCAGCAAGTATCCAAATTTTAAAATGGATGCCAATAAGAACCAAGGACTTAGAGAGTATAGCCAAAGGGAATGCATTAAGTTTTGTTCATTTGAAAAGGGGTCTATTCGAGTTTCTGCATGTTTTCATCAAACTCTGGAGAAAACACACACACACGTACACACACATAAACGTACACACTCACTTCATGCTTCAGTACAATTGATGGGAATACTAAAGGAGCACATATATCTCCATACATGCATTTGAGAACACTGCACATTGCCCTGGCTGATTTATGAGACGTTTTCACTAAGAGGGATAAATGTATTATTAGGACTGCTGAGAATAAGGTTCATAACTCAAAAATATGTCATTTGTACTTTTAAAAATATGTCACTGTCAAAATTCCTCATCATCTCCTGGGATCTGTGGCATGCTGCACAATGTCTTAAATGTGAAAAATACTTGATATACATTTTTGTGACAATTCAGTAATTCAAATACTGGTGGAAGGGCCAGGAGACTTTACCTAGACTAGAACTATACTTATTTTTTATCAGCTAAAGCCAAGGTAAGAGGACATCATTTATTTATGTATTTATCTATGTATTTATTTATATTTTGTTTATTGGGAGGGGAGTGTAACATAAGATTTTTCTATAAAATCTCTACTTCCTAAGAATGATTCACACTAACTCTGTGAACTGCTCTAAGGAGAGGTCCTAAGTATACAATTAAATGAAACCTCAGTGGTTTCCGATTGTGCCTCTTAAGTATTCAGAGTAAGTAGCCAACAGAACCTGACTAATCTTTATCATTCTAATCTTCAGACACAGTCAGTCTTCTTTAAGCCTAGTGGGCTAGTTTTTCAGAACAGCATATTTCAAATAACCCAAAGTTATGCTATGACTGAGACTCCTTAGGTATCATTAATTTATTGGAGCACCCTACAACATGATTATTATTCACTCTGGAGTGTCATAAATAATTGAAGCCTAACTACCTTGGCTGAACTAAATTAACAAAATACCACAAGCTAGTTTTCTCATGTGTAAAAAAATGAATAATAATAACTACCTTGCCTTGCCTACCTCAAAGAGTTCACCCCATTAGCCCAAGAATTGAATGAAGAAAATATCTGTGAAAATGTTTTGTGTGCTCTATTTTTCAAGCATTATTGTGAGGTTGGTGATAGTCATTTCAGGTCTTTAACTTATTTCATCATATATTTTCTTTACCTACTGATTTTAAAAATTCAGTTTTTTGTTAGTAGGTCTCTTACTAGACTTATCTGAAGAAAGACATCTAAAGCACATATTTACAAGATTAACTGTACCAGAAACAAAAACCTGTACCACGGATAGTGTAACTATCTGTGAAGTTATTTCCCTCACACAGAATTGCAAGTGAAAGGTGGTTAATTAAGGTTTTGGTAATTAACTTGTGAGTACTAATATATTAACTTCCCTTAAGCATGTTAAAGGCCCATCAGATAGTGGGAAATACTATTTTATAAAGCAATATCTTTGCACTTTGCTTAAAAAAATATAGGAAACTCTTAAACAAGCAGATTAAGAGGATAATGGTTGCTATATACTAATTCATATTACAAATATATTAATTTAAATAGAAGTCTGCTATAGCATTTAACTCCTCATTCATTCTTTTATCCAATAAACATTTATTGATATTGACAAGTACATGCTGCTATACTTAAAATGGATAATTGGATCACTTTGCTCCAGACCTGAAACTAACACAGCACTGTTAATCAGTTATACTTCAATATAAAATAAAAAGTCAAAAAATAAATAAAAAACTTAAATAACATAAAAAAACATTCATCAAACACCAGATATACTGTAGGCACTCTGCTGGATGTTGGGATGATTTTTGATGTATAAACACACTCCTTACTTCTAGGATTCAACCGTATGAATGTTTTGGTATCAGTAGAATGCCAGCTTATAAATGGAGAGAAATTGTGATTGGTGAGAGGAAGGAGGTGAAGAGTGGTGGGATTTGAGACAGGGGCCAGATCAGACTGGAGACTTACTTAGGTTTTAATGGAGTTAAGTGATGTGATTAGATTTGCATTTTAGAGAGAGCATAGTGTAATCTTCCTTTTTCTCTGAAAGTCTGGCTGTTAAAGAGGCACAATCACAGAGGAGGGAGAACTGGAAACATATGATGAAAAAAAAATTAATTGATTGGAAGACAGGTGAATAGGAGATGTTTCCTTTTTTTAAGTGACTCCTAAAAGAACACAAATCAGTATGACTGAAGAGACTCTGAGCTATGTATATCTCATAGAATATTTCCATAGGTTAGGGAAAGGGGAGATGGGGAGGTTGAGGAAGGTTGGGAACAGGGTTGAGGCAAATCACCATGTTGTCCCAAGTTCAGTAGAACATATAATGCAATTGTCTGTGATGGTCCCAATATCTGCCAGTTGCCCCAGCATAATGTTTAGTAATTGATCCTTTTTCAATTTCAAAAATTATCCAGTTGGGAAGATAATTATATAAGCACCCTACCTAAAGGCACACTCTACTAACAAAATATTCATTTATCACCTTGGAAGTCATTGGAAAATAACTATTTTAGAGATCTTCTGGTCTAGACAGAACAAAGTGAAACATACTCTATATTCACTCCACCCTAGAAAGACAGTAATTCTTCAAAAGAAAAACATGAGATGACTAGTGGGATGTTTGTCAAACCTATGGCTGACAAGCCTCTAGTTCCTTTCCTGAAAACATTGAGCACAATTACCCAGAGGAAATTTCTCTGAGACATTCACAGCTCCTGAATGGTACTTATCTAACAACTGAATAATCCAGCTCAAGTCATCACAACAGTAGAATTTGGTAACTGAGAGAATCAATGGATCATCTTTTAGGGAAAATGGCAATTTAATGCCTATACCCAGATCCTGGCCATAGAAGACGGTAACAAGGCCAACAAATGGAGGTACCTAAGATAATACTTTGATTCCAAGATAAAAAGAATCTCACTCAATCTGCTCCACTCTGTCAAAGAAACATATAAAATGACAATGAAAATGTTCTATAAATCACAAATAGTAACAAAATAACACTACCAAGCAAGTGGTGTATCATAGAATCCACAATAGGAATTGCGTTGTTGTTGCTCAGTTGTCAAGTAATGTCCGACTCTTGCAATCCCATGGACTTCAGAACGTCAGGTTTCCCTGTCCCTCACCGTCTCCCAGAGTTTGCTTGAGTTCATGTACCCTTCATGGATCACTGCCTTGTCATGCTGAAGGGGCTTGTTTAACTCAATGCAACTATGAGCCATGCCATACAGGCCAAGACAGACAGGTCATGGTGGAGAGTTCTGACAAGAAATGATCCACTGGAGGAGTGAATGGCAAACCACTCCAGTATACTTGTCACGAGAACTCCATGAACTGTATAAAAAGGTAAAATAAAAAATGGAATAGGAAAGCACAAAATAATCTGCTGCCAAAGTTAAGTAGGAAGAAAATCACTCCTGTGAGGATATTTTAAAAACACATTAAAAGTAAAATATAGTAATTTATGCTAGGAATCCCTTTGCAGTCAATTATTTATAAGCAGAAATACAAGCTTGCAACTGAATTTGCAAATTTCAAATGACTCTAATAAGGAGCTAATTCGTACCAGTACCCCTTTTATGTAACAAGACACAAAGTAAATCAAATCAAGACAAAATGGTAATAAGATACAATCGGGATGTATTAAATAAAATTAAATTGTGGATAAAAGAGACATCCCACATACATAGAAAAAAAAAACCCTCTGTCAAATCTAGACACAAGAAAATGAATATTTTGTCCTAACTAAAGGGTGATTTCAGGAACAAAACAGTCATTGGTGACAAGATTGAGAGATAGATGCAAGCCTTCCACTATTTTCAATGATAAATTGGACGGTTACTGAATTGGCCTCTTCATAGACTCTGGTTATTGCCATTTTTTTCTTAGTTGTCAGACTAGCTTGTCTTTATAACATGGGGATGTTAAGCTGGAAATCATAAAAATCTTTCAATTAAAAAACAAATTCCTATTTTTTTGCACAATATTTGCAGAAAGTCCGTGATCACAACAATTCATTTTGTCTTCCTAATGGTATTAATTTCGAGTTGCTATTAATGGAAAAAAAAATTGTTTTGGTAAAGTATTTGTTTTGATTCAAAACTTCTTGTGGAATGTCTCAATATGAGTATGTGCATTTGAAATTCTTTGTTTATACAGGCAAAATTGTGGCAGCTGACATGGTCGGAGTTACTAATTCATGCTTTTATAGAATAGCTTGTTTTTTTCAATTACTCACATACTAAAGACTCAAAGCATAATATAACAATCACTTTCTGTTTTTTAAATTAACCTGAGTTGAAGAGGTCTTAATTTTTAAGTGTATTGAAAATGCCAAGTCCTTTATTCCCTAATTTGAAAAGAGATCTTTATTAAATTAAATGTTATGAAGAACTAACTTCACATTGTAATTAAGCTTCACATACAATGTAGTTTTATATGTTTCATAGTAAGGAAATGGTCATGATTACTGTGATGGCATTAACAAAGTATAATAGAACTATATACTCATAATCATCAAGTTAGACACATTTTTACAGAAAATTCACACAGGAAAGTTATGATGAAAAATATAAGGTTGACGAATAAGTATATGATTTCTGATCACAGGTACAAAACAGCAAAAAAAAAAGCATATTCTTTATAATGAATTTGGAGTAATGCTATGCCTTCACAAATGAGCTGAGATCCATAGTATTAAATAAATATTTTATATTTGTGTGTGTATACCAATACTTATACAGTTACATATATATCATCTTCTCTGAATCTCAAAATCTACTCTGGTAGACTTTAAAAGCAGAAGGAACCTCAAAGATCATTTTGTTTATTTTGTCTCTTTCTCCCCAACTCCCATTTTATAGATGAGAAAAATGAGGCTCAGAGAGGTAAAGCATTTTCATTAAAGTCCTATAAAGACAGTGGCAGAGCCAGCTTGAGATTTCATGTCACATATATCTCACTTTTATTATATGATCAAATAGGTAGGATTAAATCTAACAGTGCCAGGGAAATGTCCTACTATATTAAGTCACAGCAAGACTGTGTATGTATCTCTTACCCTCACATCATTGTTTCTCAAACTAGAGTTCTTTAGGGGGCAGAAACTTTTATGAGAATGCTTGTGTTTCAACAAAACCAAGTCAACAAAATTAATTTTAATATGCTAGGTGATCACCTCAAAACTGGGTACTACCACATGGCTTTCATGCCAAACTTCACATATTCGTGATTATATTGGCACCAACTAGTACTGTATATAAATGCATACATATAAATGTATATAAATGATGCCTTCAGATTAAATGAGAACCAGAGGATATCATGGTCCACTACAATCCAAATAATAGATAATGGTAGGGAACTTGAAGCACCTCACAGCACATAGTAATGCAGTTATGTGCAACTCAAAAGAACCTGTGCTTGTTAGTCAGTATATATTTCAAGCAATGATTTTATTTCAGTAAAATCTGACTGCTTCACATGACTTTTAAATTTTTTGGCTTTGTGCTTTTATTTATATTTCATTTGTAATTTTATCTCTGAATGAAAGTTATACATCTAAAAATTTACAATTAACTCAATATCTGTTGGGCTTTCCTGATGGCTCAGATAGTAAGGAATCCACCTGCAGTGCAGGAGACCTGTGTTCGATCCCTGGGTCAGGAAGATCCCTTGGAGAAGGAAATGGCAACCCATTCCAGTATTCTTGCCTGGAGAATTCCATGGACAGAAGAGCCTTGCAGGCTGTAGTCCATGGGGTTGCAATTTTATAAAAGGTACAGTGAACGAAATTTAAGATCACCATAGGGGTACATAGGAAGTTTTCTTCCTTTAGAGGCCTAATTTGTTAACTGGTTCCTTTCCTGAATGGGTCTTCATTCTATTGTGATTACATATTGATGCAGAGGGCTCAGAGAAAGCAAAGGAATATCTTATCTTGGAACACACATTAAATGTGAGGTCTCATCTTATTGAAACATTAACATCATGGGGAAAGAGAAGGATGAAATGTCTAAATATTATAAGACTTTGCTCCTTTTAGGTTCTCATCAATTCTCTTGGTTTCCACTATCTTGTCTCCTCTTACCTCTAACCTCCAGAGCCTGGTTCTGATTTTACATTTGAGTTTCAAATCCACATTTCATCTGCTTAATAGATCCTTCTACTTGGACATCTTACCATCAACTTAATCTCAGAATGTCAGAAACCAAATTATCTAGTTTTTTCTCCAAGTCTTTGATCCCTTTAGATCAATGGTACAATCATTCTTGTCACTCAAATCTGAGACTTGACAAACCCTATTGCTTCTTTCTTCAGAATGGCTATTGTATTCATGTCCTCCTTTCTGTTCTCATTGTTACTGGCTCAGTTTATACCATATCTGCTTACATTTGTATTATTTTAAACAATTATTAATTGTGTCATTATGTACTATGTTGTAAGTGCTATCCTGACCACAAACTCTGGAAACTGACTGCCTCCATCTAAATCTCTCAAGTAAACTCTGCTACTTATTACCTGGGGATTCTTGACAAGTTATTTTATCTCTCTATGCTTTATTTTCCTTCATATAAATAACAGGAAGGGCAATAACAATAAAACCTGTCTTATAGGGTTGCTGTAAGAATTAGACATATTAAAATGTATAAAAAGTGTACTGGCCGACATACAGGTGGTCAATAAGTTTTATCTGCTAACATAAACTGTTTCCCACTTGCTATCTCTAAATCCAGCAGCACCTGCCTATCACCCTCTCTGTTTAGTGTGTGAGCAAGCCTATGCACAAATTGCTTCATTAATATGAATGTATTTTGAATGCATTTTACCTTTATATTTTTGGTTTGCTGATCTTCATGCTTTTAGCAACATGTTGTGCTGTGCTTAGTCACTCCGTCGTGTCGCGGACTCTTTGTGACCTTGCGGACTGTAGCCCACCAAGCTCCTCTGTCCATGGGTATTCTCTACATAAGAATACTGGAATGGGTTGCCATGCCCTCCTCCAGGGGATCTTCCCAACCCAGGGATCGAACCCATGTCTCCCACGTTGCAGGTGGATTCTTTACCATCTGAGCCACCAGGGAAGACCAAGAATACTGGAGTGGGTAGCCTATCTTTCCTCCAGGGGATATTCCCAACCCAGGAATCAAACCAGGGTCTCCTGCATTGTAGGAGGTTTCTTTACCAGCTGAGTTACCAAAGAAGCTGGTAAATAAATGCCAGGGAAGCACCATGGCATAAAGCAAAGATGGATACAAGGGAAAGTGGGAGTTGAGACTAATGGCAGAAAGAAGGTTTCTGCTGAGGTAATACAGTTAGGAATAAAACTAGGAAAGAGTAGTGGAAAAACATGCATGTAAGAGACCAACTTTGGTTCAACTTCCAAACCTATTATTTCTGGTTGTGTGACCTTGAGTAAGTCACTTATCAGCTCTTATCTTTACTTCCTCATTTGTAAATTAGAGATAATAACTACCAGTCTTATAAAGTTGTTGTGAGGTAATCAATGTAAAAATACTTGGAAAATAAACTGTGAGCTCCACAAGTGTAGACCTTCCTCTGTCTTATTTATTTCTATATCACTTTTTAGCACAGTAGACACTCAATAAGTAGAGAATCATGAGTTTCTATGACATGATGAATACTTAGTAGATTATAATGAGTATTTATTCTTCATCCCCCTTTCCTTCTATACCTGTTGCATTTGTATGAACTCTGAAGAATGAAGTGGAACCAGAGAATTCTCAGTACAGTTTTGGAGCAGCAGATGGTAATCTGTACTGTCAAGTCAATGAAGAAGCCAATTGGTACACAGAAAACTTTTGTATGTTAGCTGTCTGTAAGTTTCTAATTGCCTTTTCATTCATCTCCTAACAACTGTTTTCTTTGCCAGCAAAGTCCTTGACTAGAACAGGTCAGTATTAAAGTCAGGCCTAGCGAAATTGCTTTGGGGACACTGTGATGAACATAAGACAGGATGACTATATTTCCTTGCTTTGCAGTGGAAAGAGCTATGGAACTGGGAGTTATGAAACTAGGCTGGAATACTGACTCTGCCACAAGGTGCATCTATCACCCTTGCCAATTCCTTACTACTCCTTGGGTCTCAGTTTCCTCATCTTTTTCTCACAGGAGGAAATCAAGTCATGTCTTCATTTAAGCATATTTATTATTTGAAAAAAAAATTTCCTTTAAGCTCTGAAACTCTGAAATTCTCTCTGACCACAATTTCCTATTTTTCTACCCTCCTTATTCCCTACTCTCCCTAAGCCAGAAAAGAAGCATGGTGTACTGCATTGCTTCTCCAGAGTTTCAACAAACAGGGGAATTTTCATTTTTCTTTCATGTTCTAAGAAGTTTTTTTTTTTTTTAAAGCACCTATGTTAACTGCTTTTATGATATAAAATTCACTTTCCAAATTTCTATTCATCAAAGACATACATATCTGCCAATCAGTTTCCCATCAGCATGAGACAGTCATTTTACCAAAGTGAGCTGATATAATTTCAGGCAAAAGCAAAGAAACGACATTTTAGTCAGCTTGTATAATTTACCACAAGTAAATGAATGCTCTCTGTTAGGCTCCTTTCAAATATTGAAAAAGACACATAGGTTCTCATTATTACCTTCACAGATACCCCCATGGAGAGGGTGTGGGCAGAAAACTCAGACTAGGAATCTCTGGTATAATAGAAAAAACACTGGATTCTAATAAATGATACAGAATCATAGAGCCTCAGTTTTGGTTTCCTATTAAAGGAGACCAATATCTCACACACTACCTTGTAGCTACCATTTTTGAGTATGTCCTCTGTAAGTCACATTGCTTACTGCTTTATATATGCAGTCTTATTTAAACCTAATATCTCATAATGTTATCCCCATTTTACAAATGAGAAAACTGAGGTATAAGTGGTCAAATGAATGTTCAAGATGATACCACTTGTAAATGGTAGAGCTGGAGTTTTTGAGTCCAAAGCTATCTTCTTAACACCTCTGTCATACTCCCACATTCTAGGGATAAGTGATATCAAAGCACTTTGCAGATTAAACATTATACAAATACAAGGGACAATTGCTATTGGCATTCATGGAAGAAGTCCATTCCTATAAATCATTTCCTATGCTCCCCGTCCATCATCTCTCTTTCAGTTTCACTGTCTCCCACTCCAATAGTGGCAAACTACTGGTTAATTCCTTCAAAAACACAAGCCTTCAAAGGTTCACTTTCTGCCATCTTTTCTTTGTCAGTGACAAATCCTGAGTAATAGCTCAGATGGAAAAGGTCTGCAAAAGAGACAGAATCATTCTCATGACACCTTTCCTGCATTTTTGTTGTTTTTCAGTCACTAAGTCATGTCCCACTCTTTGTGGCCCCATGAACTGCAGCACGCCAGGCTTCCCTGTCCTTCATTATCTCCTGGAATTTGCTCAAACTTATGTCCTTTGAGTCAGTGATGCTATCTAACCATCTCATCCTCTGCCACCCTCTTCTTTTGCCTTCCATCTTTCCCAGCAAAGCCTAACCCTTTAAGGCCACTCCTACTATGAAGCTATTAATGACATCCATTGATATGATAGATCCTACTTTTGAATCCCTATACCATTTTGTCTGCAAACCTCTTTTGAAATTACTGATCTCATTCTACTTTCTCTCATAGTTTTTTGGTGTAACAGTTTCAACCTGAACAAAATACTCTAAACTTCTTGGGGGTACAGTCTTACTCACTGGATTGTACCATATCATGACTGAAAGGGATCTCAGAAATTGTTAAATCCAGCCACTAGGCCACAAAATGGGAAGTGAATGTCTAAATCGCATAACTAATTAAGTGGCTTCCCAGGTGGCTCAGTGGTAAAGAATCTGCCTGCCAATGCAGGAGACATGGGTTTAATCCCTGGGTTGGGAAAATCCCCTGGAGAACGGAATGGCAACCCACTCCAGTATTCTTGCCTGGAGAATTCCATGGACAGAGGAGCCTGGTGGACTACGGGAATGACTGAGCGACTGAGTACTCAAGTAAGTGGCAGAGCTGACTTTAGAAGGCAAATCTGACTCTAAGACCAATGAACTGCCTTTTGAATTTGCATTCTCCATAATGCCTACTCTGACGCTTTGCACATAGTAGCTATTCAAGAAATATTGATTGACTAGAACAGAAAATTGGACTAAAAATTACATTTTTGAGAAGTTGATGTATTTTTTACTTTATTAAATGATAGAACCCATGCTCTTAGTTGGTGAACATGTTATAAGGAATAAGAAGTAAATGGCTGACTAAAATATTTATTTGGATAATTTTTTGTTTCACTAAATGGTTAACAGTTCAGATACAAAATCTGTTACAGGAAAGCCATTTTTCCCATCTCCTGCTTTCATCTTAACTAAATGTACTCTATGAAAGCTGCTCATTCATTCTGTTATCACATTTTCTAAAATTTTGGATATCTAGCATAGCATGTTTTCCTCCAAATGTATCTTATTCTATTTTGTCACTATATCATTTGGCTCAAATGATTGTATTAACACAAGGAAACCTATGACCCACTAAAATAATCTACTTCTTCCATCTTTCAAAAGTTCCCAAATTTCAAGTTTTGAGATATAAGCTGAAAGACACAGGTAAACTACAACATTCTTTCTAAAGTGAAATTATGATTCCTATATTTTCCCAAACCTTGGCCCTTTCAATTTTCATGTACAATATTGTAAACCTCAAGAATCTTCTTTCCACTGAAAACCTCAAAGATTGGCAGTTTAACCAACATCAACTTTGTCTCTTATTATTTCTTCTCCTTTGCTTCTCTAAAATGGGGACATTTTTTTTTCCTCCCAACAGTTTACAGTGGAATGAGCAGAACGAATGCCAGTTTGAAAATGAATTAAGAGTAGTTGTGTCACTGCATCTATACAGTGTAGATAAGCTCATATCTGCGTACTTTGAAAAGACTGTTCTTCAGTTTCTCTTGTAGCAAAGTGGTCCTAGATATAGAGAAATATCATTTCAGTTTGTAGTTTGTTTTTGTCAAATTTGCTTCCTTCTTATAAAGCTGTTTGTGAGGGAAGCAACCTCATGGTCTTCAAGATTTGTTCACAGCTTCAAATTTGTGACTGAGTTAAACCTCAGATGTCACAGAAGTGCAGGCTGTGTTCCTTGTGTGGAGTTCTTCTAATGGAGAAAGTCACTTCAGCTGGCCGCCTGCTTCCATTCTGGGAGCCTCAGTGTTTACACTGAGCACCTAAGTCAGTTCATATTAGGGTTCATGTGTATAAATCTGGTCTTACAATAAAACAAGTATCTGTGAGCAGGAATTTTGTTTCATAAAATTTTTTAATATAGAATATTGTCTAGACAGTACTGGATACAGAGTAAGCCTTCACAAATACTTAAATAATAGAACTGATAGATTATTTCTCCACCTGGTATAACTGTCAAATAGCAAGAAAAAGATCATGTTAACAAATGGTCAGTCCAATCTGTTTGGCAAATTCATCCATTGATAAATTTAATATTTAAGATTCTCTGTGTGTGTGTCTCTGTCTCTATCTCTTTCTCCCTCCCTCCCTCTGTTTCCCTCTCCCTCTCCTCTGCCCACCTCTCTGTCTCTCTCTCTCTCTCACACACACATACACATAAATATCCTAGATGGGAGTAGGGACTTGTTATATGCAGTAGTTTAAAAGGATAATTATTTAAATATGAGCAGAAATGTTCTCCAGGACATATTTTGAAGTGAGTGCAACACAAGGTGCAGAGAACTTCATATCAAGTTACTCCCATTGGTATAAATGGGAAAAATGGATATACAGTAACACAGATACACCCTCTAAACTTAAATAGTTATAGAAATTTGGGGGAAGTTTAGATAAAAATCTGTTAAGCATATTGCCACTCAGAAGCAAGACTGATGGTGTGGGGTTGAAACAGACTTACTTTTGTTACATGTGATGTTATGGTTCTTGAACAACTTATTCACTTTATATTTGCATTCATTTTTAAATTAATAAAATGTCAAAATTTTGATATATTATTATATGAAATGACTGATATATACCTATAGCTGATTTGGCATTTTTCTTCACTGCTTGACAAACAACATATATTTTTGTTCAAAAAGACAGAATTATTTACTGCAATTCTTACCTAAATAATTGCCTATAGATTGATGTTCTAAAACAAGGCATTTAGAACTAAAAAACATCTTTAATCAATAATTAGTTTCCCTCTCACTTACTTCTATTATGCTGATAAGAGTTAGAGAAGAGTGGTTGAAATATTTATTTTTTAATATCCAGCCTAGGAACATCTCAGTGACTCTATTAAAGTAGTGATAATTTAAAAAAAAAAAAAAAGAGTCTAAGGGTTTATCTTGAACCGTGAAGAACAACAAAATCTCAGGTAATTTGAGAAATGCTGAGTAGCTGACTTAGAAGCATCAGAATAAGGTGGCTGCCATTTCTCAGCTGATTGAAGTGAGAGCAGCAGGAAAAAGGATTTTCTTCACTAAAGATTGAAAAATAGATTAATATAAAATCTTCAGGACTGGAGGCAAGTTACTTACTTCTTACAAGAGGGAGAAGGAAGAATACTTGCCAGGAGGAAGAGTAAATCTCTCAAAATAAACATGTAAAGCATGACTTGGGGGAGCTGTTGGCCTAATTTGTGAGCAGTCTCTCAATGATCTGCAAAGAGCATGTTAAGGCCACAAGGAGAGTCCTGAATTTTCTAGGACCAGCTAACCTCAATAAGTGCACTATGTGTATGGGCTGGGGCACCCTGACATCTGAGCAGCAGCTTAGGAACTTTTAGTTTTTTCTTCAGCATTAAGGCTTGGCTTTTCTAAGTCATCTAAACTTTCCTGCCCAGTTCCCATGTGACTGAAGTCTTCCTAGAAAGCTGGGAGGGGTTAATGGCATCAACTGGAATGTTAGAATTGAGCCAAGCTACACAGTCCACAGGCAGATCTTGTCTAGTTAAGAAATAATTATTAAGTGCTTACTGTACTAAATGTTGGGGGGCGGGGGTGGGAGGAAGGGAAACCGCAAAACAAGACATGAGCCTTGGTTTCAAAAAGCTTATGAAATAGTTGGCAAGACTTGTGCACATAAACCAGAGGATAATAAAAATCCATTATATAACCAAGTGCTAGGCTATAAAGAACAGATAATAAATGTTATAATGCAAATCATTAGCGATTTATTTCAACAAAGTGAGCTAGCTTCTAACATCTCATAAATGAGGTCAGATGTCAGTTATCTTAAAAGCAAGCACATGGCAATAAACAGTTAATATATTTCCTTTGAACAAGTTGACTACTTCCTAGAATGCTAAGTTTAGTTTTGAATAATTGGGATCAAGATATGCTACCCCTAAATATGTTACCTTGGCATATTGACTAATTTGAATTGAAGGCAACTGAAAATAGAAGACCCAGGGTGAGCTGTCTGCCCTCCTTCTTTCAGCCTAAAAACAGGGTATAAATTTCTCTTTGTAAAGGTCTCCCCTTGCCAAGTCCCTCAGCTCCATACCAGAAAGAGGTAAAAGATTCTTATCACAAGATACAACTTGAGTTTGCCTAACAAACCTTATGAAATAATCCATATTCACCATACATTTCCTAGCCCCCTTTCCTTTCCCACTAAGCCCAGGCCATCTTTTTCCTTTGTCTGATCACTTCTCCACAGTTTATTCCCCCTTGTTAAAGTGGTATATAAATCTCCTAGTTTGCTTCTTTAGGTTTTCATTTTTTTTTGAGAAGCCCCAAATGTATGTAAAAATATTAATAAGATCTGTATGCCTTTTATTCTATTCATCCGTCTTTTTTCATTTTAATTTGCAGGCTCCAGTAATTAAATTTGAGGGTAGAAGGAAAGCTTTTCTTCCCCTATATAATAAATGATGACTTTTGCCTTTTTTTTAGTACTCTGAGAAATATAGCAAGTTTAGATTGCTCTTCAGGCCATTTGGCAGAAACCTGGTTGCTTGAGACTCTGACCCTCTCAGGATATAGAAGTTTGGGGGACAGTATGCCCTGAATGACTTACCAGGCCTCTTCTCTTTAATATTTTGATACTGACTTATCTATGAAGAGGAATTATTAAGGATATCACCTCTACAGATTAATTTTAAGAGGTAACTAGCTAATTTGACATTGAGTTGATGACATCATTAAAAGTTGATGAAATATTTAAAGGTAAAGATTGTACCGAAACTGTGTTTGGTGGTACTTCCCTGGTGGTCCAGTGGTAAAGAATCTGCCTGCCAATGCAGGAGACACAGGTTCAATCCCTGATTTGGGAAGATCCCACATATCACAGAGTAACTAAGTCTGTGTGCCACAACTACTGAGCCTGTACTGTAGAGCCTGGAAGCTGCAATTACTGATCCTATGTGCTCCAACTACTGAAGCCCATGCTCCCTAGAACCCATGCTCTGCAACAAGAGAAGCCACCACAATGAGAAGCCCATGCACCATAACTAGAGAGTAGCCTCAGCTCTCCACAACTAGAGAAAAGCCAGTGCAGCAGCAAAGATCTAGCATGGGGTAAAAATAAATAAATAAAATAATTTAAAAAAAAAAAAAAGAATCCACCTTCCAATGTAGGGGATTGGAATGCACTTCAATTCCTGCTTGGGGAACTGAGGTCCCATATGCAACTTAGTCACTGTGGCACAAGTACTTAGCCAATGTGCCACAACCAGAGAGCCCACCAGCCACAACTACAGAGCTCACATGCTCTGGAGCCCCGGCACAACAACGAGAGGAAGAGCCTACGTGCTGCAACTAAGACCCAATGTAGCCAAAAATAACAAACAAACCAAAAAACCAACTATGCTTGCAATAGACAGAATGAAGGAACAAGTTGATGCTATTGTTTGTATGATTCAGTACTATGAGCCCTAACAAGAGCAATGAAAATTGGTTCCAATTAAACATCAAGGAATATGGGCTTCCCAGGTGGCTCAGTGGTAAAGAATCCACCTGCCAATGGAGGAGATGTGGGTTAGGTCCCTGGGTCAGGAAGATCCCCTGGAGGAGGGAATGGCAACCCACTCCAGTATTCTTGCCTGGAGAATTCCATGGACAGAAGAATCTGGTGGGCTACAGTCCATGGGGTCGCAAAGAGTGGGATAAAACTGAGCAGGCACAGCTACTTTATATATGTGTATGTATATATATATATTATATACACACATGCATATATATGTATTTTTTCTCTTATGGGTGCTAATATCTGGGATATTAGTATATAACAGCATCTTCAGAGGGTTCCCCCAAATAATGAAAGGGTCTGAAAACCATGCCATTGATATAAATATTCATTGAAGTAGCAAAGGCTTGCGTATACAGAAAAACATGATCATTTTATATTAAGATAGTAACATATTAAGCGGATCAGTGTGTAGAAAAGGATGTACATTTATTCTCTGTGGACCCAAAGAGAAGAACTAAATCTAATGGGTAGGAGTTGTAAGGACACAGATTTAAGTTTATTTTTTAAAAAAGGCCTTTTTAATAGTTGAGCATAAAGGTCAGGTTGTGACTTAAGTGGTAATGAGTTTTCTGTTGTTGGAGATATTCAGATATAGACTTAGAAACCCCTGACAATGATGCTATACAGAAAATTCCAGCACAGAAGACCTGAAAAGGAAGGAATTTATGTGAAGCCTGAACATTTAGGGGATATGCTAAATTTAGTCCCAAACTAATATATCCTCATTTACATCCATTTCCTGAACAACCATCTCAGATATTACCAAATGCAGATCATAAAGATCTTTAAATATCCTGGTCTATATTAGAAAATTTCAATCCTAATCATTAGTTTATTAAACAAAAAACTTCAATGGCATATCTGGGGGTATTTTCCATGCCAAACACTGAAACAAAAGGTGTTTATGCCCATCTCTCCGTATATAAGAAAACTAACTTGAACCTTCATTCCCTGAGCAGCCTACATTTATTGCATTGAAATAAAGAAAAATAATAATATTTATATATCAACATTAGTATAAAAATCATATTTGAAACATATCTATCTACCTAACAACCTACTTATTTGAGAGAATTGTCTGGGAAAATATACAGCAAATATTATTTGTGACTGACTCTAGCTGGTGAGTATACAAACAATTATTTTTATGTTCTAATTTTTCTAAAATAAAAATTTATTTCCTGCACAAAATGAGGGCTTCCAAATTTACATGTTACTGGAGGTAGACTGGCAAAATAAATGAGTGAATGGGCCAAGACCATAAGACAATAGGGAAGAGTAGTGACTTGTATAACATGGAGAATATATTCTTTTGAAACGGGGTGGCTGCTACTCAGCTGTAGCTGTGATTGACATAAAGAAGTTTAAGAGAATCTGGAAACACAGATTTTGTGTGATTTTTAAATGTTTAAATGTTGGCAACTAACATAAAATTTGAAAACACTGGAGATCAAACAAAACAGATATGTGGGCCCACACTTGGTCAGTTTACCAGTTTTGAAAAGAATAGAACATATTGCAAATGTAAAAAAAAAATTATCTGTTCATAGTTCTGTAGCCAGTTTCACAGAGAACACCCTTCTTTTATTGTTGTTTAGTCACTCAGTCGTGTCTGACTCTGAGACCCCATGGACCCACCAGGCTCCTCTGTCCATGGGATTAAGCAGGCAGGAATACTGGAGTAGGTTGCCATTCCTTTCTCCAGGGGATCTTCCAGACCCAGGGATCATACCCACATCTGCTGCATTGCAGGCAGATTCTTTACCTTCTGAGCCACTGGGGGAAAGAAACTTCATAGATTTAAATGTACATTGATAAAATCCAGTGACGTAGTGCAATCAACAAACACTCTGAACAATTAAAAATGGGTTACTGAGGGTGTCATGAGATTTACACATTTGATGGAGAGGAAACAACGGGAAGTTATTTAGTATTTTGGTTTCATAGGGAGATTTGGTATGCTTTGGGAAAATGGATTGAGCAAGAGAGAAGTCAGGTAGGCTAGAATTCAAGATCAGGGAGAACAGTTCAAGCTCTAGGTATGTGCTAATTGGATGAAAAGGAGTTGATCGCCCAAGGCTAGCTTCTTCTCTATAAATAAGAGAGAAGACAAAAAGTGAGGAATAATGAATGGGTACCATCCAGCTTTCAGAAAGCATTTCTAGTGAAGGAAATTATTATTTCAACTGTAGAATCATATATCTGAGACTCACTTATACTCAAATTCAGATTATTCAAATAATCTAAGTAAGATAATTATGGTTGCTAATTTAATGCTATTACTCTTTCTTATATAAACCCCTCTGTTATTAAAGCCTCAAGGTTTAAAATTGGGGATAAACATCATTTCCTAATAAAATCTTACTCCATAGGCATTCATTTTTTTGTGATTCCCCAGAAGAAAGATGTAAATTGTTTCTTTTCATTGAAAAGTCAAACTGATAGCCATGAGCCAGATATTGTCACTTTCCAATAGCCAGATGCGGCAGACCCCTAGAAAAAGTCTTGATTCATTTTCTATAAAGGGTTAATATTGATTGCAGCAGAGGTCAGTCTCGGGTCCCTCTGGCTTCTGAGTTCCTTCACTGAGGAGACTGTGTGGCAAAAGCAACTGTCCTTAAAAGCAGACAATGGAGTCAGCCAAACTGGGGCTTGAATCCTAGTTGGCAATAGTGACCAGGTCCATCTAGTCAAGGCTATGGTTTTTCCAGTGGTCATGTATGGATGTGAGAGTTGGACTGTGAAGAAAGCTGAGTGCCAAAAAATTGATGCTTTTGAACTGTGGTGTTGGAGAAGACTCTTGAGAGTTCCTTGGACTGCAAGGAGATCCAGCCAGTCCATCCTGAAGGAGATAAGTCCTGGGTGTTCATTGGAAGGACTGATGCTGAGGCTGAAACTCCAGTACTTTGGCCACCTCATATAAGGAATTGACTCATTGGGAAAGACCCTGATGCTGGGAGGGATTAGGGGCAGGAGGAAAAGGGGATGACAGAGGATGAGATGGTTGGATGGCATCACCGACTCGATGGGCATGAGTCTGAGTAAACTCCGGGAGTTGGTGATGGACAGGGAGGCCTGGCCTGCTGCGGTTCATGGGGTCGCAAAGAGTCGGACACAACTGAGTGACTGAACTGACTGACTGTGGGTAAGTCAATTAATCTCTTTGTCTCTCAGTTTGCTTATCAATAAAATTAGGAGAATAACAGTGCCTACTGCAAAAGTTAGCCACGGGAATCAGAAGTGAGGAACTTAGAATAGTGCCTAATACACATATAATGACAATGATTTATTTTTCTTATTCTCACCCCATTTAAACTGACTAGCCTAATTTTTATTTTCCCAAGGACATTCCTTTCCACTAGGAATGGGTTAATATCATGCCAACGTGTGTGCATGCATATTCAAAAAGCCTTTAAAAGTTAATGTTAATGATGGAATTGTATGCCAGGCCTGTCAGAAGACATTTAAGTTTGAGGAGGTCTGTCAATGTCCCTGAAGGCATTTCTAACCAGGATTGCCTATCTGGCCTAGAAGTTAGGTTGGACCTATGGAAATAATTAACAATCATGCTGAAACAATTATGATG
The DNA here is from genome assembly GCF_019320065.1 of Cervus canadensis. NCBI lineage: Eukaryota > Metazoa > Chordata > Mammalia > Artiodactyla > Cervidae > Cervus > Cervus canadensis. The sequence goes on from NC_057419.1 coordinate 96,119,726, forward strand.
ATAACTAGGCTAATAAACTGCTAAAGCTAACAATGTTACTATTATTAATAATAATGGTGCATAATTGACATTTAGCACTGATTATAGATAAGACATTGTACTAAAGACTTTACATGGATTGTCTCATTTAATGCTCACAATTACTAACCTTATAAGGATGATAGAGCTAAGAACTCAAAATAAGGAAACTGAACTTTAGCAAGCTTAACTAACATTCCCCCAAACTATATATCTAGTACCACAGGCTTGGATTTTATATGAAATTATTCTATCTTCAAAGTTTATGATCCTATTAGTCTCACTTTATGGATAAGAAAATTTAATGGAAAACAAAATAAACTAGGAGTCAGGAAAACTGGCCTTTGCTCCTAATTCTGCCTTACTTACTGCCCATGTGAACTTGGGAAAATTCTTTAACTTCTCTGATTTTAGTATCTCTCAAATCAGTTTTGATGTCTCATGATTTAGTGATGAAAAAGTTCTGATTAATGGAGATTCATAATGCTTTGGGTATTAGTCAATCAAGAATTTAAGAAGAAGATCAGAATATGCCACCCTGAAATATGTCATTTTGGCACTAAGGATTACTTTGAGCTAAAGAAACAAACAATTGAGAAACAGCAGACACAGGAAGAACTCTCTGTTCTTTTCCTTTTGACTTGAAAGCAAAGTATAAATTTCCCTTAATAAAGGTATCCTCCCTCTCCTCTCCCATACCAGGACGATGGGAACAACACTTAACACAGGCGATGAAAACTCAGTACCAAGATAACTCTGCATTAAGAAAAATTTACAAAATTACCTTTATCTTCCATTGGCATCCATGTATGTTTACCTTTTCATAATTTACTGCTCCTAGAAACCCAGAGACCTTCTCCTTTGTTTTGTCACTTCTCCACAAAATGTCACCCTTTGTTAAAGTAGTGTATAAGTTCTTGAGTCTAACCATTTCTTAGGATTTTTACTTTTGTTCTATGCAAAATAAACTTCTCCTGTTAATCTGTCTTTTCTCAGTTTAATTCACAGGTCTCAGGCACAGAACATGAAAGTAGATGAAAAACTTTTCTTTCCTACACTGATTTGGTGGCATTTAAATGCAAATCCATTTTGGATTTAGACAAACTTAGACAGCATATTAAAAAGCAGAGACATCACTTTGCTGACAAAGGTCCCTATATTCAAAGCTACAGTTTTTCCAGTGTCTTGTGAGATTTGGACCATAAAAAGGCTGAGTGTCAAATAATTGATACTTTCACACTGCAGTGCTGAAGAAGACTCTTGAGAGTCCTTTGGGCAGCAATGAGATCAAACCAGTCAGTCCTTAAGGAAGTCAACTCTGACTATTCATTGGAAGGACTGATTCTAAAGCTGAATCTCTAATACTTTGGCCACCTGATGCAAAAGACCTGACTTATTGGAAAAGACCCTGATGCTGGGAAAGATTGAAGGCAGGAGGAGAAGGGGGCAACAGAGGATGAGATGGTTGGATGGCATCACTGGCTCAATGGACATGAGTTTGAGCAAACTCCAGGAGATAGTGAAGGACAGGGAAGCCTGGCATTCCGCAGCCCATGGGGTCACAAAAAGTTGGACATGACTTAGCAACTGAATAACAAGTACAAATCCATTAGTTTTGTGAGAAATAAACCCTATAAATCCCACATGTTGGATTATTCCTGACTTTTAAGCTATAATTCATCCTGAACAAAATAAAGAACCAGTTCAGTGCCATATATCAAATTGATTGTAAATTTAATAATATATTTTGTTTTATTTTTGGTTTTGTTTATGACTGATAGCCTTCCTGATTTCACAAGATGTTTGCTGGAGAGTTGGGATTTTTGTAAGAAAACAGACTTATTTATTCAAAATATTTTCCTTTACCGATGACACAGTAGGGTTGTTTATTGTCAAAGATAAAATCTGTTGTTTCTTGAGAGGTGGAGTTTGCAAAAGTTCCTACCCCTTCATTCTGTGAAGAAAATAGTTAGACTCCCATGTGGTCTATCATTTTTAAAAAGTTGTAAAATAGGTCTTAAAACTTTATTATCTACTTTACTTGAAGGAATTATATAATTCCATCAGTCTCCTGCATGATAAAACATATGAGTTTGGAATAAAAACAGTCACTTTTCCTTTTAAATTAAATGTAATTCTTGAACAGGAGCTGTGGGATTTATCACATTGAATTATAAAGCAAAAAGCACCCATCCACCTTCACATTTTCAAGGATTCCAGCAAAGACTGGAGAATGATGAAAATGGTACAGCAGGGAAAAGATTCTGTTTCACATTTGCTAATGCAAAGAAGTGTATGTTGTAATTAGAAGTTAAAAAGCTTTAAAGACATTCTGAAGATCAATGAGAATCTGACATAATTGTTTTTGAATAGCTGATTACGTCTCTGGTGAAAAAGTAATTCAGTGAATGACATTATTGTTTAGCAATCAGTAGAGTAATTATATACTCAGTAAAAGTGAGTATATAATTTTGAAGTGTTCAAAATGCAAAAGAGTAAATGGATACCATATAAAAGAGAGACTCTTGCGGAGGGTGACAGACCTTATTCCAGAAGACTTAGATTGCTACATTCAGGTATCTCAAAAGCCACGGTATGGTTCTATACATGAGAAAAGATCTTCCAGGGATCTTAAAGAGTCATGTAGCCTATTTATCCTGCCTCTATATACAACTGCAGTTAAGCCCTCTGAAGTGAAAAGTTTCATGGAAACTATTTCCCCAACTTCCCTTGGATACCTATCAAAGAGTAAGACCTATCAAAGAGTAAGACCTAAGGGATGATTTAAGGCACAGCTTAGTATTAATAGTTTAAAACAGTACAAGTTGATCATGTCATACTTTCTATGGCTGCAGAGTCCAGGCACAACATAGCTAGATCCACTGCTCTCAGGTCTCAGCAGTATACAATCCAGGTGTTGGCTGGTGCTGCAGTTTCTTTCAGGGTTTGACCAGGGAGATATCTCCTTCCAAGGTCATTTGTGTTTTAGCAACAGTTTATTCCCTTGTGGTTGTAGGACTGATGTCCCTTTTTCTTGATGGCTCTCATTCAATGGCCACTCTCTACTTCTAAAAGCTGCAAGTTGTTCCTTGTCATGTGGCCCCTTTCTATAGGCCCTCTCAAAACACGGCAGTTTACTTCTTCAAAGCAATAGGCAGTATCTCCTAGTGTAGTCTTCTAAGACAGAATCTTATATAACAACATGTGTTAATCCACAGTATCTGAGAGGAACAGAGGAAATGGACAAAGTGGTAATTAAACAGTTAATCCCAAGGCAGGAGATAGATGGGCTCCCCTGTGGACAGAAACTCCACAAAAGCAGGATGATGGAAGAGGCTGGGCCCTGCCCAGATAAGAGATAGAGACCACATATTTCTCATTCTCAAAGTTAAGGAGACCTTCCTGACTACAAACGTGCAGAGAGGCTCCTTGAAAATCAAAAGAGGGGGTGTGTAACCTCTTAGTAAGTGATGTCAACTACCCACTAGCTTCTTCACTAGAATCCATCTCGGTTAAGAGGTGAGCATGCACACATGGGAGGTTCCTGAAATATACCGAATACAGACTCAGAACCAGGCAAAGCAAAATGATTGGCCAAAGGAAATTCAGAAGAAATGCCCCATAAAAGTAATTCAAACTGCTACAAGTGTGTGGCTCAGCAGCTCTCTTTAAGTCTGTTCATGTGTCTGTCCACATGTAGTGTACTCTTTTTCCTCCTAAAAAACACTACATTTTTCACTACTTACTGTCTTTATGGTGATTATTTTTTGCAAAACTGAAGGGCCAAGGCCTTGTCACTGACCACTGGCCAAATGGCTAGGATTCAGTGACCTCACTGCCTATACCTGATCTCAATCTCTGGCCAAGAACTGAAGCAACACATCAAGCCACTGCAGGCTGAGGCCACTTGAGATCAATCCCACTAGGAGACTGTAAGTTGCAAAAATATCAGAGACCCCTATAACTTAATTATTCAAGAAAGCAGGTTTGCTTAATCACTAAACCAAGCAGGATTTCTTAGCAACAAAATCATGCACAGAAGCAAGAGACATGCCCACAAACAGTAAAATAATGGTGCCATTGAGACCCACATCCTGTCCAGTGATCTCAATAAGGTAATGATCTCCAGGACTTGCTCTCTGCATGCACACGTACACGCAAACACATACACACACACACACATATATTTATATACACACAATAATTTGTGGACCTAGCTTTACCATGTGGGGACAAGAAAACTCCCCTGCAAGGAGCTGAGGAAGGAAACATGATGTCTACTCAAGAAAGACAAAGAAAGTCTTCTCCCCCTCCCTACTTTTCCTTTGATTATGAAACTGTAACCCAGCAACTTCTCAGGGCACAGCATCCTCTTTCCTGCCCACCTGTAAGACACACAAATGTCCTATTCCAATAAATCATTTCTTATCTATCATTTTGTTTTTCGCTGAATTATTTCTGCACTGGGACATAAAGGACCGGAGCTCCTTGGAGTCCCTCGATATGCCACCCAAAGGTTTTATGTCTATCCATCACTTTGCTGTATTCTATTGGTTAGAAGCAAGTCACAGGTGTGTGCACACTTAAGGAAATGGGATTACACTCAAGTTTTATCATTTATATATAGAGAATCATTAGGGAGTCAACCTCAGGATATTTTCTGCCTCAGAGAGGACAAAATATCTCTCCTGCCTCTATGGAAGGTCTAGTTAGATTTTATCTTATGGAAACTATATATCAAAGAACTGATCATTTCCTGGGATCCTTCAAATCTTTTTCTAAAACTATCACAGCTAAATGTATGTAGCTTCCCCTTAGCTAACTCTGTATGATCTTATGGGTGGAAGTTTATACAGTTTTACCCTAATTTTATCATATCTTATTTCTTCTACTATTATCATTTCCTTCTAATTTCTTCTCTTACTTCTTATCTTGTGTATTATATACATAGCTGTGTAGCATATTTCAATTTTTTGGAATAGACAAAGACAGAACTATGTACATAAACACATAATTGAATGAATACACCAATCAATCCTCCATAGGAAGCCACATTTAGGCCTACTCACCTTAATGTCAAGTTCATACCTGTCTCTCTTTTTTTCTTTAGAGTTGCTCAGTCATGTCTGACTCTTTGCAACCCCATGGTCTGTACAGCCCATGGAATTCTCCAGGCTGGAATACTGGAGTGGGTAGCCTTTCCCTTCTCCAGGGGATCTTTCCAACCCAGGGATCGAATCCAGGTCTCCCGCATTGCAGGCAGATTCTTTACCAGCTGAGCCACAAGGGAAACCCAAGAATACTGGAATGGGTAGCCTATCCCTTCTCCAGCGGATCTTCTCAACCCAGGATTTAAACTGGGGTCTCCTGCATTGCAGGCAGATTCTTTACCAACTGAGGTATCAGTCCTAGGACCATCAGAAGTGAAAGTCACTCAGTCATGTCTGACTCTGCGACTCCCTGGCCCATGGAATTCTCTAAGCCAGAATATTGGAGTGGGTAGCCTTTCCCTTCTCCGGGGGATCTTCCAAACCCAGGGATCAAACCCAGGTCTCCCACGTTGCAGGCAGATTCTTTACCATATTACTCATGCAAATAACTCAGACATATCAGTAAAGCTGGGTTTGTAGAATTCTTTCCCCCTTATATCAGAACACTTTTTTTTAGCTTGAAAACAAAATGGAGATTAATGCCATATCAAAAGTTCTCAATTCAACCTCGCTATTTTTCTAAATTTCTCACCTGTTGACTAAACATAACCACCCTCCTGCCTCCTACTACCCCCAAGCAATTCTCATGTCATCAGAGGCCAACATTCTCTCTTGACTGATTTTCTAATTTGTACCTACCTCCCAAAAGAAAGAGCAGAACTTGGTCCTCAAAAGGCTATTCCACAGCTCCTTATAAAAACCCTGCATGGGGCTGCTAAAGATAGCCATTAAACAGCCCATTTTGTTTCTTCTTGATGAGTTGGCTTCAAATACTTTAATCTTTTCCCATTGGTCCTTTTCATCTTATGCCAAATCTGCTCTAGTGGGAAATACATAGCCAACTTTGGAGAAGGGCTTTTAAATCTTTTATATAACTGTTGAGTCGTTTGGCAAATATTATAATAACATCTCATTAATTGTATTTTCATGTTCCTCTAACACACCAGGAAAGCTCCTGCCTCTAGGCCTTCACATTTGTGGTTTTCTCTGCCTATAATACTCTTCCTCAGCATATCTGCACAGCTCACTTCCTTCAGATCTCTGTTCATGCATCATATTTTTAAAAAAGTACCCTCCTGGCCACCCCATCTAAAATACTAACCCTCTCCTTAACCTAATCCCAATCCTCCATGCTAGGCTTTAATTTTTCTCCAGAGCACTGATCACCATCTTGAGATATTACATATTTAAATAATTGTGACTCATTTGCCTCCCTCCTCTGTAATATAAATTTTGTAAGTAAAGGTACTTTGTCCTATTTCTTTTGACATCTAAAACAGTGCCCAGCACATAGTAAGACTTCACATATACTTGTTATAATAAAGGACAGATGAATGGTGGCATGAAATGATGAATAAGGTCAATCTACAGAGCCTGAAATTTAAATGAAAACAAATCAAGACTGACTTCTTTGGGCTCACCAGTTCACTCTCTAGTCTCATAACATTTCTCTGGTCTCATAACTTTTCACCTTTGTGAAAACTGGGGACACTGAAGTAGAGAAACAAAGCCATGTATCTCAGGTTTCTTACGTGATAAGTAATCGCTAAGTATCAAGAATGTATCCATCTTTCTACTTAGCGATTACTTATCACATAAGAAACCTGAGATCCACTACAATATTGTAAAGTAATTAGCCTCCAACTAATAAAAATAAATGAAAAAAAAAAGAATGTATCCATCTTTCTAAATTCCACATATATGCGTTAGTATAACTGTATTGGTCTTTATCTTTCTGGCTTACTTCACTCTGTATAATGGGCTCCAGTTTCATCCATCTCATTAGAAATGATTCAAATGAATTCTTTTTAATGGCTGAGTAATATTCCATGATGTATATGTACCATAGCTTCCTTATCCATTCGTCTGTTGATGGGCATTTAGGTTGCTTCCATGTCCTGGCTATTATAAACAGTGCTGTGATGAACATTGGGGTGCACGTGTCTCTTTCAGATCTGGTTTCCTCAGTGTGTATGCCCAGAAGTGGGATTGATGTCAATGTATGACAAAAAAACACTACAATATTGTAAAGTAATTAGCCTCCAACTAATAAAAATAAATGGAAAAAAAAAGAATGTATCCAGTGATGTACCAAGCACATAGAAGATACAAAAACAAACCAAAAAGGCTTAAAGTACTAAAGTATACTGTTTAAAATCATGGATTTCTCCAGTCAAAGAGACCTAGATTCTAATCTTAGCTCTGTCACAGTTGAGCTATGTGATCTTGGAAACATTTATTATATTGTCTGAGTTTTAGATACTTCATCCATAAAATAAGAACAATATTACCTTGCTCTGGTTTGTTGTGAGGATAAATGCTGTAATCCACAGAGAGACAGAATGAGAAAGTTTAACATAGTCTTGGCAGACAATAACCAGTATCAATAATATTACTGCTAATAATGAATGTATTATTATTATAAAATTATAATGCTGAGACATCTAGAGATCAACACAATAAAGTACGGGACCTAGAACCAGAACATCTGTTATAGATTCTCCATAATGTACCAACATCATTTGCAGGCACAATATTAAGTTTTCAGTCATATAAACATGGTGTAGTAGAGAAGTCGTTTTTCTTTTTCTTTTAAACTTTGTATTTTTTAATTGGAGTAGAGGGTATTAACAATGTTGTGATAATTTCACGCGAGCAGCAATGGGACTCAGCCATACATGTACATGTAGCCATTCTCCCCTCCCATCCAGGCTGCCACATGACATTGAGCAGATTTCCATGTGCTATACAGTAGGACCTTGCTGGTTATCCATTTAACACTGGATAAACATTTGATTAGTGACTAATCTTTAGCTTATTTTAATCAACTATACCCCAATACATATAGCTGATTAACAGTGTTGTGATAGCTTCAGGTGCACAATGAAGGGACTCAGCCATAACTATACAGGTATCCATTTTCTCCAAACTCCCCTCCCATTCAGGCCACCACATAAAATTGAGCAGAGTTCCCTGTGCTCCCAATAGGTCCTTGTTGGTTATCCATTTTAAATATAGCAGTGTGTACATGTCAATCCCAAGCTCCCTAACTATACTGCCCCCCAATCCTTCCCCCTGGCAACCATAAGCTCATTCTCTAAGTCTGTGAGTTTGTTTCTGTTTTGTAAGTAAGTTCATTTGTATCATTTCTTGTTAGATTCCACATATAAGGGATGTCATACAATATTGGATGGAGCAGTCTTTGGAGACAGAAGACTAGAGTTTGGGTGCCAGCTCCACCACTTACCTCATGGATGATTTTGGGAAATTCATAATGATACTGAGATTCATTTTCTCTCACATGTGAAAGGAAATAATCTCAAAGGGTCATAATAATGACTAAATGAGATACTACATTATAAAAATTCCTGGCACCTTTAAAAATTAGGAGTCAACAAAAGTCAGTTGAATTAAAGCCTGATTTATTTGTTGTATGAATATAACTTGCCTGTTCTTATACTATTCCCAACCCAAGACTGCATATCTGTCAATTCTGTCCTACAGTTTATTTAAATCCTATTCAATCCTCAAAGGCCTGTTCAAACTATAATGCCTTGTAGCAGATGCTCTGCTACTCTCCTCAGGGCAGACTCTTAAGGCCAATGCACCCAACTGCTGAGAATATCATATTGCTGACCCTCAAAGCTAGACCCATACTGGAAGTTGCCTTTGATACAAGGAGTTGTCTATTTGCTAAGGCCAACACCCTTGTATGGAGTGGTCTATGGCCAAAGACTGGATGGTGCAGAGTTTGAGAAGCCAAGGGACCTTGCCTATATTTGTGATAGCTTTGAAAACCTATCTCGGCTCCAGATCTCCCTGTAAGATCTCCATGTAGCAACCACATTAAGGGTCAACTTCTTTCTCTGCCCAATCTTGGCTTTTGCCTTTCTTGCTTCCTTATAGGCGTACTTTCCCAAGAACATTCTGGAATAAACCTTAAACATGCAACTTCTTGTTTTGCAATCTGTTTCTAGGGAACCCAAACTAACATACCCCAATAAGACTTTTAAGATCATTAGACCTTATAAGAGGCTTAATTCCATGAGGCCTCATACTCATTTGTCATTGTAGTACATTCTGCCTGTGTGGTGAGCGCTATTTCCAGGTGTGCATATCTCATTGCCCCAGCTAGATTTGAGGTTCTTTGAAGGCAAAGACAGTTTTACAGTTGCATGTGCTTATTGTGCTGTACTTAGTCTCTCAGTCATGTCCAACACTTTGCTACCCCATAGACTGTGACCCACCAGGTTCCTCTGTCCATGGGGATTCTCCAGGCAAGATTACTGGAGTGGGTTGCCAAGCCCTCTTCCAGGGGATCTTCCCAAACCAGAGGTCGAACCCAGGTCTCCCGCACTGCAGGCAGATTCTTTACCATCTGAGTCACCAGGGAAGCCCTTCATAGTTGCATATTTCCCCCCCTTTGACACATAGTAGAGACACATAAATAGGACACACACACTGTGGGTATTCAGTAAAGAGTCTAGGTTTCTTATTGGCTTGTTAATCATAATATTTGAAAAGCAATTTGTTTTCATGATTTAAAAAAATAAGACTGGGTTTGTTAATAAGGTCAGTTTGTTTTCTCCTGGATAACCACTCACAGTATACCAACATGAAATATGTGAAATAGTGAAATGAGATAGTGAAAGAAAAATCACTATGTAGAAATAAAACAAATGAAGTTACATGGTAACTCTAGCTTAAAATTTTTGAGGAACCTCCACACTTCTTTTTTCCATAATTGTTGTAGGGATTTAAATCCCTACCAACAGTATTCAAGGATTTCCTTTTCTCCAGTCCCTCGCCAGCACTTGTTACCTCTTGTCTTTTGGATATGGCCATACTAAGAGGTGTGAAGGGATATCTTTCTTTGACAAAAAGTGGTAACTATGTAAGATGATGGGTGTGTTAATTTATTTGCTTGTGGTAATCATTTTATATTTTATATGCATTTTTATCATTTTATAAGCATATTAAATCATACATTGTACAGCTTTTAAAGAATTATGATGTACAACCTAAATAAACACAACTTTTGTCAATTGTATCTCAATAAAGATGAAAAAATGTTTTAAAAAATCCAAACATGCAAGGCCAAATTAGAATATAAACCTGGAGAACAGCAGAAGTATCTTTCTAAAGCCTGCAAATATACATTGGATCAAACTGTGCTAACCAATAGTAATTACCATTTGCTTAAGCATCTGAACACTTCAACTATTCAACTATCATGGTCCTACATGATATCATGATATCATGGTCCTAAAATTTTAATATACATAATAAATATATAAACATGTATGTATATTATGCATGCATATATATACATACATACTTTTAGAAACTGGATAAGTTATGACAGGTTCATGAAAATGAGGACATCCTTGAATGAATTTTAAACATGGTTCAGAAAAGAAAGCAAAAATCATGCAGCCTTTATAGCCAAATCCTGTTTTATACTGTCCTGATGTTTCTTGCAAGCTTCCAGGGTTAGAACAAATTCTTCAGTTTGCGCCTTTCTGGACAGTTTATGTGAATGATAAGAGCATTAACCATTTCCCCTTATTGCTTTAAATGCAATGATATCCCATGTCTACTCCAAACCATTTAAAAGATAACAATTATTGCAATTAAGACCAATAACCTGTGCTAATATTAAAAAGAGCAATTTTGTCCCCAAAAGCATTCCATTGAAAATAATTCAACTTAACAAAAACTATTATTATAATGATGATAATTATAATACTTATATCTAACTATTATTGAATATTTACTATTCCCCAGATATCTAAGGACATAACATGCTAACACACAAAACGACAATAATAACAATAGCTACCTGAATGAAATTACTCTCTGTCATGCATCATTCTAAGCACATTAAATGCATTGTCACATCTAATCCTCACCACTATAAGGTTGGTATGATCTGATTTCCACTTTATAGGCAGAGAAAGCAAGGCTCATAGAGGTTAAGTAACTCTTGCAAAGTTATGTAACTTGAATGGTGAAGTCAGGATTTGAATCCAGGTCTTCCTGAACTTCAAAACTATGGTCTTATTAACTATGCATATGGTCAGCTCGACTGTAAACATAATGGTTGTTTTTTATTACTATGTGTTATAGCTGAGAATGCCAAAAAGGATTTTATACTCCATTATTCATTCTTTCAAAACATATTTATTTAGAGCCTACCATGAATCAAGTAATAATGCTGGGGTTACAGTGAAGATATTCTTGATTCCTCCTCCCTTTCTCTCACCCACAGCATCCAATGCAGTAATATGGCCTGAATTTGATACAGGATCATAAATGAGAAATAAGGGAGCACTGACTTACACTGTGAGGGCAGAGAAGACTTCTTTAAGGATGGGTACTGAAGCTTGTTACAGTTCCCACTACTGACCCTAACGTGTCTTTTGGCACTGTCCTCTGCCATGTTATATGAATTGTCATTCAGAGAGCTTACTTGAAAGTTAAATGGTATTCTCATCACTCTGTTTCAGTTTTCTCTGGACTCAACAAATCCAAATGGTCTGAGCAATGAAAGTCACTTAGTCGTGTCCAACTCTTTGCAACCCCATGGACTGTAGCCCAACAGGCTCCTCTATCCACGGGGATTCTCCAGGCCAGAATACTGGAGTGGGTAGCCGTTCCCTTCTCCAGGAGATCTTCCCAACCCAGGAATAGAATTCAGGTCTCCTGCATTGCAGGTGGATTCTTTATCAACTGAGCCACCAGGGAAGCCCAGAGAATGCTTACACAGAAGAAGGGTGAGTCAGGCTTGAGGCATAACCTATAAAAAAATACCATCAGTGCTAATATTTTGTTCATCTTTTACAAAGAAAATTAGCCATTTAGGTTTCTTGTTGTAAACAAAAATCAGAAGAGAATCTTCCTGCCTGATAGGTTATTTCATCAACAATTCAAGTACTATGATGCATACAAAAAAGTTGAGATTCACACCCATTATTTGCAATATGAAGCATCTGTGGCTGATATCTTTATACGTTCTTGATGATGAAAATAGAATCAATAAACATTTAGAACATATTCTCAATAGATAAGATACTCCACAAAAACTTAAAATGACTTTTTTTCTTTTATTTTTTCCATTTATTTTTATTAGTTGGAGGCTAATTGCTTTACAATATTGTAGTGTTTTTTGCCATACACTGACATGAATCAGCCATGGATTTACATGTATTCCCCATCCCTATCCCCCCTCCCACCTCCCTCTTCACCTGATCCCTCTGGGTCTTCCCAGTGCACCAGCCCCGAGCACTTGTCTCATGCATCCAACCTGGGCTGGTGATCTGTTTCACCTTTGATAATATACATGTTTTGATGCTGTTCTCTTGAAACATCCCACCCTCGCCTTCTCCCACAGAGTCAGAAAGATAAAGATCAATACAGTATACTAATGCATATATATGGAATTTAGAAAGATGGTAGTGATAACCCTATATGCAAAACAGAAAAAGAGACACAGATGTAAAATGACTTTTGAACGATTAAAGTAAAATATTTTCTTTCAATGTGAAGTTATCACCCTAACCATAGCTTCCTGTAAAGTCCACTCTGAGTTCAGTCACCAAGACACACACACACACAAATGAAAGCCTATACATCCTAGGTCACTTTAAGATGTTTTAAAATTTTTATTATTTAAAATGCAATAGAATCCTTATATTCCCTGATTTAAACCAGGTAACATAGGGATATTTTATAGAAGGGTATGGGAAGACCATCTGAAATGCAAGAATATAAATAATCAGTGCTAGTACCAGCTGAAAATCCTTGGATTGCACAGAGTTGTGTTGCAATCTAGGTTTATTATAAATATTCAGTCTAATTATTATCCCTGCCTGTACTACATTTCCTGGTCCACCAAGAAAAAATAGCTTAATCATGTGCTATATTTACCAGTTGGTAAAATATAATATCGGTGGGACCTCCAGGGTTTCCCTGGCGGTTCAGATGGTAAAGAATCTGCCTTTAATGTGGGAGGTCTGAGTTTGATCCCTGGGTTGGGAACATCTCCTGAAGGAGGGCATGGCAACCCAATCCAGTATTCTTGCCTGGAGAATACCCATGGGCAGAGGAGCCTGGTGGGCTATAGTCCATGGGGTCACAAAGAGTCAGACACGACTGAGCAATTAAGCATAGCACAGCATAATACATATGGTACTATGAAAGGGCATTACCTCATAAAAGGCTTCTTTGAGTTTAAGGCTGTTATAATCAAATCAAGGAAGTAAAAGAGGTATGCAAGTTTCAACAGTATAAGAAGAAATATAATTTGAGAAGTTTCATTCATACAGCATGCATTAATTATGCACTTAATATATGCCAGAGATAAGAGCTAGAATAGAATAATATGCATAATAGATATGATCCCTGACCTCATGATTCATAGAGTGTAGCCAGAAAGGAACTCAGTTAAGCGATTACAACACAATGTGGTGTGACAGGTGTGGAACAAGGTCCTGTGCCAGGGAGCATCCAATCAAAAATTAGGGGCTCAAGGAAGGTTTCCTATAGGAAGTGTTCCAGGCAATGTGAACAGCATATATGAAGGTCCAGAGAAGCGAGAAACAATTAAGAGTCAGCAAGCAAAAACATGCAAGAGTGAGAAAAATGTTTTCAAAGAGTTAAATGTTTGGTAAGGTTGAATTAAAGCACACAAACTAAAGAGTAGAAAGAGATAAAGGCTAGAGAAATAGGTAAGGATCCTATAGCTTGTATAACATGTTCAGCATTATCATGAAGGCTATGGAAAACCAATGAAGGCCTTTACAAGGAGAGGTACCAGACCTAAAACTGGCTGCTAGGTAACAAATGAATTGCAGGGTGGAGCAAGGAGATACAAAGTGACCTGTGCAGTGGTCTAGTTAAAAGATTCAAGTAGACATATACCAGATGAATTCTGGAGGTAAAGATGGTAGGGCTTCGTGATTAATTTGATATTGGTGTAGGCAGTAGTAAAGGATGACTTCAAGGTTTCCAGCTTGAGCAGTTGGGTAGATGCCATTTACTGAGATGAAGAAGAAAGAAGGGGATACAGGTCATGTATGATGACAGCCTGATCAAGATACAATATGCTGATAAATGATAAATTTAGAGGGGAGCACAGAAAAGAGAAAGATCCCTTCTGACATTGAGTTATAAGAGAGACAGCATTTGAACTGGGTGGGACTTTAGGAGAACAGTTAGTGCAGAGAAAGAATGCAAGGCATATTCAAGGAACGGCAAATGACTGTTCAGAAAATATGGTTTTTTTTAGGGCACTCTAACAATAAAGATGCAGAGGCATACTGGGGCTTCAATACATAGAACTTTGAATATTATGATAAAGAGTTGAAGCTCACCTGAGGATTTATGGTCCAAGATTGCTACTATCAGTATGACCTTAGGCAAGTAAATCCTTCTCTCTTCATTTTTTCATTTATGAAATGAGTGGCTCCCAGATTTTGGGGCTTCACGGATCAGTTCAATTTTAAAAAGGGGTGGCCATGAAGCAACAAAAGGTTGCCAACATCATTTTACCAAGAATGGGCATTCAGAAAAGCAAACAAATAAAAAACTATCATCTAGTACCATCACTTCATAAAACAAAGGATATTTCAAAAAAAGAAAGATAATTTCAAATACTTTTTTAAATGGATACATTTGGTTTTTATGGAATGCTCACTTTATTGTCTTTATTTTTCTCTTTCCGTTGAGGATTGGTGCAAACTTCTGGCACTGGCCCAGAGACCAGAGTTTGACAACCACTGAATCACACTCCAAGATTCATTCCAATGCTGACATTCTAGGATTTCTGATTCCTAAGGGTTTATTCATCAAGCAGTAGGGAATCATTGAAGGATTTGGGGGTAGTGAACTCATATTATCAAAGCTATGTTTTAGGAAGTTAATATGGGAGGTCTTGGAAGAGAAAAAGCAAGTGGTCCAATCGTGTGGCTAACACCAAAGTTGAGGCATAAATTAATAAAGGCACAGGCTAAAGCACTGAAAATACCAATGGAAAACTGGAATAAATGTGTCCAGTGGCACAGATTCTGGTAGAGCTGACAGTTTGCTATGTAAGGCAGACCTTGATTGGAAGGTTTGGCTTTATCTCAGTAGGTCCATTTGTGCCATCCTTTTGTTTAGGAGACTTTTCAGGAAGTTGAGTCAAAAGCACCATTTCTTTTTTTCTGGCTCAACATATTTAAACCACAATTTACAATGTCTCTGGGAGGAAGATAGTATATTATTCATATTACACTGAACAGATTAAGGAATCAATTGGTTGAATGGGGTGAATCATGCAGAGGAAGCATATGCAAATGAGTTGCTTAAAAATCAGTGCTTGGAGAGGTCACAAACGGAAAACAGTCCTATCACGCCATACAATCAAAACCACTGGACTCAAACAGAAAATCATAGAAAATAGCCCTTTTTATATCCTAAACTATTTCTTATCCCAACCCTTTCCAAAGAAAATTACAAAATGGAAAGAGTGGGTCATCATGTGAAATTTGATTGAAGAGCTCCTGTTTGCTAACATTACTGAGTTAAATTCTCATACCTCCACGTTTGCAGGATATGCTAGACTTTCAGGCTTTAGAGAAAAAAAAAAATGTATACATGTTTAAAACTTCATGATATTCAAGGGAACTTGCCTTTGTTTTATTTTATCTACATTTGTTCAAATAAACCAAGGAACATCGATAGACTTTGTAAGGCCTGAAGATCTAGAAGGTGCTGCCGTCTAAGTTTCAAAAACTATGAATCAGAATTTCTAACTGGGTCACCATTTGGAATCCTTCTCCTTTATTTTTGATGAGCCTGGTGCAAAGCTTTCAGTACTGTGGTCCACTGCATGTCACAAATGGGTTACACACATGGTTGAGATATTGATCTCCTCAGCCCTCAGGTTGCCAGAATCTCCTCCCTCTATTCCAGTTTGCTGGACAAATACTTATTTTCAATATGCACTGTGACATGAAAAATTTGTCAGCCTTTTTGTAACTTTGTGATGGGGCCTGGAGGTTAGTAAACTCTTGCATTATGCTAATTATTCTCTTCTGGGGGTCTTTACGGGAGCAGTGACAATAATAGCTTACACTGACATGGTGTTTGCCATTGTGTCAGGCAGTGTTCTAAATATGTCTTAACCCACCTAATCCTACAACAACCCTATGAAGTGCTAAGAATTACTATCCTTGTTTTACAAGTGGAAGAAAATATAGAAATTAAGGTTAAGGTCACTAAGTGAGTAATTGACAGAGCTGGGATTCCAACCCAGGATATATGGCTCTAGAGTCCTCATTTCAACTACCTTTTATACAAAAATGTAAAGGAAGGCTCTGGTAGGAGGCCGTTGGTCCAGCACTAGGGACTGGTAGAGAAGCCCAAAGTAGGGAAAAATAAGTTGTTGGTCCAGAGATATATTAAGGATTAGAACAGGCTATCACAATTTCCAGTTTAGAAGAAGGCAAGAAGAAATTTAGGTTTCAAAATGAAGGCCAAAACCAGGGAACCTCAAGAAAGCAAAAAGAGAGACAGAATAAAGATCAAAGTTTCCAGAGTCAAGCTAATAAAAAAGTAATATGAATATGAATGCTCGAATGGCAGATAGTTTTCAGGGAAATTATTAAATCAAAAAATGCCTGGAGAAGTTGTTCTCAACTGGGAGCAACATTGCCCCCTAGAGGCCATATGGCAACATCTGAAGACATTTCTGGTTGCACAGCTTGGAGTCTGAGAATGGGAATGTGTGCTACTGATATCTAGTGGGTAGAAGCCTGGGATGCTGCTGAATATCCTACAACATGTGGGACAGCTTCTTCCCATCCCAACCAAGAATTATCCATCCCCAAATGTCAAAGGTGCCATTACTGAGAAACTCTGGCTTAGAGGCTTGTGCTTGATTCTATGACCAACCGTAACCAGGTAGCCCCTATAGGCAATATTCGCCAAGGTTTATGATGATGGTGATGACAAAGAAATATGAGTTAAAACACCCCACCAAGACTAAAAGCAGAATCTACCATGTTGAGGGTTTACTAGATATTGTACAAAGCTCTTTATTACATTATGTTGTTTAATCCTCAAAACCTATAAGAGAGGTGTTATTATGAGTCCAACTTTCCACGTGTGAAAAATGACACACAGAGAAGTGAGCACCTTGCCCAGGATCGCATAACTAGTGAGTGACCATCACATCCAAGTTTGTCTGACTCCAGATACCATGGCCTCTCACACTTACAGTGTATGTACAGTTGGGTACGGGTTAACACTTGTTCTGAAAGTCAGGAGCCAGAACTGGACACAAGAAAAACCCTTTCCATGTTCTGGGGTGAGGGGTCGGGGTGGGGGCAGGTGCTATGAAGAAGTGTTTGAGGAAAAAAAATTCATTCAGTTTTATTTCAGTGTTTGAGGGAAAAAAATCATTCAGTGAATTTTCAAAAAGACTCATCACTTGAAAAACAGGTATGCATGCATGCCATTTTATGAAAGGGATAATCAGGAATCAGTTTATTTCAAACTTGATTCTACATTCACATTTCTTCTGGACTTGGCAGCCAGCCTTCTTTCTCACCAAGGACAACCTGTGTATTATCTCTGCTAAAAGTGGAGAAGGCTGTCTAAAATTGCCCCTCTCAATTCTACCTGAATAACTACATTTACTATTCTTTCCAATGCTAAGTTATTACAAAATAAAGTCCTTAAAAAAACCCTTCTTTTAAACTACAGTAACCCCCCTCCCCCCTTACACTTGAGCTGCATATGATATCCAGAGGCCAGGCTGCATCTTAGAAATACAACAGCCCCATTCAGTCAAAGCCAGCTTTATCCCAGCTAGCTTGTGACACTACTATTAGTCTTGTCCCCCCAAACTAGCATTACAAAAGCCTGACATTCTTCTTCAGGGCCTTTTAAGTCAGATTCTATTTTCCTGCTGTCACAATTAAAGCCTCAGTCAGTTCAACATCTACTTCCGCATTTGGCAGAAGGCTCTCTAGTGACAGTAAAAATGAAGGTACTTTCTTTTCTGATAGATTTTAGAGCTCATTCATAAGCAAAGCTTTTGTTTCCTTGTGGGTTATCCCAGTACAGGGAAACAAGTATCTGAGCACTCCAGCAGTTTTCCTTTTTCTTATTTTTATAACACAAAAAAAATCACTGCTCATAGAAATCAAAAGTGAAATGCCTGGAGTTCATACAGTGCATTGTGTGCTCAAAGCTCTCAATATTACCTAAGTCTTTTCATTTCATTTTATTCTTCTGGGACATGGAATCATTGACTCCTGACTTCTGGGGGTTATTAAACTGCATTTCCTAATACAATCAGAGTTTACTGGGCCTAAGCGAGAGGCAGCTTGTACAAATGCCTTGTAGGCTTTATACTCAGTGGCTTCTGTTTAAGATAAATCTGGTGTGTGTGTGTGTGTTTTAACTTTACAGTGCTTCATACTTAACTGAGGGTGAGTTTAAGAAAAGTTGGGTGTAGGCTTGAGTGATGTCACAATTACTGTCTCAATGGTCCAGGTAATAACTTCATGTCTGGAGCCACACTGGAGACAGCTGTTATGCCCTGAGCATCAAATGCCTTATTACATTGCTGGTGTGATTTTCATATTGCTCACTAGAATAGAAATACAGAAATTTGGGGTTAAAACTATTCCTGTGCTTATGCTATGAATAGCATATATACTACCTAGTATCTTTTCATTTCAGAGTTAGGGGACGAGGCAAATTAAATTCCTAACTGCATACTGAGGATACATTTTGTGGTATATCCCAGGTCATGAAAAGAAGATGATAACACCTGGAGGAACAAGAAAAATCAACACAATGTATATTGAATGGCCTAAAAGGCCATAATCATGATCAGAACCAGGAGAGTCTAATTGGAAAATGTTAATCTGGAGTCCATTTCACATATGCTAAAAAGCTTTTGAAAAAAAAAAGCCTTCTAGATAACTAGAAGGATATTTACTTTACGTTCTTCAAAGCATTAAAGTATGAGACAGAAAAAACACTACCACAGATCTCAAAAGGGTATCATTTTAAAAAGACCTCACCTGTGTGAGATATAGTAGAAATACATTATATGTTACATATACGAAAATCCTGCACTTAGCTAACAGATATATCAACAATTAGTCATTGCGTGAACTGATAATCTCTCTGGTGATCCTTCCAGTGAGCTTCTCTACTAGTTTATTTATTGTTTTGGGGAATAAATAAGTAAAATAAAATGTCAGGAAACAGGAAATTGAGTGTTCATTTGGCAAATGATTTTTAAATGGAGGTAAGTGAATACACAGAAGAACTATACAAAAAAAAATCTTCAGGACCCAGATAATCACAATGGTGTGATCACTCACATAGAGCCAGACATCCTGGAATGTGAAGTCAAGTGAGTGTTAGAAAGCATCACTACGAACAAAGCTAGTGGAGGTGATGGAATTCCAGTTGAGCTATTTCAAATCCTGAAAGATGATGCCATGAAAGTGCTGCACTCAATAGGCCAGAAAATTTGGAAAACTCAGCAGTGGCCACAGGACTGGAAAAGGTCAGTTTTCATTCCAATCCCAAAGAAAGGCAATGCCAAAGAATGCTCAAACTACGGCACAATTGCACTCATCTCACACGCTAGTAAAGTAATGCTCAAAATTCTCCAAGCCAGGCTTCAGCAATATGTGAACCGTGAACTTCCAGATGTCCAAGCTGGTTTTAGAAAAGGCAGAGGAACCAGAGATCAAATTGCCAACATCTGCTGGATCATCAAAAAAGCAAGAGATTTCCAGAAAAGCATCTCTTTCTGCTTTATTGACTATACCAAAGCCTTTGACTGTGTGGATCACAATAAACTGTGGAAAATTCTGAAAGTGATGGGAATATCAGACCACCTAACCTGCCTCTTGAGAAACCTGTATGCAGGTCAGGAAGCAACAGTTAGAGCTGGACGTGGACCAACAGACTGGTTCCAAGTAGGAAAAGGAGTATGTCAAGGCTGTATATTGTCACCCTGCTTATTAACTTATATGCAGAGTACATCATGAGAAACGCTGGGCTGGAAGAATCACAAGCTGGAATCAAGATTGCCAGGAGAAATATCAATAACCTCAGATATGCAAATGATACCACCCTTATGGCAGAAAGTGAAGAGAAACTAAAAACCCTCTTGATGAAAGTGAAAGAGGAGAGTGAAAAAGTTGGCTTAAAGCTCAACATTCAGAAAACTAAGATCATGGCATCCAGTCCCATCACTTCATGGCAAATAGATGGAGAAACTGTGGAAACAGTGTCAGACTTTATTTTTGGGGGCTCCAAAATCAGTGCAGATGGTGATTGCAGCCATGAAATTAAAAGGTGCTTACTCCTTGGAAGGAAAGTTATGACCAACCTAGACAGCATATTAAAAAGCAGAGACATTACTTTGTCAACAAAGGTCCGTCTAGTCAAGGCTATGGATTTTCCAGTAGTCATGTATGGATGTGAGAGTTGGACTGTGAAGAAAGCTGAGTGCAGAAGAATTGATGCTTTTGAACTGTGGTGTTGGAGTAGACTCTTGCAAGTCCCTTGGACTGCAAGGAGATCCAACCAGTCCATCCTAAAGGAGATCAGTCCTGAATGTTCATTGGAAGGACTGATGTTGAAGCTGAAACTCCAGTACTTTGGCCACCTCATACAAAGAGTTGACTCATTGGGAAAGACCCTGATGCTGGGAGGGATTGGGGACCGGAGGAGAAGGGGACCACAGAGGATGAGATGGTTGGATGGCATCACCGACTTGATGGACATGAGTTTGAGTAAACTCTGGGAGTTGGTGATGGACAGGGAGGCCTAGCGTGCTGCGGTTCATGGGGTCACAAAGAGTCGGACGTAACTGAGCGACTGAACTGAACTGAACTGAAAATGTGATAAAAGATCTTTACTTCTAAAAAATTAAATAAATTTAAAAAAATAAAAAAGATCTTTACTTCTTATATTCATTCACGAATTTATAAATTATTCCCTAGAATTAAGTGTGAGCCTCTAGATACATTATTTATTCTGTAATTATGAAATAAATTAAATCTAGTTCTCATTTTTATATTTACTGATAGGTTGTATCCTGTAAATCTTTGGTATATGGGCCAGTAAACAGGATATTCAGTTTCGCATGTTTGATGAAGTTAAAAATAATAAAATCAACTATTCTTCTAGGAGAAAGGCACCTTTGAGATTTATAGAGATTTGTACCAAGACATATCCAGTTCTACAAAGTTTTAGATTTATATTTTGCTGCACTCTACTTAAGTTCAGTGCCAATCATAGATAAAATTTAAGCTATATGAAGGTTGATTTTGAAAGCTTGCTTCCCTTTTCTCTCTTGTCCAAGTACTCAGGACTCTCAGGATATTCTGTTTTCTCCTTCAGTAAAACTATTCTAGAGATCAGAGATGACCATGTATACAAATGGCTTGGTAGAAGGATCTAGGCTTTGGATTCTGCCTCCCCTAATCACCACAACTCCTTAGTAAAGGGTATTTGTCCTATGAATGAACTGTCTGGGCTCAACTGTTGTTGTTAGAATTTGAGAGTGAATGATCATTGTGAGGAGTGACAAGTTTGAGTTGCTGGTCCAGTGCCAAATAATAAGGATAGCTGAGATTGAAGAAGTGTTTATTATACTGGACATTGTTCTCTTTACATGGAATAACTCATTTATCTTCAAAACATGGATATGAAATCATCAGTTGTATGAGCTATGCACCATCATTGTCCCAGTTTACAGACAAGAAAGCTGAGGTACAGAGAGGTTAAGTTACCTGTCTAAGATCACAGAGCTAATAAGTAGCTCAGCCAAAAATCCAACCTAGAAAATCTGCCTCCAGGACCTGTGTTTAAGTCATTACATTTTACTCTGATTTTGCTCTATTATAATTTTTTTAATCTAAAAAGTTATATATATTCATTATAGAATTTTTTGAAAATAACTAAAAGTAAAAAAGAAATGAAAGTATTTATTTGCAAACCTACCAGCAGAAATAATCACTGTTGAATTTTAAGTACATATGTACCTTTCTAGACAAATACACGTCTTTTACAAAAGCAAAATCAAACTGTAATATCATTTTATAAAAGAAGTATACCCTTTGACCCAATGGTTTGACTTGTAGATATCTATACTAGAGAAAAAAAAAAAAAAAACAGTTATGGAGAAATAATGACATGGACATATTCCCACCAAATAATTGTTTACAATGGCCCAAACTGGAAAGAATTCAAATGTCCATCATCATGGCACATTTATCCAATGGATCATAATTAGCCATTAAAATAATAATTTGAGAATTTCATAACAATTTAGAAAATGCTTATGATAAAACACTAAGTTTCAAAAAGCAGCATACAAAATTGTAAAGACAGTTCGGTTACAACTATGCAACCTTTACAGAGAGGAAAAAAGCCTTTTGAAATACAACAAAATGCTGACAGAAGTTGTATAAGCACAGTGGGTAAGTCTTTTAAAATTCATTCTATATTTTATAAGTATTTGCAATATAATTTTTCTAATTAATTATTTTCAATTTCAAAGACATAAAAAATACTCCAAAGAACATGTTAAACTACACAATAATGCTAGCCTTGCTTTGCTTGATAGAAAGTCAAAAATTCACTAGCTATGTCTAACGATTTTCTGAGGATAAATAAACCTTCCAAGGACCATGACTCTTCAACTTAGCTACCTGACCGACCTTTCTATTTTAGAGGATTCCTCATTTTTTTTCAACAGAGTAGCTATGTTAGATCTGTTGCCTAGGCTTCAGTATGCAGCCAATTTCTATGCTTTCCTGGTTTTCTTTTAAGATAAAATATGATATATGAGACCTTGGAAAGATAGAAATGAGGTCTTCCTTTAGGTAGAGTAGGAATTTTCAAAATTTATCACCCAAAGTGATATAGTGTCAGCCAAAATTGCCAGGGCCTGCTGACTTAAAGGATCAATTTAATTGCAGCATGGTTCTTCTTATTTCATTTTAAATAAATCAATAAATGGTCTACTGTGTCTTAATTGAGATTAAATAAATGAGAACCAGGCTTAACCTTATTGCAGAATTGATATTTTCAACGTTTTGTCCCCGAAGGTTATATTCTGTCTGTTTTGACCATTGGCTCAGTTCCATAAATATAGCTGACTTGTCTGGTCCATTGATGGTTAAAACAGAATGGACTGAATATGCTCTGAGGTTATATTTCTCATCTCATTCTACTCTGCCCTATGAATCTAGCTAGTAATATTTCCCTCTTCTCAACAAAAATCTTTGGGGATAATTGCAGTAGATGTGGCCAAAAATATCAGCAGGATTTCCTTGAGAAAGTGAAGAAAATTTGGAAAGAAAAGTCACAGGTAATGATGGAAAGGAAAAAGATCATATAATTAAAATGTTGATAATGAAATATTTTATTATAGGAATTCTCTAAGAAGTTACTGAATTCCATTCTTTGTCAGTGAGGTGGAAATTAGCAATTGTTAACATCTGTCATGTGGTTGGTGGGAGAACTCATAAGGTTATATAATAAAGGTTCTTAGTTTATACATAAATCAAGCAATACCATAATTCATTTACAGGTCAGTCAGAGAATAAAAGTCAGTTTAAAATGCCAGTTAAGAGTTAATTCAGGTAACTTTCTAGGTGGTTTCTCTCATTCATTTTCCTTTGTTCTTACTGGAAATGTCTATATGAATGAAAGGATAGGTAAACAATCAGGCTGATTAAAAAAAAAAAAAGTCTTGTGTAACTACTTTCAAAGCAATCCTCAGTAAAAGATTGCTTGGTAAAAAACAAAACAAAACAATACAAACCATACAGACTGAATGTCCCAGTGTGTAGGCGGGAATTAGAGTAACTGACCAATTTGCTGAAGGAAGGGAATTCTTCCTACAATATATTCTTCATCTAGGTTGAGAGAAAGTAAGGGATTGCAAATGTGTATGAAAAAGCATTTACAATTTCTATTAAGAATGAGGTTATAATCTAAACAAGACAATACACAAACCTCCACAAATTCTTCAAAGTGCAAGCAAGTCTATATTGAACAACTGATTATGATGTGTAGAGCTGTCACAAGACTGGGTTTCCCCATTTCCAGTTAAGTTACTTTCATAACCAATGGCATCAGTTCAGTTCAGTTGCTCAGTCATGTCCAACTATTTGCGACCCCATGAACCGCAGCACGCTAGGCCTCCCTGTCCATCACCAACTCCCAGAGTTTACTCAAACTCATGTCCATCAAGTCGGTGATGCCATCCAACCATCTCATCCTCTGTGGTCCCCTTCTCCTCCGGTCCCCAATCCCTCCCAGCATCAGGGTCTTTCCCAATGAGTCAACTCTTTGTATGAGGTGGCCAAAGTACTGGAGTTTCAGCTTCAACATCAGTCCTTCCAATGAACATTCAGGACTGATCTCCTTTAGGATGGACTGGTTGGATCTCCTTGCAGTCCAAGGGACTTGCAAGAGTCTACTCCAACACCACAGTTCAAAAGCATCAATTCTTCTGCACTCAGCTTTCTTCACAGTCCAACTCTCACATCCATACATGACTACTGGAAAATCCATAGCCTTGACTAGACGGACCTTTGTTGACAAAGTAATGTCTCTGCTTTTTAATATGCTGTCTAGGTTGGTCATAACTTTCCTTCCAAGGAGTAAGCACCTTTTAATTTCATGGCTGCAATCACCATCTGCACTGATTTTGGAGCCCCCAAAAATAAAGTCTGACACTGTTTCCACAGTTTCTCCATCTATTTGCCATGAAGTGATGGGACTGGATGCCATGATCTTAGTTTTCTGAATGTTGAGCTTTAAGCCAACTTTTTCACTCTCCTCTTTCACTTTCATCAAGAGGGTTTTTAGTTTCTCTTCACTTTCTGCCATAAGGGTGGTATCATTTGCATATCTGAGGTTATTGATATTTCTCCTGGCAATCTTGATTCCAGCTTGTGATTCTTCCAGCCCAGCGTTTCTCATGATGTACTCTGCATATAAGTTAATAAGCAGGGTGACAATATACAGCCTTGACATACTCCTTTTCCTACTTGGAACCAGTCTGTTGGTCCACGTCCAGCTCTAACTGTTGCTTCCTGACCTGCATACAGGTTTCTCAAGAGGCAGGTTAGGTGGTCTGATATTCCCATCACTTTCAGAATTTTCCACAGTTTATTGTGATCCACACAGTCAAAGGCTTTGGTATAGTCAATAAAGCAGAAAGAGATGCTTTTCTGGAAATCTCTTGCTTTTTTGATGATCCAGCAGATGTTGGCAATTTGATCTCTGGTTCCTCTGCCTTTTCTAAAACCAGCTTGGACATCTGGAAGTTCACGGTTCACATATTGCTGAAGCCTGGCTTGGAGAATTTTGAGCATTACTTTACTAGCGTGTGAGATGAGTGCAATTGTGCCGTAGTTTGAGCATTCTTTGGCATTGCCTTTCTTTGGGATTGGAATGAAAACTGACCTTTTCCAGTCCTGTGGCCACTGCTGAGTTTTCCAAATTTTCTGGCCTATTGAGTGCAGCACTTTCATGGCATCATCTTTCAGGATTTGAAATAGCTCAACTGGAATTCCATCACCTCCACTAGCTTTGTTCGTAGTGATGCTTTCTAACACTCACTTGACTTCACATTCCAGGATGTCTGGCTCTATGTGAGTGATCACACCATTGTGATTATCTGGGTCCTGAAGATCTTTTTTGTACAGTTCTTCTGTGTATTCTTGCCACCTCTTCTTAATATCTTCTGCTTCTGTTAGGTCCATACCATTTCTGTCCTATATCGAGTCCATCTTTGCATGAAATGTTCCCTTGGTATCTCTAATTTTTTGAAGGAATCTCTAGTTTTTCCCATTCTGTTGTTTTCCTCTATTTCTTTACATTGATCAGATGTAGTTAAATAAAAGTTATTTATTCATTCAATAATTTACTGAACACATACATTCTCTCACAAAGGAACTATTCTAGGCACTAGGACTATGTGAGTGAACAAGAGACAAAAATTCATGTTTATATTCTAGTGAGAGAAGACAGACAAGAAGCAAGCAAAACTAGTAAGTAAATTGCAGAGACTGTTAAAAAATAATAAACCATATTGAAAAAGAAAAGCTTAGGTCAAGGTAAGATGGATAGAAAGTGTGGTTCAGTGGTCTCTCTCTCCCCTTTTCTCTGTGTGTGTGTGTGTGTGTGTGTGTGTGTTATGGAGCAGTCCATTATGGCAGTAGGGGAGTTTTTGTTACTAACATTGTTTAGAATGCTGACACATAGTGATAATAAAAAACAGGCCAACATTTAGTTAGACTTATTTATATTTCTGTGTCCATGGTTTCAGACTTAGTATGCCACTAAGTGTATTTCTGCACACACTCTAGCTTAAAATCTGAAATAATTAAGGACATTGGCTTTTGTTGTACTGGGTTTGCATCTTATTGCTATCTACCTTTGTTTCTCCTGGTTCTAGTTAAAAGCTTCCCTAATAAGAATGCCTTTGAACTTTTGATCAGGCAAGTGATTTCTGAGATAACATAACAGCCCTGTGTTCAGTCTGGCAAAAGCATAAGGATATCACTGGATTCTGATTAGAAAAAAATAGGAGTTTTGATTTTTTTAAGAAATGAGTTTTTGTTTTGATGATTTCATTTAAAATGATACTTGCCTTATCCACATGCACACACTTACCATATATGGAGCCAACGTCCCTACCATCTCCTTACCTTTAGTTCCTTTCTGAAGGCTCCACACCCTATTCATTATGAAATTCTAAAACTATATCTGGTGAGAGAGTTCCAACTCAGGTAAAATCTGAGACCAGCTATTAATTTGGTCGCTTTGTTAATAAACAGGTCTCTATATGTTTTGAGGAACTCCTAGACTTTCCAATAGGGAATCTACATGGAAGATGACAGAGTAGACCATCCAAAATAAACTATCGAAAAAAATGCTACTTCCTGCATCAAACAAGTGGGATCTGTGCTGGCACTGGTGGGCCAGACAGTACTACAACCTCCCAGTGGGGGAGGGGGGCATCATGCCTAATAGTTTGACATGCTACTCTTTTAAGTGAAAAGGTAGTTAAACTGCTTCATATAATCAGTTATACAGGGAGATAGGAGCAGGGAAAGATGCAGATGGAGGAAAACAACAACAACACAGAAAAGGTTCTCTTTCAGAAGTTTAACTCTTTAGAGACACTATTGCTGGGCCAACCTGGAAGAGGGCCATTGCAGTTGACTCCCCTTGGCTTCATCATAGCACCAGTCCATCTGCGATGCTCTGATGATGCAACTGTGAGCACCTCCAAAATCAGCAGGGCAACAAGGGCCCTGGGGAGAAGGGTATGGTGGAAAATTGACAGGCAGAAGGCAGTATAATCTGTATGTGAGCCTAGACAAAGGTCCAGGCTCCAATGAACAACACTGACCTTATCAATTCAGCTTGAGGAAATCCATCACAGAGTTTAGGAATAGCCTCTGTGTGTTGCACCATTCTAGGTGCTGTGACTGATAAAGGTATGGTCTTTCTCTCTAAACTGTTTGCAGGCTTACCTCTCTTCATCAGCAAAGAATATCTGAGTATCTATGCCTACAATCTTGGTACTAATATAAACTAAGGCCAAGTGCTTCACTGAATCTCTTCCTATGCAAGTAGACAGTAAAAGTAATGATAACATCAAAGCTGCGTGTTTTGACCTGGTGAAGAAGCTGCCTGCCAATGTAGGAGACCTTGGTTTGCTCCCTGGTCTAGGAAGATCCCACATGCCATGGAGAAACTGAGCCTGTGTGCCACAACTACTGAGCCTGTGCACCACTACTGAGCCTGTGCTCTAGAGCCCGGGAGGCACAAATACTGAGCCCATGTGCTGCAATTACTGAAGCCTGCATGCCCTAGAGCCCATGTCCCACAAGAGAAGTCAATGCAATGAGAAGCCCACGCACCACAACTAGAGAGTAGCCCCTGCTCACTGCAACTAGAGAAAATTCCACACAGCAATGAAGTAGAGCCAAAAACAAATATAAATATATAAAGTTCTTAAAAAAAAAAAAACTGAGTGGGCCACAGCATGCACCACCCAGATCAACATGTCAAACTTTTAACAGGGGATAAAGAAGTACAAAATGGGAAGGTATGATTAATTTCCAAGCATTTTTCCTGAAACACTTCGGGTTCTCTTAAAGTCCATGTTTTGTCATTTATAAATGTACTGAACAGGTTTGTTTATCCAAAGTATTAAATTTACCTGAAGCAATTGATACTTTCAGAACTGTACTTCTCACCATTTACAGTAACATCTCCAGTTATCAGTTTCATATTTACTGCTTTCAATCATCAAGAGAGTCTCTTTCATTTGACCTGGTGTCAGGAGTTTGAGTAAAGTAAGTACCCGTTTTTCCTCTTACACTTCTCTATAACCAAAGTGTTGGCAATATAAGATGTAAAACATCAAAATAAAGCAATTCCACTTCATATTTTATATACTCTCTCCATCATTCAAGTTTCAGATTAAATCCTTTCTCCTCTGTGAATCCTCTGAGTATTCCCAACCAAAGTGGCCTCTCTTTTCTTCCACTACATGGAAAACGTATTGCCTACTCCACTTTTCTATAATACTTTTCTATGTTCTGCTTTGGATTGTTACTAAATAATTTTACCACATATATGCTTCCTAGTCATGTTATCCGCTTTTTAAGGACAAGGCACTCAATCTAAGATATTGCTTGACTACCTATTAGATGCAAGGTCCTGGGTCAGTGCCATGGGGAATAGAACATAATTATAGTGAACTAGAGAGTATGTGTAAATCTTAGAAGCAGTTACATTAAAACAAAACATTTTGCTATTTAAACAAACACATCTGGCCTACAGGCTGCCAGTTTGTAAATACTGGCTTAAACTAGGGTGTTAGAAGTAGGAATGGAAAAGAGAGAATAGCAATGAAACAAGTATACTGGTGAAACAGATCACCAGCCCAGGTTGGATGCATGAGACAAATGCTCAGGGATGGTGCACTGGGAAGACCCAGAGGGATGGGATGGGGAGGGTGGCAGGAGGGGGGATCGGGATGGGGAACACAAGTAAATCCATGGCTGATTCATGTAAATGTATGGCAAAAGCCACTACAATATTGTAAAGTAATTAGCCTCCAACTAATAAAAATAAATGAAAAAAACAAGAGTACATGAGAAACAGAATTAACAAGCTGTGAAAGCTCATTTGATTTTTGATGGGAAAGAAAAATGGCATCAAATATAAGGATTAAGTAGAAGATAATATGTGTGGTTCATCCCATTAAGAAGGTATCAACAGAGTAACAGTGATGATGTTGCCAGTAGGGCAGCAGGAAATCTGTATCTAGAATCCAGAAGAAAAGCCGGAGATTGACATGTAGAGTTTAGGAGTCATGTTGAATATGAGATGTTACTCAAAAAGAGTGTAGAACTGGAAAAGAAACAAGGATAAGACCATGGGGAATACATGGGTCTGGTACACTCAAGATGGCTGTTCTCTTGCTCTCTGTACATCTCTGCTCAAGGAGCACTTGCTTCACTTACTTGTCCTGGCCCCAGCTAGCATGTGTTCTAACTTTAGATCAGAGCATCTCCACTATGATAGCTTATTGAAGGGGTGATGAGGTGTGAGCCCCTCTACCAGTTTGCATAGTAACCAATAAGCCCACCTGACATCAATTCCCACTTTAACTGGCAATTTTCTTTCCCCTCAGGAGCAACGACTGTCTCCTTGTCCTGCCCTGCCATCTGTCACAAAAAAAGTGTGATATTGCTCCAGGATGTTGCATTAGACATGTAAGCTACCCCCATGAATTAAACCAAAGATGTCTTTGTCAATGATTCTAGGTTCTTTCTTCAGTCTTGAAGCTGGACAAGTACAGGGCTACTAGGCCTGTGGGGTGCAGCTTAATCATATGTTATAGATAAAAAGGAAAGGGAAGGTTGCATCTATGACTAAGGAGTAGAGCCAAGAGAATGTAGTTTCTCAGAACCCAAAGAAGAAATAAAAGTTGTAGGGAATAGTATAGACTTGAAAGATTATCAAAGTATTTGGCACATAGTAGGAATGCAATACAGATTTGTTGAATGAATGAATGATGCCTGAGAGGATCTATTGCAGAGAAGGCAAGAAAATCAGGCCCCCTGACAGCCTTTTTCAGGACAAGAGCATCTCAGCTACCACCAGCAACTGGGCTTCTCAATTCTAGCTCTGCAGTGTGTGAGTGATACTATCATCTTACAACTTTATCTAATCTATTCTATAAGGCTTAACATATCTCGTGTTTGGAGGACAATCATTTTCTTTTGAGGTGAATGGCTCTCTGATCACTTGTATTTTCAGAGTGGAAAATGTGTGGCTATTCCCCAGCACCATAACTCAGTTTTAGTTGGTTTCGATCAGTCTGTGAAGGACTGCAGAAATTTTCTTCATGAAAATTTCTATGAAATTTCTATGAGCTTTCCATGAAAGCTCTAACTGAGAAACATTTAATCTCAACCAATAACTATACTCATTTGGGTATGCATTTTTACTGGCAAACGTTCTTCTGTGTTACTAGCAAAAGATGTCTCTGGAGAAAAACTAAGGACATTAACTTCTCCCATCCATGGTTTCTGCTATTGTTGAGTGAGACCAGAATTCTCAATATGAAAGGTTTGCTAGAGCGAGGCAACATTAAAGCTCAGTTTGCACTTTCCAGGGAAATCTTCCATTTTCAGCCCTTTCACCACAACCTTCTGGTCACAACTCAAGGGTGGTTTTCCCCAAAGAGCACAACATTTATTAAAAATTGGTTCATCTATTTGAGGTAGACAACTGGAAAGATTTTCATCTAAGTTTTGTATACAGTATAAGTGGGTTTTATATATATGTATTTGTACTCTCACATGCTTGGATACCTCAGACATTCATTTAAAATCTCTGCCCTGTGCCTAAACTATGTCCTGGTTCAATATGGCTTTTTGTTAAGTGTGCAATAATTAGGCCAGGATCTAGGAGCTAAAGCAAGATTGTGGCTGACAGGTGAAAAGATATTGGGAATAAGTTCTCACCCTTTTTCTTTGTTTGTTTCAGAGAAAGCCACTGAGAAGAGCTTTTTTGTGACCCAGCTCTGTGCCATATTGTGGTACCAGTTAGCTCTTAGTTAGCTTAATCATCATTTGGCAGAATGCACCTTCACATATACATGGGTTTCCCAGGTGCCTTAGCAGGAAAGAATCTACCTGCTAATACAGGAGATGTAGGTTCGTTCCCTGGGTGGGGAAGATCCCCTGGAGGAGGAAATAGTCACCCTCTCCAGTATTCTTACCTGGGAAATCCCATGGACAGAGGAGCCTGGTGGGCTAGAGGCCATGGGGTCACAAAGACTTGGACATGACTGAGCAAACATATATATGTGTGTGTGTGTGTGTGTGTGTACACACACATACATACATACATATATATGTATACCTGTTAAGAGAAGGGATCTGGCCCTGCCCACTGACTAGCTATAGTGCAGCTAGTCTGGGTAAGAATGAACATCCAGGATCAGAAAGAGGACCACAAAGGCCAAATTCTTGATAGAGATGTCACTAAATGGAGAGAAGCAACATAGAGTCTTTGGAATACAGGGGACAGAAGAATACAGGGTCTCAGCAGAAGAGTAGGCTGGGCACACACAAGTCTAGAAGATTGTATCATTAGGTTTTACTACACCAAGACCCAGTAAGTCATACCTTTACTTCAAGGATTCCCCCTACCATCCAGTTACCCTGCTCAATTATGCCAATACTTCACTTTAAGAAAACTTCTATATGAAAATGGATTCGCTTTTTCTTCTAATAAACTGGGCTTCCCAGGTAGCTCAGTGGGTAAAGAATCTGCCTGCACTGCAGGAGATGTGGGGTCATTTCTTATCGGTCAGG
Source organism: Cervus canadensis (assembly GCF_019320065.1). NCBI lineage: Eukaryota > Metazoa > Chordata > Mammalia > Artiodactyla > Cervidae > Cervus > Cervus canadensis. The sequence goes on from NC_057419.1 coordinate 96,151,908, forward strand.
AAGGTCCCCTGGGGAAGGAAAAGGCAACCCACTCCAGTATTCTTGCCTGGAGAATCCCATGGACAGAGGAGCCTGGCGGGCTACAGTCCACTGGGTTGCAAAGAGTCAGACAGGATTGAAGCAAATGAGCACAGTGTGCACACACACGCAAAGTGTTTAGCAGGAGAGAGAGATTGCTCCCAACAGCAGACTCCAGAGAAAGTGTCTTCAAGGAGAAAACATTTGAAAAACAAAATAGTGAAAGAGTTTAAAAAGAGAGAAAGAGAGAGAGAATGGCAAGTTAAAGAATGGATCAAAGGCAGAAGAACTAGCAAAAGCAAAGACTGGCATGCAGAAAGGAGCAATGCATGTTCAAAGAATCACCATAGCAATCCAAATGAATTATAGCAGAAGGTTCCTGTCAGGGGCCAGCAACAAATGCAGATGAATCAAATAAAAGCCATAGCTCAGTGGTTCTCAAATATTTATGTGCATCTGCATTACTTGGGGGATGGCTTGTTAAAAATGAAGATCTTTGGATCCATTCCCAGGGATTTACTTCATAGGTCTGGTGTACCACTGGGGAATTTGGAATTTAATAGGTACCTGCAAGGGAGGCTGATGCAGGTTGTCAGAGTCCACACTTCAGGAAACATTAAGCTAGGAGGTGATATTCTGGTAGGATTCATTATCAGGTTCCTTTAAATTCCAAATGTGCTTAATGATATTATGCCAATATTTCATTTGAAGTAATTTGATTGAACTGTATGTCTTCTAGAATAGGTACATTTTGTAAAGCAGGCTTTGCCTGTAATTATAATTGGAATTTAATTTTTTTTTTCAAATAAAACAGGAGAAGAACACCAAGCAATAGTGCCTCAAAATTTTATACATAAACAGGCTGACCACAATCATTTTTTTCAATTAGTCAGTATCGGTTTGAAGGTCACAAAACAACTCTTTTTCCTCTGAGTTTGGATAAATTATGAGACAACCTGCTGTTCTGTTTAGAAAAATTAGCTGTTCAATTCACCATCTGGGAGAGCTTTGGTTATTTGGTTTGAATGTTCATGGGAATAGAATCTGAAATGTTGTCACACATTCCATTTGGACAACATAGTACATTTATCAAATGGAATATATAAGCTGCTAGCATTCAATAATTACAGTTCACAAATGTATTTCAATATAAAAACATGGGATATAGGTACATTTTGGCCATGGAAAAAAAAGAAGGCTTGAATGCCAGGAACCAACTCAAGTGGAAAAAAAAAAGTGAAGTACAATTTTTTCAGATACAAAAATAAAGTAAGTGTATTTTAAGGAGAGTAAACAGTACAAAGAAACATGCAGAAACCATAAAATACTTTGTGTATTGTAAGAAATAGAACATCAGTTTCACTAAAAAGGGAGATTTAAATTGTATGTTATAAAGAGTCTTTAGCAATAAACATAATACAGGTTAATACCTGCATAGTGCTTACTCTGGACCAGTCACTGTTCTGAATGCTTTACAACCGTTAACTTATTTATCACAGTAAACCTTTGAGGTAGGTACTGTTATATTATTAGCCCCATATTACAAACAGATTGAGGGCCTCCCAGGTGGCACTAGTGTTAAAAGAATCCACCTGACAATGCAGGAGACCTAAGAGACGTGAGTTCGATCCCTGGATATCCCCTGGAAGTGGGTTGCATGGCAACCCACTCCAGTATTCTTGCCTGGAAAATCCCATGGATAGAGAAGCCTGATAGGCTACAGTCCATGGTGTCACAAAGAATTGGACACGACTGAAGCGACTTAGCAAGTATGCACAAAGAGATTGAGCTACTACTGAGAGGTCAGGAAAAGGTTTTAGGCACGATCAAATTTCTATGTGAGAAAGGTATTTATGGCTTCAATGTTGAAGATGTTTAGAAAGGAGAGACTAGAGGCAGAAGATTAGAAAAGATGCTAGGATGGCAATACAGGCAAGATTTAATGAAAACTCTGAATTGAGGACAGTAGAAATGGAAATCAAGAACATGTTCAAGAGAGAGATCTGAGGCAAATAGACCATATTCAGTAGCCAACTGGATCTCAGGTTTATGGAGAACAGTGAGAGGAATTATTAATTATGACTTCCAAGTCTCACTTGGGTGTGTAGGTAGATGATGGTAACATTCATCACGACAGGAAGTACAAAAGAAAGCACAACTTATAGGCAAGGTAGTAAATTTCATTTTCGACAACTTGTATGGAGATTCCAGTAGTACATCAGGGCTAAATATAAAACAGACATTTTGCTGTCCAGATGTAAAACTAGGAGCGATATCTGAGCAGAAGATAGATTTGTGTATCAACAGCATTTGCACTTTTCATCTTTGGCCTTCTGGAGTTTCATCACTGATGTATGATTTATTAGAAGGAAACATGTTGGTGTGAAAGGTGGGTAGGATTCTTTGAAAGCAGGAGACCTGGCACATAAAGGCAGCTTAAAAATACACCAAAGCTTAGAGCCAGCATGTCTTGGGTTACCTGGCCCTAAATGCCACATGTCAAGGCTGAAGAAGTCTAACATGTTCTATGGCGGGGACTAGGAAGTATCTGAATACAGAATGCAGGGGCTTCCTGGTGGTCCAGTGGTTAAGAATCCACCTTACAAGCAAGGGAGGCTGGCTCAATTCCTGGTCAGGGAAGATCCCACATGCCAAAGAGCAACTAAGCCCATGAACCACAATTATTGAGCCAGTGCTCTAGAGCCCACAAGCCACAACTACTGAGCCCACTCGCTGCAGCTACTGAAGCCTGTGAGCCTAGAGCCCATGCTCTGCAACAAGAGAAGTCACCACAGTAGGAAGCCCACACACTGCAACAAAAAGTAGTCCTCACTCGCTGCAACTAGAGAGAGCTTGTACACAGCAACAAAGACCCACCACAACCAACCAACCAAACAAATAAATCTTAAAAATGAATTCAAGTGCTAGATCTATATTTATCAAGCTTTAGTGTGCACAGAAATCACTTTGACAATCATGTTAAAAAGCAGATTTTGGATTTAGTAGGTTTGCTGTGGGACGCAAAACTACATTTATATCACGCTCTTGGGAAATGCCAGTGTTGGTGGTACATAATTTGAGTAGCAACAATCTAGATGAATGCTGTCCACAGAAATATAATATTAGCAACATATTTAATGTAAAATTTTCTAGTAGCCACATTAAAAAGTAAAAAGAAATATATTAATTTTAAAACATTTAATTAACCCAATATATACAAATAATTACAATATGTACATAATATTTAAAATATAAACAAGATATTTTATATCCTTTTTTGTACTGATATTTAGAAATCCAATATATAGTTTACTCTTACAACTCATCTATCTCAATATGAACTAGCCACATTTCAAGTGCTTAAAAGTCACATTCAAAGGACAGCACAAGGCCCAGAAACTCAGTTCTAAATCATGTGTTAAATCCATGATTGATAACCTAAAATCATCCCCATGAAAATATACCTCACTTTTCCATAATGCATATAAAAAATTTCATCCCACTCTGTTCATAACCATCTGTTCTTTTAGTTTTCAATCCGAAGTTCAACAATTACACAGCTCAGACAATGTTCACTTTCAATTTCCATGTACCTATTAAATATGTGATAAACTCATTTCAGACCAGGTCAATTAAGAATTGAACAGGTAGTAGAATAAATGCCAGAGTAGAAGTCTGAAGACATAAAATTGGGCCCAAGTGTTTAGACCTATTTACTTGCTTATAAATTGGGCCACGGAGTTTCCTACATGGTAATATGTGTATGTGTGTGTGTTGAAGGGAGTGAATTGGATGAGATGATCTCTAAGGTTCCTCCAAGTTCTCATTTTCTACTAATCTGTATCTAATGCCATGCATTATGAGTATATTCCAATTACAAATTCAAATTACCTATTCTAATTACAAGTCAACACTTAGAGCAACAAATGGTCATAAGCCAACACTTCCAGGCCCTGAATCATTTTAACAATATAACAGTTCTGTTGATAAATAAGCATTGAATGAGAATTCATAGCCAAATATTTTCCAATGACTGAACAGACAGTCAATCAACAAAGAAAAATAGCCTTTGCTCTGGCAGCAGTGATCTGCCAGGAATAGAGCTTTGATAAATACCATCCAATAACTCAATCATAATTAGCTGTCTAAAACCCTCAGCTGAATTCTGTAGGGTTTTGCCTCTTGAAACAGGTCATTCCAAGGCCAAAATGAAGCAAGCAGACAGAAAGCAAGAGGAAACAGAAGGAATTAGTATACTTGTTATACCCACTCTCAAGGAAAAATCATAAAAAAATTAAAATATCTTCTTCACTTCAAGTTGCTAAAATTTTACTTAATACAATCTAATTCCTCCTATAAGTATATTAGGATGAGTTAGAGCCATGAGAATCAAGCTACTAAACTAAAATGGCATCAGAACAGTTGAAATCATACAAAGCACAGCATAATTTTACTTTAAAGTGGTGAGGTGCCCCATGGTTTCCTAAAAAAGATTAATTATAATGTTAATATATTTTTTGAGAGTATGGGACAATCTGAGGACTGTTACAACTTCCTTCTAGGCTCAGAAAAGAATCCGACAAAGGGATCAGATATACTATTTAGACTAAACTAAATTATTTGCTCCAGACAGGACTTTTGCTTTATTCATAGTTGTAGTGTTGAGATTATGTTTCAACTGTCTTAATGTAAGAACTTTCCACTTCACAACTCATCTTTTTCCTTTGCAGGAAGATAAAAAGACATCATAATGAAATGGAGCTTAAAATCATATGGCAGCATGCAGATCATAGATAAATCACCCCCCAATAGAAGATTAATTTTTAGAGATATAAAAAGATTAAAACATAGCTAAGAAATTATGTTTTCCCAATTTTTAATTTAATTGCATAATTTCCACACATATAAGGAAATGAGATGACATGGAAGTATCTGCTACAGGAAAAAAAAAAACAAAACAAAACATCTTTTCAGTACTCTCCCTACTCTATCTACAGGCTGTTTCAAGGGCATGATTCTCATCTACTTCCTCAAACTAAACCCATGACATTAATATCAGTAGGTACCAAGTTCACATCCTGTAAAAGAAATCCTCCGCAAACCCTGTGGACTTCCTACTCAGTCAACTCTCATGGTGTAAAAGCAAGACATACAGGTTCATGGAGGGAAATCTCATACATAATTTATAGTTCCTTAGCAGGACCTACTGCTAGATCTTACATAATCAATTCTGTTGAGGCCCAGTCACATTATCCTTGCTATTTCTCCAGAAACAACCATGAGCTAGTCAAGCACATGAATGCAGTGACAGCCTGAATGTAGGAGACTCTAAATTGAATAGTATTAGGGATACAACAGGACTCCCCAGTGGCTTAGTGCTAAAGAATCTACCTGCAATGCAGGAGATTCAGGTTTAATCTCTGGGTCAAGAAGATCTCCTGGAGGAGCAAATGGTGACCTAACCCACTCTAGTGTTCTTGCCTGGACAATCCCATGGACAGTGGAGCCTGGCAGGCTAGAGCCCATGGGGTGGCAAAGAGTCGGAGATGATTGAGTGACTGCGTACACAGGGATACAATAAGACTAAATATCAAGGAAACCTTGATTCGATACAAAACTTTGTTCATGTCTCTCATTTGGCAAAGTTCTAACCCCTGGATCACATAATCTCTGGGCTGTGATTATCTCATGTACTAAGTCACTTCAGTTCAGTTCAGTTCAGTCCAGTTCATTTGCTCAGTTGTGTCGGACTCTGCGACAGCATGAATTGCAGCACGCCAGGCCTCCCTGTCCATCACCAACTCCCGGAGTTTACTCAATCTCATG
>NC_057419.1:96477493-96484369 GCF_019320065.1 Cervus canadensis
AATCACCATCTGCAGTGATTTTGGAGCCCAAAAAAATAAAGTCTGACACTGTTTCCACTGTCTCCCCATCTATTTCCCATGAGGTGATGGGACCAGATGCCATGGTCTTAGTTTTCTGAATGTTAAGCTTTAAGCCAACTTTTTCACTCTCCTCTTTCACTTTCAGCAAGAGGCTTATAATCCTTAAGTCACCTTATATTCGTCTGGAAGATCCACTGTATCTCACGACTTGCTGTGGAGATTAGTGTACTATTGATAATTCTTTCATGTGCCTTGTTAAAAAAAAAGTAAAATAAGCATGGATGCAGGACTTTTACAGTATCATTTTGAAATCTCTCATTACATATTGTTACCATTTAAAACATACATCTATCCCATGGTTGGGGGGGGGTGATGGAGTCATTTGTAAAGTGTTAAAGAGTTTTATTTGCATGAATCAAATGAAGCTGAAACTTCTAAATCTCCCATCAGTCAAGCAAAATATTAATACCTTCCTATGACTTTTAAACCACACAAGGAAATATATGGCTGCATATTTTTATAGTGTTTGCTAGTAACTCCTTACATGGAGAAACTATTAAACTGTCTCACTCTGAGTGACGAGTTAAGCAATGGTCTTCATCTGTAAACCTATAAGACAAATTTTGGTGATATAGGAAGTAGACTTCAATAGGATTCATCCTTAGCAACAGCATTTAACTGCCTAGTGCCGAAAATAATTGTGACTGAGAGACCTCACAAACGATAGTCAAGAACCAAATTGTTTCTAACTTTTGCACAGAAAACAAGGGATGATAAGTTAACTACATGAAACATGAACTGGAACAGGGGAACTTAGGCAATGCTTCTAGTTCCTTTAAAGGCAAGAGGACATGAGAAAATAGAAAAGTATTGCAGTGGCTCCTGATATCAGAGGTAGGGCCACAAAAAGTCAGACACAACTGAGCAACTTAACAACAAAACAACAAAAGTATAACAAGTAAGGCCAAATCTTATACTTTACTTGCCACTCAGGATGTGCACCCTAGTATGCCTGCACTGAAAGTAACTACAAGGGAATTAGTGAAAGAGTGAATACATTTCTTACACACAACATTTCCAGAAAGTCAGTAGGATTTTCTAAGGAATGGTATATACATTTTCCCCACCAACTTCACTGTATCACTGTGGCCAAGGGGAGTTGACATTTGCCTCTATAGCCAGTTGGGAAAGGAAAAACAGAAAAAGTAATAAAATGGGAGAAACAGAATTCACTTAATGAAAACTCACTATGTGGTCAGCTCTGGACAAGATTCTCTATTACCTTAAGTGTAGTGCAAAATATATGAGCAATTCCCTTACAACCATGTAGTCTGTAAGTTTGGATATCAGAAAAGTACATATCCACATTCACTAAAAAAATCTCATACCTAACTGAGGACTATTGGCAGCTCTACTTAATCAGTAAATTTGTTGAACACAACAGTTTTGAAAACATAACTTCTCAAAAGAATTTTAGTATGCATGCCTTTACATTTAAAAACATAGGCTTCAATAGAAGCACAAAAAAAAGTAAAATGAGTATATTTTAAGTAGTAGTTTTGTCATGGTTACTTCTGAAAGCTCAACTAGAATGGGATTAAAAATCATGTGCTAACAAAAGATGGCAAAGCTATTGATGTCTTGCTATCAATAAAGCTATAATAAAATGAGTTGTAGTATGTCTGTGACTTCCATTTTTATAGAGACAGAATATCACTTCCAGTTCTGTGTGAAAGATTACTATTAGGGTGCAAAGAAACTACTATGTTCCATAATTCATTTATAAAATTTTACATAACTAAGCATTAGCTCCTAACTATAAATCAGTCCCAATCTCTTATGTTCAGTGAGCAGGTAGAAAATTTAAACTTGATCAATTAAACTAACCTCTAAATTGCCACCTAAGCATGTTGATGACAGCTGTCAGTTCAGAAGCACTTTATAGAAATTGAAAGATGACAATAAAATTCTGAGTTGATATGACAGTTATGACAAAAATTTCTAAGGCACGGACATATCCCTGTAGAAAATGTCTCTACACCACAACAGATGGCCAGTGGTCAGGGAAAAATTATTATAGCCATAAATGTGAAAACTTTAACTCTTCACTCTAGGAGACTAAAGATTTAATACAAATCATTTTCCCAAATCTTCAAAGCAAAATATGTTCTTAGAGCCTCATGGATGTTGGCAAAAGTGTTTATACTATGCCTTAGGTTGGCAAGATCAACTAAAGCATTTAGAAAGAAAACACTAAAATTTTCCACTAATAGTCTACAAAATTTATCAGACATGCTTTACTGTAGGGGCCTATTGCCTAGGGAGAGATACAACATGTAGGTAATGAATGATTCACTGAGAAACACATAGGCAAGCCATGCCCATTTGTACTTGCAGTCACAAAGCAGCTGAGTGCTGCTCTGTATCATTCAGGGAGGTCTGCCTTGAGCCTCAAGCATTCTGCTCCTGATGAAGCTATGATGTGGACCTCCTCTGAGGGTGACATTTCTGAGCAGTAGAAAAGAGAGTGAAAGTGAGGTCACTCAGTTGTGTCTGAGGACTCTTTGCAATGCTATGGACTGTAGCCACCCCAGGCTCCTCCATCCATGGGATTTTCCAGGCAATAATACTGGAGTGGGTTGCCATTTCCTTCTCCAGGGGATCTTTCTGACCCAGGAAATGAACCCAGGGTTCCTGCATTGCAGACAGATTCTTTACCAACAGAGCTATGAGGGAAGATGCTGAGAGTGGAATAGCTGTGCTCATTAACAGTGTGGTCTCTATTCTGGTTTAATTCAAAATTGCTCAATTTTCTGCATTATGCTCAACTTATAAACTACCTCAATGTCTTCTGAAAGATACCAGGGTATAAATTCTAAATAAATAAGATGCTACCACCACCCTGCATATTTGCCAGAAACATATATCACTCTGAGTCAGATTGTCAACAAGCCAATGCTATCCTTGGCCTTTTCAAAAGTTGCATTGACTCGGGTCCCTGGAGCACTGTATGCCATGTTGAAAGGGTCATTCACCTGCATATAGCACTGACTGCTTAGTAAGATATTTGGCCACAGGCTGGGGCGCTGTGTGCTTATTGTCTAAACAGTCAGCGAAATTCATTTCAAAATGGAATGTATTTCTTACCACCAAAATGTGAAGAGATGGGAATGCACAACAGACCACTATTTGGAAGAATGTGGGGAACAAGGTCCCTTTTCATGTAGTGCTGCTTTGCCAAGCAAAATAAGTCATATTAACACAGTGCCTGTGAGGCTGAGGGACACTGCAAATGCCTTTTATGCCATTTCTTAATGCTTTGCTGCAACCAGAAAATTCCCCATAGAGAAGTAATTGTCCACATACTTGGCACTTAAATAAGGGCAGGACTAAAAGAGGTCTAAACTGTTTCTACACAAACACACACACATACACACACACACACACACAGCAATTTAATCAAATTAGAGATCAATTGATGAAGTAAAAAAAAAAAACTTTTAAAAACGTGTATCACCCTGCTATATTTAAAATAGATAACCAGCAAGGACTTACTGTATAGCACATAGAACTCTTCTAAATGTTATGTGGCAGCCTGGATAGGAGAGGAGATTGTGGTAAAATGAGTGCCAACCTGCTTATTTAACTTATATGCAGAGTATATCATGAGAAATGCTGGACTGGAGGAAGCACAAGCTGGAATCAAGATTGCTGGGAGAAATATCAATAACCACAGATATGCAGATGACACCACCCTTATGGCAGAAAGTAAAGAAGAATTAAAGAGCCTCTTGATGAAAATGAAAGAGGAGAATGAAAACGTTGGCTTAAAGCTCAACATTCAGAAAACTAAGATCATGGCATCTGGTCCCATCACTTCATGGCAAATAGATGGGGAAACAGTGGAAACAGTGGCTGACTTTATTTTTCTGGGCTCCAAAATCACTGCAGATGGTGATTGCAGCCATGAAATTAAAAGATGCTTACTCCTTGGAAGGAAAGTTATGACCAACCTAGACAGTATATTAAAAAGCAGAGACATTACTTTGCCAACAAAGGTCCATCTAGTCAAAGCTATGGTTTTTCCAGTGGTCATGTATGGATGTGAGAGTTGGACTATAAAGAAAGCTGAGGGCAAAAGAATTGATGCTTTTGAACTGTGGTGTTGGAGAAGACTCTTGAGAGTCCCTTGGACTGCAAGGAGATCCAACCAGTCCATCCTAAAGGAGATCAGTCCTGGGTGTTCATTGGAAGGACTGATGTTGAAGCTGAAACTCCAGTACCTTGGCCACCTCATGTGAAGAGTTGACTCATTGGAGAAGACCCTAATGCTGGGAAGGATTGGGGGCAGGAGGAGAAGGGGATGACAGAGGATGGCATCACCGACTCAATGACCATGGGTTTGGGTGGACTCCAGGAGTTGGTGATGAACAGGGAGGCCTGGCATGCTGTGGTTCATGGGGTCACAAAGAGTCGGACAGAACTGAGCTACTAAACTGAACTGAACTGGATACATATATACGTATGGCTGTGTCCCTTTGTTGTCTAGTCAAAACTATCACAACATTGTTAGTCAGCTATATTCCAATATGAAATAAAAAGTTAAAATAAAATAAAATGGATAACCAACAAGGACTGACTCATTTCACTGTTCATCTGAAACTATCACAGCATTGTTTGTTAATCAGATATACTATATCACAATACAAAATAAAACGTTTTTTAAAAATGCATGTCAAATGGTTGTTTTACTAAGTGGTAAGTCTATCTAAATGCCTCATAAGCATGATTTTATTCTTTACCTCCTTTTACTTAGAAATTTTTGTGGAAATTTATAAATTATGTACATTCTAATACAAAGACATCTAAAGCGCCATTTTACTCAGATAATTAAGCTTAACTACTTATTAGTAGTATGGTAGAGGAAGTAACTAGTTGATGGTATTTTCAAATTTTAACTAGTTGTTTTGCTTCTATAGACATGGTCTGAGGCTCTTTCCAGCATATAACTATGTGTATTTTCATAGAATGCAGACTTGAAAGGAAGCTTAATCAAACTATCAATTACTAAGAATGTATGGAGTACATAAAAGTAATAGCTATAGTTCATTGGATTCTTACTAGGTGCCAGACTCTGCAGCATACAATTAACATGGTTTATCTCATTTATTCCTACAAATAAGTCTTTAGGTGGCTATATGATCACCCCTGGGCTTCCCAGGATGTGGTAAAGAATCTGCATGCCAATGCAGGAGATGCAAGGGATGCAAGTTTGATCCCTGGGTTGGAAAGAGCCCCTGGAGTAGGAAATGGCACCCCATGCCAGTATTCTTGTCTGGAAAATTCCATGGACATAGGGCTACAGTCCATGGGGTCACAGAGAGTTGAACACGACTGAGCACACAAACATTATCACCATCACTGAATAGATAGAGAAACAATTTCTGGAAAGTGCCATGTCATGGAACAGCAGGCACTATGGTGAGGCACATCAGGAAAAAACTGAGAAACCAATTTTGAGCTCTTAGTACTTCAGAGACATATGGAGGTAAATAGTTGAAAAAACTTTGGGATATGAGCAGAACTCTAAAGGACAAATAGCAAGAAGAGAAGAAAATCTTGTGAAAAAAGATGCTAAAGACCAATGGGTGATATCAACTGATATAACATTAATGGACTGATGTGAAATTATATGGCCAGCATAGGGAATCTACTGCCAGGTTTTTACTTCCCTTTGTATATCACAACTTTCTAAGATAAAATGTCAACACTGAAATATAGGTACACACAATGGAGTAGTTTGTAAATGTGCTGCAGCTGGATCTTAGGAAAAGAAAAATATTTGATAGCTCCAAAGATGTTTGTTAAATGTTTCATTTATGCTGAAAAATACTTTTTTTTTTTACCAAAAAAAATGAATGTTATATATTACTAGTCTTTCTATCACCAAGTCAAAAGCTCCTTCATTTTCTCGATTCTAACACTTTTTGATAAATTCTGGGAAATCCACGTGGGTAGGATAATTCTGACAAAAGGCAGTAATTACAAGCTGACATCTGTGAGGACAGTTGCAGGTTGCTGTAAAACATCTATCCTGGTCAGTGTGTATAATCTCTGTTACCAGTCATTTGGTCATTTAACTTAGCAATGAAATATCAGTAGGGTCTTTTTGGTGTTTATTTGTGTAAGTAAAATATTTTGATATGGGACTCTGCTCTTGGATCATTATTATCTGAAAACACAAACCTATGCAAGAAAGAGATAAGCATGGATGCTTTAATAGATTTACTGATTTTGCAGCTGAAAAGTAATTTAATTCAATCTTCTGTAAACATAAAGAAATACTAGGCAAATTTGATTTTTGATATGCTTTCTTATTTTTCTTTTCATTCCTATTACTTGCAGTCAATTCTAGTCATTTTCCTTTGGTCCTTAATCACAAGTTAAAAATGCTAACACTTCACTTTCATCTCTCCTCTCCGCTGCTTTCCAATAACAAAACAGTAAACATACTTACAAATATATCTATATTAAAGAACTATTTTAAAAGACACATACAGACTAAAAGTGAAGGGCTGGAAAAAAATATTTCATGCAAACGGAGACCAAAAGAAAGCAGGAGTCGCAATACTCATATCAGATAAAATAGACTTTCAAATAAAGAATGTGAAAAGAGACAAAGAAGGACACTACATAATGATCAAAGGATCAATCAAAGAAGAAGATATAACAATTATAAATATATATGCACCCAACATAGGAGCACCGCAATATGTACGGCAAACGCTAACGAGTATGAAAGAGGAAATTAATAGTAACACAATAATAGTGGGAGACTTTAATACCCCACTCACA
>NC_057419.1:96484546-96565786 GCF_019320065.1 Cervus canadensis
GTCATCAAGACAGTATGGTACTGGCACAAAGACAGAAATTTAGATCAATGGAACAGAATAGAAAGCCCAGAGATAAATCCACGAACCTATGGACACCTTATCTTCGACAAAGGAGGCAAGGATATACAATGGAAAAAAGACAACCTCTTTAACAAGTGGTGCTGGGAAAACTGGTCAACCACTTGTAAAAGAATGAAACTAGAACACTTTCTAACACCATACACAAAAATAAACTCAAAATGGATTAAAGATCTAAATGTAAGACCAGAAACTATAAAACTCCTAGAGGAGAACATAGGCAAAACACTCTCCGACATAAATCACAGCCAGATCCTCTATGACCCACCTCCCAGAATATTGGAAATAAAAGCAAAACTAACAATCGGGATCTAAATGACTTAAATTTTGCACTACAAAGGAAACTATAAGCAAGGTGAAAAAAGCCCTCGATTGGGAGAAATAATAGTCAAATGAAGAAACAGACAAGGATTAATCTCAAAATATACAAGCAACTCCTGCACCTCAATTCCAGAAAAATAAATGACCCAATCAAAAAATGGGCCAAAGAACTAAACAGACATTTCTCCAAAGAAGACATACAGATGGCTAACAAACACATGAAAAGATGCTCAACATCACTCATTATTAGAGAAATGCAAATCAAAACCATAATGAGGTACCATTACTCGCCAGTCAGGATGGCTGCTATCCAAAAGTCTACAAGCAATAAATGCTGGAGAGGGTGTGGAGAAAAGGGACCCTCTTACACTGTTGGTGGGAATGTAAACTAGTACAGCCGCTATGGAAAACAGTGTGGAGATTTCTTAAAAAACTGGAAATAGAACTTCCATATGACCCAGCAATCCCACTTCTGGGCATACACACTGAGGAAACCAGATCTGAAAGAGACACGTGCACCCCAATGTTCATCGCAGCACTGTTTATAATAGCCAGGACATGGAAGCAACCTAGATGCCCATCAGCAGATGAATGGATAAGGAAGCTGTGGTACATATACACCATGGAATATTACTCAGCCATTAAAAAGAATTCATTTGAATCAGTCCTAATGAGATGGGTGAAGCTGGAGCCCATTATACAGAGTGAAGTTAAAAGCAGAGATAAGAACATTAACAGGCATACAACACATATATATGGAATTTAGAAAGGTGATAACGATAACCCTATCTTGCAAAACAGAAAAAGAGACACAGAATACAGAGACAGACTTGAACTTTGTGGGAGAATGTAGGGTGGGATTATTTTCAAAAGACAGGCATGTATACTATCTATGTGACACAGATCACCAGCCCAGGTGGGATGCATGGAGACATAGTGCTCGGCCTGGTGCAACTGGAAAGACCCAGAGGAATCGGGTGGAGAGGGAGGTGGGAGGGGGGATCGGGATTGGGAATACATGTAAATCCATGGCTGATTCATATCAATGTATGACAAAACCCACTGGAAAAATAAATAAATAAATAAATAAAATGGAATTAAAAAAAAAAAACATATTTTCTGAAAAAAACAAAAAAAAAAAACAAAAAAAAAAACCAAAAAAAAAACATATTTTCTGTAACCTGAGAGTATTTCTCTGATCTCAAGGGAGGATGGACTCTCTAACTCATGATTAGCATTATTATGCATTAATATTTTTCAAACAGTAATGTGATAATCCATCCTACAATGCCCACCTACAGTGTATGACCTGCGCTGATTATCCCAGTACATTTGAAGTTCTATGCTTCTTACATATTTGTCTGAACCATCCAGTGTAGTGCTGGTTTCCATGTTAGTTACTGTCTCCAGAGCTAACCTGAAGGCAAAGATCAGGTCTTTTTCTACTTCTGTGGCTCCCTCACAAATCATCTAACAAGGTAACATGTAGAACATATAAGTATAATAAGATAGGAGACAATCTGTAAGTTTGAGAGTAGGGGTAATGGAATTGTTGTGGGTCGTATTTCCTCAAAAGTGCTTTTCCTACTTTTTTTTATTGTTAAATGTTCTGAAAATCCCACATGTGTGATTACTTCTGTGCTCATAAATTATTCTGGAAGATACTGAAAGTTCTTAGTCTGGACACTATAATTACCCACGACAGGTTTTCTTACATTGGCTTTGCACTTAAACTCCCAGTCCATCTCTTCCCCAACCCCCTCCCTGTTTGAAGCCACAAATTTGTTCTCTATGTTTGGGGAGCTCACTAATTAGTTTGGATGAGGCTGAACTGAGGAATGAAGGTGTATTTAAGCAATGACATATACACTGAAGTACAGTAACCATTGTTAAGTGGTTGTAACATCACTTCACAGGGGTTAAAAACCATAACTCACTTTTATTAGATGCTAGAATTGTGTTAGGAATAGAGAATGCCACATACATAGTATATTAGATACTGCAGAATAATTTTCCCCCTCTAGTAAAGAAATCAGAGCTATAGTGATAAATATGTTAAATACTGACTGGAAACACTTATGAAATATGTTCGCGTATGGAGAGACTAGTAAGACACCCAGAAAGATTAGGCTATGGCAAGATTCAGCACTGTCATATCTCTAACCAAGCCCAGATCTGATTTTCATAAGTTTTTGAGAATATAAAGTGACTTTAAAGATGAAGAACTGTTAATTACATAATAAAACTCCTACCATAGTTTGAACTTATCTTGGGATGTATGAAATGGATGATGAAGCATCCCTCAAGAAACAACTTCATGAGTTTCTCTGCTATATATCATGTTGTTCCTAAAGAAATGGGAGGTGT
The DNA here is from genome assembly GCF_019320065.1 of Cervus canadensis. NCBI lineage: Eukaryota > Metazoa > Chordata > Mammalia > Artiodactyla > Cervidae > Cervus > Cervus canadensis. The sequence continues at coordinate 96,487,313 of NC_057419.1, forward strand.
AATGAAGATGCATGTTTCATCCTCATGCATATCTGAAATGCTGTTTTTCAGCAGAGTCATACAACACTCAAGAAACATAATGGCTAGAGAGGTTAAAAGAAGTGTCTCCTTTACTTCTAGAGTTGATGTGGCATGTGTAAAACAAAAACAAATAGTACTTTCTTCAGTGAGACATATAAAGAATGACTGACACTTAAAAGTAACAATTGCAATTTCAGTGGAAGTGCTATAAGAATTGAAATGATTTTATTAAAGGAAACATGATACAAAATTATTCAGGTATATTATATTATACAGGGTTGATTTCTATTCAGAAGATGCAATACACACACACACACACACACACACACACACACACTCAAATGTTAAGCTCAAAAACTACTAAACAACACTAGATTTAGGCTGCTAAAAGATAGGAAAAAAACTTGTTTGGCTAACTTCTATTTGTTTTTGCTTTTGTGTTTATCTGTTTATAGTTCTCTATATATATTCTATAAACCTCCATTCAATTCAATCTAACAACTATTTATTGACCAAAGATTATGCCTTAGGCAGTTTGATGCACAATGTAACTGATTCAAAGATGAATACCACATGGTTTTGTTCTTGAAAAGCTCACAATCTAATGTGTGTGCTTGGGCTGAGGCAAGAAGAAAAACAGAAAATTTCATAAATCACTACAACATAGGGTATGAATGCCTTAAAAAATATACAAAATCCTATGCATGTGTAATGAAAGACTGACGCCATGTGACTGTGGACACTAGGTAAAACTGAGTTTAGAAAGTGGTTTCTGAGATGGGACTTTCCTTGAAGGATTAAAAACATTTTTTAAAGGGAATTGGGAGAAAAACTTCATTGGCAGAAGGTACAGAGCAAAAACAAACAAACAAAAAACAAATAAATGTTGGTCCATTTTCCCTGGAGAGTAGATTCCATTTAGGGAGGAAACGGATAAGAAGGTTAGGTAATGTAAGAGGAAGTAATTTTAGCCTTCTCTTAAAAATACCAAAAAAACACACAAAAACAAACCTTTCATAGTGTAAAATTTCAAATAGAACAAAAGAGAACACAATAAAAAGTGAGTGTTCCAGTCTAGATCCATTACCAAAGAGTGACTATTTTTGATACTTTCTTGTGCATGCTTGCAGATTTTCACATGTATATGCATATATTTCACATATACCCTTTTTCTATTTCACAAATGGGGACATATATTGTATACATGTTTTGTATCCTGAGTTTTTTTTAATTGAAGGATAATTGCTTTACAACATTGTTTTGGTTTTTGCCTTACAACAATGGAAATCAGTCATACTTAGCATGTCTCTTAAATATTTTCCTATCAGTGCATATCTACCTAATTATTTTTAAAGGCTGTATAATAGCACTCTGTGGATATCTCATAGTTTATATGATCAAATTTCTATTGATGGACATTTAGGTTGCTTCCAGTCTTGTTTTTACAAATGATGCTGCAAAGAACACCTTTGAATATACATCTATGTATGCATGTATATCTCTAGTAGGATTTCTGAACCTCAGCACAATTGATGCTTTTGGCCAGATAATTATTTGGTGTAGGGGTGTTGTTTGATGCATTGTAGGATGTTTTGCAACATCCCTGGCTTCTATCCACTAGAATCCAGTAGCACTCCCATCTCATTGTGACAATGAATAATGCCATAAGACATTGCCAAAAGTCCCCTTGGGGTCCAATCGCCCAGGTTAAGAACCACCAATCAGTAGGAAACATTTCTAGTAATACAGTTGTTTCTATGTTATCTATTCACTTGCCAACACTGCATATTATCAGAAATTAATGTTTACTACTCATTTTAATATGCATTTACTCATGAGTAAAACTGAAAATTGTTTCCTATGTTTATAAGACATTTCTATTCCTCTTTAATTGAATTTCTTATCACTCTTCTTTTGTATTACTGATCTTGTACCAATTCATAAGAATGACAGTTATTCGGCTTTTATCTATTATATGTGTTGCAAAATATTTTCCAGTTTTTCCCTTTGGTCATTATATTTTTCCTGTAAAGAACTTTAAAATTTATATAGTGATATTTACTAATATTATTCACTAGAGTTTCTACATTTTATGTGTTAAACCTTTTATATTTCAAGACCTCCAACCCCAGTCTCCATGACCAGTGCTCACTTCCAATACTTTTATAATTTCACTTACTTTATTTTCAAATCTATGATCTCCCTTGCTTTAATTTCACTATGAAGAATGAGAGGGACTTGTCCTTGTTTATTTTTCTCTTCCTAAATGGATAGTTAGTTTCAACACAGTTTTGTCTGTGTATTTGTGGCTCTCTAATTATATGCTAGTGTTAGGTGTATTTCTGGGATAAAAAATCTATTTGACATGTCTTCCTATTCCTATACCTTAATTATTATAGTTTATAATATATATTATAAAGTTAATTTTTATTCATTACTCCTACTTTTCATTATTCTCCTAGCTATATTCACAAATTTATTTTCATATTTTCTATGTATTTTGTGATTACTATGCCTAATCCAAAGTTCCTTTGGTATTTTAGTTGTGATCACATTAAATTTTAACATAGTTTAATGTTATTTTCCTATTGAAGAATGAGGTAAACAAGACATCTCTTTCCATCTATTAGTGTACCTCAATAGTTTTAAAATTTTTCTTCATATTGTTCTATAAATTTCTTAATGGTCAGATGAAATTAATTCTAGGTTCTAGCTGGATATATATATATATATATATACACACACACACAAGTAATTATTGTATATTTTCTATATTTCTACAGATATGGACATATATGTTGTATAATTCTAATTATTATAGATTAATAAATAATTAATAGTAGCTGATATATACAGAACTGACTCAAATAATAGTAGTGATACTGCCTTGTTCCCTACTTTAGTGAGAATACACTTACAGTTTCATAATTAACTACAATGCAATCTTTCTGTATTGGTATTTTATTAATATATTTTATCATATAAGGAATTATTCTATTCTTTGGCTAACTTGAGGTCTAAAAATGGGCTGTATTAGACTAATCATGAAGCAGTGTAGGTAGATAGATCTAAAAGGGTCTAGATCAGTGGTCTTCCTAAAGTGTAATTTCTAGACCACCAGCAGCAATATCACCTGGAAACCTGATGGCAATACAAATTCTTGCCGCCCTCCCTCATCTACTGAATAAGAAACTTCAGGAGAGGAGTTCAACAATCTGTACTTTAACAAGCCCTCCAGGTGATTTGATACACGCTAAAATTGGCCTAGTGCAGGGGTCAACAATTATAACTCTCAGGCCAAATCTGGTTCTGCTTCCTGTATTTGTAAATAAAATATTGTTCAAATATAGCCACACTCATTCATTTCTGTATTGTCTAAAATTGCTTTCAAGCTACAATAGAAAAGTTGAGTAGTTGAAACAGAAAATGCCTGACTTGCAAATGTGGTCCTTTGCAGAAAATGTTTGCCAAATCTGATCTAGACCAATGATTCTCTTGGATTATCTGTTGAATGAACATTAGAATCACATGGGACACTTTAAAAAATACTCAGGTCAGAGTCCAATAACCAACTACTTATATAGAATCTCTAGAGTAAGATCCATGCATGAGGGCTTTTTCTTTAGAGCACCCTATTTGATTCCAGTCTGCCGTATTGTCCAAACTAACTAATATTCATGAATCACATCTGCATGTCTTTGATGTTGATTTAGCTAGAAATGGAAAAAAAATTATTTCTTATTTTTCATAGATACATAAGGAATTAACCCCTGGCACGATGTAGTACTATGATAAAGTCAGGTAGTGCAATATAAAATAAGTCAACTATTATGCATATTTCTTGGAGGAAAGCCAAAGGATTTCTTCCCTGAAAGTTTGGTTTAGGAATTACTTGAAATGAATGAATCTAAATTATATTCTTTTATAAAGCAGTTATTGGGCAATTTTCAAATCCAACTTGGATTGATCAGTGTATTTTGAGTAATATGCACTCACCATCAAATTTCATAGATCATTGACTATACCAGTGAATCTATCATAGAGTCATAAAAAGTATCTGATTGCATAATTACACACACAAAACACATACACATGCACAAACAGATCCTATCTTTAAATTATGGTATATGTAGAAAATGAATCTTATATACTTGAAAGATACTTATGTTTTGTTGTTTGCAAAGATACCCTGTTTATTCTTTAATCTTTACAAAGAAGCTTTTATTTTTTATTTTTTTTTACAAATAAACTTTTAAAGAAGCATTAAGAGAAATATAGTGTCAAAAATATCAGAAAAGGAAAAGAGGAAGAATAGATGAGTCAAAAAAGAAAGCATTTTGTTTTTCTTCTGACCCAATTTAAATTTCAAACTTAAAAACCATCATCTATTTCAGGCATTACAGAGACAGTCCAAGGAAGGTAAAGGACACTGCTGATATGTTATTTGGGTCCAGGGGCATGGAATCTATTTACTAGCCCTAAGGGTACAACAGGATCCAGGGGTGATTTTTAATTTGGAATGGCAGGTGAGGACATTGACCCCATTAATGTCCATGAGAAACACCCAGACTCAGAAAGTTTCCCATGAAGCCAAACTGATGTGTGTAGGACATGCTCAACTGTCCTGAGGGAAATGATTTCTTGTTATGCAAATAACATTACTGTATGAGATGTGTGAGAATACATATGAAAAAATTAGATTTATAGTGAAATCTCCTGGTTGGAAAAGCATATCTGTTCACTGCCTTAAGATGATTCAAAATTTTTTTCTTAATCAAAATAATGTGTAGATAATACATTTTTGTGACTTTTAAAAAAGAAAACCCCCCCTCCAAAAAAAAAGAAAAGAAAAGAAAACCCTACATACACATACTAAAATCTGGAAAACTCTATCATAGCTCAGTTAAATCCAGATCTCATTTCTGAAATCACATCACCACCACTAACAAACTGTTCAATATCTGATTGCTGAAACCCCAAGGAATTGTGGGTGCTTTAATCCTGGAGAAAAGTGAAAGTGTTAGGCACTCAGTCATGGAGTCTTTGGGACTCCATGGACCACAGACCGCCAGACTCCTCCGAACATGGGATTTTCCAGGCAAGAATATGGGAGTGAGTTGCCATTTCCTCCTCTAGAGGATCTTCCTGACCCAAGAATTGAACCCAGGGCTCCCACACTGTAGGCAGACACTTTACCGTCTGAGCCACCAGGGAAGGCCATTAATCCTGGCAGGCAGCCATATGTAATGAGAAGAACTGGTTACCATACCATTCTTTCCAGGATAAAGAAACCAAGTAAGTAAATAATGACCATTAAAAATGACCAAACAATGCTACATTTATGAACTTTTTGCCATATACAGAAAATTAGACAACAGCTATTCAACACACCTGTTTGGTGGATAGAGCTTGTAGCATTGACCTGTCTGTTCAAATTGGGGATGAAGAGTCCCAGAGAATGATAACATTAAAAGCACAACTATGGTCTTTAAGGTACTACCTTTTTTTTTTTTTTATTTATTTTTATTTTTTTTATTTATTTTTTTTTATTTATTTTTTTTTATTTTATTTTTTTTTATTATTTTTTTATTTTTTTATTTTTTTTTTATATTTTTTTTTTATTTTTTTTATTTTTTTTATTTTTAAGGTACTACCTTTTAATTAATATCCCTAAACTAGGATGTTTATGTGTCTTATCTGCATAAAAGAAAAGGTCTAATGACATATAACAAAAATAAAGTTCTCTTAGCTTCAACCCTAAAATGTCCTTCTCCTTAGAATAAATGCACATAAATCACGGAGAGTGGTGCATGGTGTAGAATAAGGTATGCATCAAATGGTCTTAGGGGTGGTTGTCATTAGCAGTGACTGCTGATTTAGAGTTTCCTACCCTTTGCACTTGGGGCAAATAACTTTTCTTCTTACTAGTGCTTCCTCTTAAGACTAAACATCTTTTGGGGCTTCCATGGGGCTCTGATGATTAAGACGCCACAATTCCAGTGCAGGGAGCACAGGTTCCATTCCTGGTTGGGGAGTTAAGATCCCACATGCTATGTAGCACAGTCAAAAAAAAAAGGAAAGACAACTGTACTTAAAACTTAATTTTAAAAAAGACTTAGCATCTTTCCTTATAGAAAATAAGTCAATAAACCTAAAAGAAAATAAAATACCTTCCCACCAACAGTGTAAGAGGGTTGCCTTTTCTCCACACCCTCTCTAGCATTTATTGCTTGTACAGAGTGAAGTAAGTCAGAAAGATAAACACCAATACAGTATAGTAACGCATGTATATGGAATTTAGAAAGATGGTAATGACAAACCTATATGCAAGACAGAAAAAGAGACACAGATGTATAGAACAGACTTTTGGACTCTATGGGAGAAGGCGAGGGTGGGATGATCTGAGAGAATAGCACTGAAACATGTATATTATCAAGTGTGAAACAGATCGCCAGCCCAGGTTGGATGCATGAGACAAGTGCTTGGGGCTGGTGCACTGGGATGACCCAGAGGGATGGGATGGGGAGGGAGGTGGGAGGGGGGTTCAGGATGGGGAATACATGTAAATCCATGGCTGATTCATGTCAATGTATGGCAAAAAACACTACAATATTGTAATTAGCCTCCAACTAATAAAAATAAATGAAAAAATAAATATAATACCTAAATCACCATGAAGAGGTCAACTAAGCCTCACTGTAGTTTACCCTTAGGTGCATATAAGAAAAATCTTAGCAAAATATCAGCTTCCCAAGTGTATTTATTTATCTCCAAAATAAATTTGGATGTATGTTAGGGGACATACTTAACCATGCTAACATTTTTAGAAATCAAAGGTCCAACAGTGAATTAGGAGGAGGCAAGGTGAATGGAAATATTCCTGAAACAAGTCAAAGCAAGCTCTGCAGCTCTGAAGATCTCCTTGGAAATAGCTTGTCCCATAAAGCCAGAAACAGTCCTGAATGAATGCTGCTGTGAAAGACACAGCAAGAGGAAACAAGAAACACAGCACACATCAACCTCTTAAAGTCTGGCATTTCTGTTGGTTAACTCTTTAGTAGTGTCTTTTCTCCAAAATAGGTAATCAGGCAGTGTTGTGTGTGTACATTCAGTTGTGTCTGACTCTTTGTGACCCCATGGTCTGTAGCCTGCCAGGCTCTGGCTCCTCTGTCCATGGGATTCTCCAGGCAAGAATACTGGGGTGGGTTGCTATTTCCTTTTCCAGGGAATCTTGCTGACCCAGGAAGCAAACCCACGTCTCTTGTGTCTCCTGCGTTGGAAAATGGATTCTTTACTACTAGCACCACATGGGAAGCTCTGGTAAGTATATAATGGATGTTTAATAAGCACATGCCAAATTCTTTCATTCATCTATCCATCCATCCATCCATCCATCCATCCATCCATCCAGGAAGTGTTTATTGAGCACCTGCTCTGAGCCAGGTACTGTGCTGGGAACCCAAGAAGTGTTGACTATAAAGCAGACAGGGCTTTTGCCCTTAAATAGCTTACATGTCAGTGGGGATCATCAGACAATAAATGAGTAAACACATAGCATGAATTAATAATATCTTCTGTGGAAAATAAAATAATGGTATTGAGATTTCCTGAAGCGATGGGGTAGGGGAGCTACTTTTAGATGTTGGTCAGGGAAGAGTTCTTTTATGAGATGACAGTGGAGCTAAGACTGGAAGGAGACTTGAAAAAATATTATCTGTGGGAAGGTAAGCCAAGTCATGATAATATAATCACCCTCTAACATATGGACATGGCTGTCAGAAAGAGACATCATTTCACAAGGGTGGGATAGAGCTAAGAGATCCAGCAATTCAAGCAAATTCAGCAAGGAATTTTCTTGAAAGGAAATTCATATCCTTGATCCAATAAGACACTCAAAATAAGACAAGGGCTCAGGATTCAGAATGTCAGTTCAAATCTCCAAATGTGATCTAATGCCAAGGCAGCAATAATTGACCTCTGACTTCTTTTCTTTTCTTTTTTGTTCTGTTCCCTCCCCTTTTTTTATTTTTAGTAGCAACCACCATTAAGCACTTACTATGTGCTGCACGTGGTACTAAATCTTTGTATATCAACTCATTTAACTCTCAAAAAATTCATGACATAAATACTCTTATTATTCCCCATGTACAGGTGTGGAAACTGGGATCTGAGGTCATACAGAAGATGGTGAACTTGAGATGTGAACAAAGAAAGACAATCAGAATCTATAGCCCAATCTCTTAATCTCTCTGCTTTTATAATTTTACTCCAAATGCTGTTAATGAGAGAAGTAACTCAAGACACAGGAATCTGAGTCAAAGACTTTGATGGTAATCTGGATGAATCAACGTAGCCTGGGCACTGTGAATAATCTCTTTCTGCCACACTTTCAATGGTTCTGAATTGTCTTTAGGGTAAAAATCAAAGCTTGTTAGTTTAGCATTCAATGCCCCCATTCCATTCTGTTTTCTTCACTATTTGTGGTTTCCTTTTTGTTTTGGTCTACTCAGGCAGTTTCCTTTGATTTTTTAAACATATATATACTTTTCCCTTTCTTCTGAGGACAGGTGACATTGAGGCATTGATAGGCACAGAGAGGGTCACTGTGGTTACAAGGTTGTGTCAAAGGTCCCCAGATTACTGTGATTATTACTGTAGTAGGTAGGAGAAACTAGAGTTCTCAGAATGCTTTTTACAAACTTTTCATACCTTCTCCTCTGTCTCTTATCCAAAACTCATTATTTTCTATTCAGTTCAGTTCAGTTCAGTTGCTCAGCTGTGTCCAACTCTGCAACCCCATGGACTGCAGTATGCCAGTCTTCCCTGTCCATCACCAATTCCCAGAGCTTACTCAAACTCATGTCCATTGACTTGGTGATGCCATCCAACCATCTCATCCTCTGTCATCCCTTTCTCCTCCTGCCTTCAATCTTTCCCAGCATCAGGGTCTTTTCAAATGAGTCAGTTCTTCGTATCAAGTGGCCAAAGTATTGGAGTTTCAGCTTCAACATCAGTCCTTCCAAACAATATTCAGGACTGATTTCCTTTAGGGTTGAATGGTTGGATCTCCTTGCTGTCCAAGGGACTCTCAAGAGTCTTCTCCAACACTGCAGTTCAAAAGCATCAATTCTTTGGCACTCAGCTTTCTTTATAGTCCAACTCTCACATCCATACATGATTACTGGAAAAACCAAAGCTTTGAATAGATGGACCTTTGTTGGCAAAGTAATGTCTCTGCTTTTTACTATGCTGTCTAGGTTGGTCATAGCTTTTCTTCCAAGGAGCAAGCATCTTTTAATTTCATGGCTGCAGTGACCATCTGCAGTGATTTTGGAGCCCCCAAAATAAAGTATCTCACTGTTTCCATTGTTTCCCCATCTATTTGCCATGAAGTGATGGGACCAGATGCCATGATCTTAGTTTTCTGAATGTTGAGTTTTAAGCCAACTTTTTCACTCTCCTCTTTCACTTTCATTTAGTAATATTTCCTATTACTGTAGAGCAACATGATTTTGTGCATTTTTTTCGAATGCAAAGCAATCAAACATGAAGTGACATCATTCAAATTTGTGTCTCCTTTTCAAAAACAGTTAGAGAAATAGACAGCCTATCAAGGAAGAGCAAAGTCATACATGCACCAGATCCAGAAGCAACATTGCTGAACTTTCAGTTTTATTCCCCTACATTATATTAGTTGGTGTTGCTATGGGAATACTATGCATAATGGTACTTGAGCTTGATTCACTAAAATTGATGCAAATTCCAGGTGTGAATATAGTGGTATGTAGCAATTTTTTCTTGCAAAACTGTAATTAGATGTTTGAGGAGAGGAGGAAGGGAAGGGAGGTTGGATTGTTGTTGTTTAGTTACTCCATCATGTCCAACTCTTTTGAGGTCCCAAGGATTATAGGCCACCAGTCTCCTCTGTCCATGGAATTTTCCAGGGAAGAATACTGGAGTGGATTGCCATTTCCTTCTTCAGAGGATCTTCCCAACACAGGGATCAAACCCAGGTCTCCTGCACTGCAGGCAGATTTTTTTTACCGCTGAGCCACCAGGGAAGCCACAAGTTAAAGGATGTGTGTGATAGTTGCTCAGTCATGTCCAACTCCTTGCAACCCCATGGACTGTAGCTTGCCAGGCTTCCTCTGTCCATGGAATACTCCAGGCAAGAATACTGGAGTGGGTTGCCATTCCGTTCTCCAGGGGATCTTCCCAACGCATGAACTGAACCCAGTTCTCCTACTGTGTGGGCAGATTCATTACTATCCGAGACATCAGGGAAGCCCAGGTTATATGATAACTAAGTGTAAAACATTATGGTACTTACTTGAAAGTACTATCTGAATTTCAAGGACAGGATGTTTGGTTTGAGAAGTACTTAGAAAAGGCTTAAGGGAGATGACGGCACAAGAGGGAGCCATGAAGTATAGATTTAGGCAGGGAGAAAATAGAGGAAGGCATGCTGGTTGATAGAGAAGAGGAACAGAAGCAAGGGAAAGGCATAATGTGGAGTTTGCCAACATTCTACCAGTCCAGAGAGAATGAAACCTTAAGTAAGAGGAGTTGGGTCCTTTGATGTGAATGGTCATTGGCTGTACCACACATGAATGTGGGGTATAATTCCCAGTTGGTACATTCAAATGCAAGAGATAAGTGCAAGAATGAGGTACAAAGTGAAATAAACCTAGATTATATTGGCAAAAGCGCCAATCTTCCTGGACAGCTCTTTTTATACAGTCTATTAAAAAATATGCTCCAATTTCCATTTCTTTCATGCAAATTCATAACTCTAAATGACCGTAGGAGAAAGAAGTTACAAATTGAGTGGCCCCATCTCAAAGAAAGATTGATTTCAGAAACTGCAAAGGACTACTATAAGTCCCTGAACACCAAGAGTCCATGCTGCTACAAGACCCACATATCAACTCTGCCTATACTAAATGGAGATACTAGCTTAGAAAAAGACAAAACACATGAGAGCCCATTCCCGGAGAGGTCAATGTAAGCTGCAAATAATAAGGGCTAATTCAAATAAACTTCACTAGTCTGATAAATTCTTCTTAAACCTCTTTCCCTAGCATAAGATAAATTAGGGTATACATACTTTCTTTGGATCTTTTTTTTTTTTTTTTTAATAGGCCAAGAAAATAGAAATCAGAAGAGGCACCAGCAAAGCCCTGGTTATTGACTAGCAAATTAATTTGTCTTAAAACTTTCTTCAGCCACAGACTGCACCCATACAGCCAGCATATTTCTGTTGCTAATTCCAAGGAGAACCTGTCAGAAGGAAAAAGACCCAGTATTGCTCATGGAGAACCTCTCAGAGTATGCATCCTAATGATAGTGGGTCACTAACTAACAACTCTATTTGTGCGATGATATCCACATGAAACAAGTTTTTAATCTATCATGTTTGTTAGTTGGGAGCTTACCTCTAGGTTGCTAAGCCTGGGATATATATCTTCTCTGAGGCCTACAGCTCTGCAATGTTAACCATCATATTAAGCCTCATCCTGCAGGCTTCGTAAGAATGCCGTAAACAATAACAATAAATAACTCAATGATGCCTCAATGCCTCTCCTAAGGGGGAGACCAAGGCATGTGCCAGCATTCACTTATTAATCTGTACCATATATGGCATCCAGAGTGATAGAAAGCTGTTAGCAGGGTTCTCTTTTCTTATCTGATGGCAGCAATAAATCTTCCTAATCCAGCACTCCATCTGCTTACCTCCTATAGCCAAGTTTACAAGATAGCTCATGTCAGACACCTTTAAAATAATTCATATGTGACAGACATGAATTATCCAAGCAGCAACACAGAAATGACTATACCTAGGCTGTGGAGAACTTCACACTTCACCCCCCCCCCCCCAATGTCAAGAATCAGGGCCAACTCAACTTCTAGCCATTCAACCTGGAAATCAGGCTTGATGACAAGCTCTAGGTGTCTGGAGTCTAGAGCAAACAACGTTACTCTCTTTCTGTCCACTTTCCTCCCTACCACTACCATCCACGGGCCACATAACACAGTAAAATTAGGATAAAACAGACACTAAGGACCAGGATTGGTTACATAATTTGTTGAACCTGGTACAGTATGAAAATTCTGGATTTCTTGCTCAAAAGTTATCAAGAATTTCAAAAAAACACCAGAATAGTAAACAAAGCAACTGCATGGGTCATACCTTGATGACGCCTGCTCTGCCAAGGATGTCCCTAAAGAATACATTTCGTTTAGAACATAATTAAGATATGACATTTCAAAAGCAACTTTAGCAAAATGAAGAGTAAATCAATCAAAATAATGACAATAGTAAAAATTGTATAAAGTCCAATTGCCAAGTCCAAGTTTCTGATGGTAAAAATTCCAAATAAAAGCAATTTGGATATTTCCTTAGATCTTGATGCCCCTCAAAGTCCCTTAAAATGACTATTTCATTTCAATACCATAGACCACAACAAAGTACTATATAGACTGGGTGGTGTTTAACTAACAGAAATGTGCTGCTTCCAGTTCTGGATGTTCGAAGTTTGAGGTCAAGATACCAGCATGGTTGGGGTCTGGTGAGAGCGCTCTAATGTGTTATAGACTGCTTCTTATTGTATCTTCTCTTGCAGAAAGAGAGCAAGAGAGCTCTAAGGGAACTTTTCATTTAAAAATTTTTTTTTGAGTTATAATTAACATACTAGATTAGTTTCAGGTGAACAACATAGTGACTTGATTTTTTTATACATTATGAAATGATCACATGGGCACTCACCAATCCCATTCATGTGGACTCCACCCTCATGACCTAATTATTTCCCAGGGGCCTATCTCCTAAATTCCATCACACTGGGGATTAGAATTTCAGCATATGAATCTTGAAGCGATTAGAACATGAAGGTGGATAAAAGCTGAACTATTCTTGTTGAAAACAAGGGTGTGTGTGTGTGCACGTCTGTGTATGTGTGAAGTGGCAAACCCTTGGCCAATGCAATTATTCCTAATGGTATCACTGTGGAATGCCTATGAAGATGGGAGACTCTGATCATATCTACCTGCTTCAAGGCTAAATTAGGTCCCCTCTTACACTCCCATGATCTTTTAAATTTCTTTCATAACAGTCATACCTGTAACTTCTTGTACATTATTTGCCTTGCCTGCCACACTGCAGACTTAATGTCTTTCTTGAGTATCACTATATTTCTAGCACATAGCACCTAGCAGGCCCCCAAGAAATATATATTGAATTGACTGTGTACTTTGAAACATCTATGGTTTTGTGGGTCATGATGACAAGAAGGGAAAAATTACTTCTCCATGTTGCTTATTTATGATCTGAAGAATGATTCCTATCATGATAGAAAATCCCAATGGTTTCTCTCCTCTAGAGCCACAGTCTGCTATGTGAAATAACATGCTTACCTGCAGACTGCTTTAGAGGTAACACTGTTTTCCTCTGAATCCATCTTACACACATAGCATTTTTTAAAATAGTTTGCTAGCTAAGTTAATTTAGTTAGACTTATTGGCCCAAGGCAGAAAGGAAGAATCCCCCCCTCCTCAATTCTGTCTTCATTGTAACTGTCCCTGGATACCTTTGCTTTCAACAGACTAATTTTGTCAATTTGGAACACAGCCTAACTCCATCCTTCTCACTCTTGCTAAATTCACTGTCAAACAAAGACAGTCATTCTACAGAAAGTATAAAGAAGAGAAATACAGAGGAAAAATAAGATGATATTATGAGCTGTGCTAAGGAAACATATATTAAATGTGCTAGGGTCCAGGTTAGCATGTTTGGCTTTTGATTAGGATGATTGAATCTGTGATTCATGTCACCAGGAAAATCAGAAACACATTAAAACTCATATAATGGCTGAAGTTTATGAGAGAAAAATAAAGTTATAAACTTTATTAATAAACTTAAATTAATAATAAATTTATTTAATAAACTTAAATAAATAAAATTAAATAAACTTAACTCTATTTTCTTGATTTATTGTTCTTATTATGCTAAGCCAGTTAGCTTGGCTTCTGGGTATCACAACAGAGAAGTCAAGTAAAGGTCCTCAACCTTCATTCTGAGCCTGGGTATGTGAATTCCTTGGAATAGAGAAAATTTTTAAAAAATTATGTAACTCTTTTCCACTTGGAATTTTTTGTTAAAAACTTTGTCACTAAAGAGGACGGCAAGATAAAACATATGCCATGTGTATTTCAGAACTTATCTATCCAAGTATACGTTTTCATATCATTTCATAAAGTCTTCTGTAACTTGTTTATCTGTACCAACTCTAGTTTCCACAGCACCGGTGTTTTCTTTTATAAGGGTAGTTACTACATTGTACTCTAAGTGTTGATTGACTCATTTAATTTTCTTAACTAGACAGGGCTTCCCTGGTGGCCCAGATGGTAAAGAATTGACCTGCAATGAGGGACACTTGGGTTTGATCCCTGAATTGGGAAGATCCCCTGAGGAAGGGCATGGCAACCCACTCCAGTGTTCTTGCCTGGAGAATCCCCATAGGCAGAGGAGCCTGGTGAGCTACAGTCCATGGGGTTGCAAAGAGTAGGACACAACTAAGCAACTAAGAACACTAACTAGACAGCAACAACTAAGTAATGGAACAGTTTGACATATGTGTTCATTGTCAAGCCAGCTGCATTAGTCATGTCTCAATATATAGTTTGCTTATACTTTAATAGCACATAATGTCTTATTGGTCTTTGTATAAACAAAGTCTGACACACAGTTTTATTACTATTTATTGCTTATTGAGTGCTTACTATAGCCGGGCACACACACACACTTTTCTGTTGAATCCTCACTGCACCACTGCAAAGTAGGTATGAGAGGAAGAAACTAAGACAATTGACATTTGTAACTCACTAAAAGTCAGGTAACAAGCTGTGATCTGTGAAAACCTCCTCAGGTCATCTGATTGGAAAGCCCAGATTCTTAAACACCATGGTAGGCTGCTCAGTGTAAATATTTGTTGAACTGAACTGTTAAGCTGGATATGAAAAATTTAAAGTCATTTGCATGACACGGTTTATATTTAGAATTTTCCAACTGGAGCCAAAAATTTGGTACTTTCATTACTTTTGGCAGTTTTCACTCAGACAGTGAAATATACATGGCTCTATATTCACTTAAAGTGAGTTATGTTTTTCTAATTTGAAAAATAAAAGGAAAAATCCAAAAAAAAACCCCCAAAAAAACAAAAACTTGAGGTCTTACATTCCCTAACCACTTAGTTTAGTTATTGTCCCATCTGATTTTTTCATTTTTGGTGATGAGTTTCAAAACATTTTTCATGTTATTTTATTGCCACAAATAAGTACCTCCTCAACTATAGATCTGAAATTGTATCAAATGCTATGTCATCATACATCATACTTCATACACTTTAACTCAGTTAAAAACAGTAAAACTCAGCATGTATCTCACAGTTAAACCATATTTATTCACCTTTTAAAAAATCTTGAGGAATATGACTACTCTTATGACCCTAATAGAAAAAAAAATTCCCTTAAAATTCTAAAATAAGCTGGAGAAAGATAAATTAAACTATATGAAGATCAAAATACCAACGGCATTTTTCACAGAATTAGAATAATTTAAAAATTTGTATGGAAACACAAAAGACCCTGAACAGGCAAAATAATCTTAGGAAAGAAGAATAGTTTAACTTTAGACTATACTATAAAGCTAAAGACCCTTTTAGAACTAACACCCAAAAAAGATGTCATTTTCATTATAGGGGACTGGAATGCAAAAGTAGGAAGTCAAGAAACACCTGGAGTAACAGGCAAATTTGGCCTTGGAGTACGGAAAGAAGCAGGGCAAAGGCTAATAGAGTTTTGGCAAAGAACGCACTGGTCATAGCAAACACCCTCTTCCAACAACACAAGAGAAGAATCTACACACGGACATCAACAGATGGCCAACACCAAAATCAGATTGATTATATTCTTTGCAGCCAAAGATGGAGAAGCTCTACACAGTCAGCAAAAACAAGACCTGGAGCTGACTGCGGCTCAGATCATGAACTCCTTATTGCCAAATTCATACTTAAACTGAAGAGAGTAGGAATAACCACTAGACCATTCAGGTATGACCTAAATCAAATCCCTTATGAATATACAGTGAAAGTGAGAAATAGATTTAAGGGACTAGATCTGATAGACAGAGAGCATTATGAACTATGGAGAGAGGTTCATGACATGGTACAGGAAACAGGGATCAAGACCATCCCCATGGAAAAGAAATGCAAAAAGGCAAAATGGTTGTCTGAGGAGGCCTTACAAATAGCTGTGAAAAGAAGAGAAATGAAAAGCAAAGGAGAAAAGGAAAGATATACCCATTTGATTGCAGAGTTCCAAAGAATAGCCAGGAGAGATAAGAAAGCCTTTCCCAGTGATCAATGCAAAGAAATAGAGGAAAACAACAGAATGGGAAAGACTAGAGATCTCTTCAAGAAAATTATAGATACCAAGGGAACATTTCATGCAAAAATGGGCTCAATAAAGGACAGAACTGGTATGGACCTAACAGAAGCAGAAGATATTAAGAAGAGGTGGCAAGAATACACAGAAGAACTGGACAAAAAAGATCTTCATGACCCAGATAATCACAATGGTGTGATCAAGACATCCTAGAATGTGAGGTCAAGTGGACCTTAGAAAGCATCACTACAAACAAAGCTAGTGGATGTGATTCAATTCCAGTTGAGCTATTTCAAATCCTGAAAGATGATGCTGTGAAAGTGCTGCACTCAATATGCCAGCAAATTTAGAAAACTCAGCAGTGGCCACAGGACTAGAAAAGGTCCGTTCTCATTCCAATCCCTAAGAAAGGCAATCACAAAGAATGTTCAAACTACCACACAATTGCACTCATCTCACACACTAGTAAAGTAATGTTCAAAATTCTCCAAGCCAGGCTTCAGCAATAGGTGAACCGAGAACTTCCAGATATTCAAGCTGGTTTTAGAAAAGGCAGAGGAACCAGAGATCAAATTGCCAATATCTGCTGGATCATCGAAAGAGCAAGAGAGTTCCAGAAAATCATCTATTTCTGCTTTATTGACTATGCCAAAGTCTTTGACTGTGTGGATCACAATAAACTGTGGAAAATTCTGAAGGAGATGGGAACACCAGACCACCTGACCTGCCTCTTGAGAAACCTGTGTGCAGGTCAGGAAGCAACAGTTAGAACTGGACATAGAACAACAGACTGGTTCCAAATAGGAAAAGGTGTATGTCAAGGCTGTATATTGTCACCCAGCATATTTAACTTATATGCAGAGTACATCATGAGAAACGCTGGGCTGGATGAAGCACAAGCTGAAATTAAGATTGCCGGGAGAAATGTCAATAACTTCAGATATGCAAATGACACAACCCTTATGGCAGAAAGTGAAGAGGAACTAAAGAGCCTCTAGATGAAAGTGAAAGAGGAGAGTGAAAAAGTTGGCTTAAAGCTCAATATTCAGAAAACTAAGATCATGGCATCTGGTCCCATCACCTCATGGGAAATAGATGGGGAGACAGTGGAAACAGTGTCAGACTTTATTTTTGGGTGCTCCAAAATCACTGCAGATGGTGACTTCAGCCATGAAATTAAAAGACGCTTACTCCTTGGAAGGAAAGTTATGACCAACCTAGATAGCATATTAAAAGGCAGAGACATTACTTTGCCAACAAAGGTCCATCTGGTCAAGGCTATGGTTTTTCCAGTGGTCATGTATGGATGTGAGATTTGGACTGTGAAGAAAGCTGAGCACCGAAAAATTGATGCTTTTGAACTGTGGTGTTGGAGAAGACTCTTGAGAGTCCCTTTGACTGCAAGGAGATCCAACCAGTCCATCCTGAAGGAGATCAGTCCTGGGTGTTCATTGGAAGGACTGATGCTGAAGCTGAAACTCCAGTACTTTGGCCACCTCATGCGAAGTGTTGACTCGTTGGGGAAGACCCTGATGCTTGGAGGGATTAGGGTCAGGAGGAGAAGGGGACGACAGAGGATGAGATGGCTGGATGGCATCACCGAATCGATGGGCACAAGTTTGAGTAAACTCCGGGAGTTTGTGATATACAGGGAGGCCTGGTGTGCTGTGATTCATGGGGTTGCAAAGAGTCGGACATGACTGAGTGACTGAACTGAACTGATAAAGCTACAGTAAACAAAACAGCCTGGTGGAAGCACAAAAACAAATAGAACAATGGAACAGAATAAAGAGCCCAGAAACAGACCAATGAACCTATAGTTAATCTATGACAAAGGAGGCAAGAATAAGCAATGGATAAAAAACAGTCCATTCATTAAATGGTGCTGGGAAAATCGGACACTTACATGTAAACAAATGAAAGTAGAACATTCTCTTATACCATACACAATAATAAACTCAAAATGGAATGTAGGACTAAAACTCATAAAACTCTTACAAGAAAACTATGTGGAACACTCTTTAACATGAATTACAGCAACATTTTTGGATTTCACTGCTAAAGAAAAGGAAATAAAAGCAAAAATAAATAAATGAGACCTAATTAGACTTTGAAGGTTTTGCATAGCCAAGGAAACAAAAGCAAAATGAAAAGATAACTTACTTAATGGGAGAAAATATTGCCAAATGATATGACTGATAATGGGTTAATATCCAAAATATTTGAACAACTCACACAACAGCAAAAAATAAATAAATAAATAAATAAATAAATAAAAATGGGAGGAAGACTTGAATAGACATTTTTACAAAGATGAACAGATGGCAAACAGGCATATGAAAAGATGCTCAAAGCTGTTAATCATCAGGAAAATGCAAATCAAACCACAATGAGATACTGATACCACCTCATAACTATAAGAACAGTTCTTAGTAAAAGGACAAAACACAATGTGTTGGTAAAGATGTAGAATAAAGGAAAGCCTTGTGAACTATTGATGGGAATGTAAATTGGCTGTGGCCACTGTGGAAAACAGTGTGGGTATTTCACAAAAAACTAAACACACAACTACCATATTATCCAGCAATTCCACTCCTGAGTAGACAACTGGAAAAAACCCACTAATTCAAAAAGATACATGAACTCCAATGTTCATAGCAGCATTATTTGTAATTGCCAAGATGTGGAATCAACCTAAGTGTCCATCAACAGATGAATGGATAAAGGATATCAGATATATATGTGTGTGTGTATATATATACACACACACACACTATCAGTATAGTAGTATTATAATAGTAGTATTCTATTGTGTGTGTGTGTGTATATATATATATATATATATATATTATTAGAATAGTACATGATAGAATACTCCTGAGCCTTAAAAAGAATGAAAATTTGCAACAATATGTACAGATGTGGAGGATATAATGCTAAGTGAAATAAGTCAGAGAAAGATAAACATAGCACTATATAATTAATATGTAGAATATAGAAAATAAAACAAAATTGTAAGTAAAACAAAAACAAGATTAACACTCATTGGTATCTTCAGGACATTCCATCCAAATGCAGAAGAATACACCTTCTTCACAAGTGCACAAGGAACTTTCTCCAGGATAAACCACATCTTGGGTCACAAGTCAAACCTTAGTAAATTTAAGAAAATTGAAATCATACCAAGCAACTTTTCTGACCACAATACTATGAGACTAGATATCAATTACAAGAAAAAAAAATGCAAAAATCACAAACACATGGAGATTAAGCAATATGTTTCTAAATAATGAACAGGTTACTGAAGAAATCAAAAGGGAAATCAAAAAATTAGCAGAAGAAAAGAAATCATAAAGATCAGAGCAGAAATAAATGAAAAAAAATGAAAGAAACAATAGCAAAGATTAATAAAAGTAAAAGCTGGTTCTTGGAGAAGATAAAATGGACAAACCTTTAGACAGACTCTTCAAGGAAAAAAGATAGAAGAACCAAATCAACAAAGTTATAAATGAAAAGGGAGAGGTTACAACAGAATGCAGAAATACAAAGGATTATAAGAGACTATTATGAGCAAACTATATGGCAATGAAATGGATAACCTGGAAGAAATGGACAGATTCTTAGAAAAGTTCGATCTTCCAACTGAACCAGGAAGGATTAGAAATTATGAATAACCCAATTACAAGCACTGAAATTGAAGCTGTGATCAAAAATATCCCCCAAACTAAAAGCCCAGGACTAGATGGATTCACAGGTGAATTCTATCAAACATTTATAGAAGAGCTAATGCCTATCCTTCTAAAACACTTTCAAAAAATTGCAGAGGAAGGAACACTTCCAAACCCATTCTATGAGGGCACCATCACCCTGATACTAAAACCAGGCAACACAAAGAAAGAAACCTACAGGCCAATATCACTGATGAACATAGATGCAAAAATGCTCAACAAAATTCTAGCAAACAGAATTCAACAACACGTTAAAAAGCTCATACACCATGATCAAGTTGGGTTTATTCCAGGGATGCAAGGATTCTTCAATATATGCAAATCAATCAATGTGATACCCCATGTTAACAAACTGAAAGATAAAAACCATATGATAATCTCAAAAGGTGCATAAAAAGCCTTGACAAAATTCAGCACCCATTTGTGATTAAAGCTCTTCAAAAAGTGGGCATAGAAGGAACCTACCTCAACATAGTAAAGGGCATATATAAGCCCACAGCAAGCATTATTCTCAGTGGTTAAAAATTGAAAGCATTTCCCCTAAGATGAGGAAGAAGACAAGGGTGTTCACACTCACAACTATTATTCAACATAGTTTTGGAAGTCCTGGCTACAGCAATCAGAGAAGAAAAAGGAATAAAAGGAATTCAGATCAGAAAAGAAGAAGTAAAGTTCTCACTGTCTGTAGATGATATGATACTATACATAGAAAACCCTAAAGATACTATCAGAAAATTACTAGAGCTAATCAGTGAATTTAGCAAAGTTGCAGGACACAAAATCAACACACATAAATCGCTTGCATTCCTATATATTAACAATGAAAAATCAGAAACAGAAATTAAGAAATATATCCCATTCACCATTGCAACAAAAAAAATAAAATAAAATAAAATATCTAGAAATAAACTTATCTAAGGAGACGAATGAAATGTGTTCAGAAAAGTATAAGACACTGATGAAAGAAGCCAAAGATGACATAAACAGATGGAGAGCTATTCCATGTTCCTGGGTAGGAAAAATCAATATTGTGAAAATGACTGTACTACCAAATGCAATCTACAGATTCAATATGATCCCTATCAAATTATCAATGGCATTTTTCACAGAACTAGAACAAAAAATTTCACAATTCATATGGAAACACAAAAGATCCTGAATAGCCAAAGCAATCTTGAAAAAGAAGAATGGAGCTGGAGGAATCAACCTTCCTGACTTCAGATTATACTACAAAGCGACAGTCATCAAGAGAGTATGGTACTGGCAGAAAGACAGAAATATAGACCAATGGAACAAGACAGAAAGACCAGAAACAAGCCCACACACATATGGGTACCTTATTTTTGACAAAGGAGGCAAGAATATAAATAGGGCAAAGAAAGTCTCTTCAATAAGTGGTACTGGGAAAACTGGACAGTTACATATAAAACAATGAAATTAGAACATTTCCTAATGCCATATACAAACATAAACTCAAAATGGATTAAAGACCTAAATGTAAGAACAGAAACTATCAAACTCTTAGAGGAAAACATAGGCAGAACATTGGATGACATAAATCAAAGCAAGATCCTCTATGACCCACCTTCTAGAGTAATGTGGAAAAAAAAACAAAAGAAACAAGTGGGACCTAATTAAATTTAAAAACTTTTGCACAGCAAAGGAAACTATAAACAAGTTGAAAAGACAATGCTCAGAATGGAAGAGAATAATAGCTAATGAAACAACTGACAAAGAATTAATTTCCAAAATATACAGGCAGCTCATACAACTCAACACCAGAGAAACAAAAAACCCAATCAAAAAGTGGGGTAAACACCTAAACAGATATTTCCCCAAAGAAGAAATACAGATGGCTAACAAACACACGAAAATATGCTCAACATCATTCATTATTACATAAATGCAAATCAAAACTACAATGAGATAGTACCTCATTCCAGTTAGAATGGTCATCATCAAAAAGTCTACAAACAATAAATGCCAGAGAGGATGTTGGGGAAAAGGTATCCTCTTGCACTGTTGCTGGGAATGTAAATTGATACAGCCACTATGGAAGACGGTATAGAGATTACTTTAAAAACTAGGAATAAAACCATCATATGTACCAGCAATTCCACTACTAGGCATATGCCCTGATGAAAAAAAAGTGAAAAAGACACACGTACCCTAGTGTTTACTGAAGCTCTATTTACAATAACTAGAACAATTAGAACTGGACATGGAACAAAAGATTGGTTCCAAATCGGGAAAGGAGTATGTCAAGGCTGTATATTGTCATCCTGCTTATTTAACATCTATGCAGAGTACATCACGAGAAACGCTGGGCTGGATGAAGAACAAGCTGAAGAATAACTAAAGAGCCTCTTGATGAAAGTGAAAGAGGAGAGTGAAAAGGCTGGTTTAAAGCGCAACATTCAGAAAACTAAGATCATGGCATCTGGTTCCATCACCTCATGGCAAATAGATGGGAAAACAATGGAAATGGTGGCAGACTTTATTTTCTTGGGGCTGCAAAATCACTACAGATGGGGCCTGCCATGAAAGTAAAAGACACTTGCTCCTTGGAAGAAAAGCTATGACAAAACAAGACAGCATACTAAAAAGCAGAGACATTACTTTGCCAACAAACGTCCATCTAGTTAAACCTATGGTTTTTCCAGTTGTCATGTATGGATATGAAAGTTGGACTATAAAGAAAGCTTAGCGCCAAAGAATTGAGGCTTTTGAACTGTGGTGTTGGAGAAGACCCTTGAGAGTCCCTTGGACTGCAGGGAAAACCAGTAGATCATTCAAATGACCTAAATCAAATCCCTTATGACTATACAGTAGAAGTGACAAATAGATTCAAGGGGTAAGATCTGATAGACAGAGTGTCTGAAGAACTATGGATGGAGATTTGTGACACTGCACAGGAGGCAGTCATCAAGACTATACCCAAGAAAAAGAAATGCAAATAGGCAAAATGGTTGCTTGAGGAGACTTTACAAATAGCTGAGAAAAGAAGAGAAACTAAAAGCAAAGAAGACAAGGAAATATACACCCATGCGAATGCAGAGTTCCAAAGAATAGCAAGGAGATATAAGAAAGCCTTCCTCAGTGATCAGTGCAAAGAAATAGAGGATAACAATAGAATGGGAAAGACTAGGGATCTCTTCAAGAAAATTAAAGCTATCAAGGGAATATTTCATACAAAGATGGGCACAATAAAGGACAGAAATTGTATGGACCTGACAGAAGCAGAAGATATTAAGAAGAGATGGCAAGAGGTATAAGAAGAACTATACAAAAAAGATCTTCATGACCCAGATAACCATGATGGTTTGATCACTCACCTAGAGCCAGACATCCTGGAGTGCAAAGTCAAGTGGACCTTAGGAAGCATCACTACCAACAAAGCTACTGGAGGTGATGGAATTCCAGCTGAGCTATTTCAAATCCTGAAAGATGATGCTGTGAAAGTGTTCTACTCAATATGTCAGCAAATTTGGAAAACTTAGCAGTGGCCACAGGACTGGACAAGGTCAGTTTTCATTCCAATCCCAAAGGCAATGTCAAAGAATGCTCGAACTACCACACAATTATACTCGTCTCACATGCTAGCAAAGTAATGCTCAAAATTTCCAAGCCAGGCTTCAACAGTACATGAACCGTAAACTTCCAGATGTACAAGCTGAATTTAGAAGAGGCAGAGGAACCAAAAATAAAATTGCCAACATATGTTGGATCATCAAAAAAGCAAGAGAGTTCCTGAAACACATCTACTTCTGCTTTACTGACTACTCCAAACCTTTGACTGTGTAGATCACAACGAACTGTGGAAAATTCAAGAGATGGGAATACCAGAACACCTTACCTACTTCCTGAGAAATTTGTATGCAGGTCAAGAAGCAACAGTTAGAACTGGACATGGAACAACAAACTGGTTCCCATATGGGAAAGGAGTATGTCAAAGCTGGATATTGTCATCTTGCTTATTTAACCTATATGCAGAGTATATCATGCGAAATGCCAGGCTGGATGAAGCACAAGCTGGAATCAAGACTGATTGGAGAAATATCAATAACGTCAGATATGTAGATGGCACCACCCTTATGGGCAGAAATCAAAGAAGAACTAAAGAGTCTTTTGATGAAAGTGAAAGAGGAGAGTGAAAAGACTGGTTCAAAATTCAGCATTCAGAAAACTAAGATCATGACATCTGGCCCATCGTTTCATGGCACATAGAGGGTGAAACAATGGAAACTGTGGCAGACTTTATTTTTCTGGACTCCAGAATCAGTGCAGATGGTGACTACAGACAAGAAATTAAAAGACACTTTCTCCTTGGAAGAAAAGCTATGACCAACCTAGACAGCATACTACAAAGCAGAAACGTTACTTTGCCAACAAAGGTCCATCTAGTCAAAGCTATGGTTTTTCTAGTAGTCATGCATGGATGTGAGAGTTGGAGTATAAAGAAAGCTGACTGCCAAAGAATTGATGCTTTTGAACTGTGGTGTTGGAGAAAACTCTTGAAGTCACTTGGACTGCAAGGAGATCAATCCATTCAATCCTAAAGGAAATCAGTCCTGAATTGGAAGGACTGATGCTGAAGCTGAAGCTCCGATACTTTGGCCACCAGATGCAAAGAACTGACTCTTTGGAAAAGACCCTGATGCTGGGAAAGATTGAAGGCGGGAGGAGAAGGGGATGACAGAGGATGAGATGGTGGCATCACCAACTCGATGGATATGCGTTTGAGTATGTTCCAGGAGTTGGTGATTGACAGGGAAGCCTGGTGTGCTGCAGCCCATGGGGTCATAAGAGTCAGACACGACTGAGCGACTGACCTGAACTGAATATTGCTATTAATGGCTTAAGTTAAAAAATCTTAAAATAATTTGATTTTAATTTGAGCAGCTTTTTTTCAAGATAACTCCCATCTTTTACCAGATATTACTTATATTTAAGAAGAATTTATGGACATTTAAGCATTTACTGACTGATGACTATCATTCATTTTTAACAACTTTATTCAGATATACTTCACATACAATAAATTCAATCATTTTAAGTGCACAATTCAATGGTTTTATGTGTATTAACAGATGTGTGCAAAAATCACCATGGTCAATTTTACAACATTTTCATCACCACAAAGAGATATTCTATACCATTTAGCTGCCATTCCCCAATCCCCATCTCCTGAATCTTAACCAGTCACAAAATTTAACTTGTCTATATATATTTGCTTATTCTAGACATTTTATATACATAAAATCATATAATATGTAGTCTTATGTGACTGTCTTCTATTACTTAGTATGTTTTCAAAGTTCATCCATGTTGTAGCATGTACCAGTACCTCATTCCCTTTTGTAGTCAAACAGAATTCCTTCACATGGATTTGCCTCATTGTTCATTCATAGATTAATGGACATTTGAGTTGTTTCCACTTTTGTATACTGTGAATACTGCTGCTATGAACACTGATGTATAAGTTTTCATTTGGAAAAGTGTTTTCAATTATTTTGGGTATTATATTTTGGGTTTTGAAGACAAAAATACTTTATTAACTACAAGCATTATTTTTCACCTTTTTCTTATAAGAAAAAAAGGTTGGGCAGAAATCCAGGGATTAGGGTTAATACTTACTAAACAAAAACAGTGGCTCTAAATACACTGAGATCTCTAGGTCTAAAAAGTCAAATAGGCTTCCTAACTGAAGGATTTCTCAAAACCTTCAAAATGCTAACAAGCATTGTGATCATCTGTAAGAAAGGATTTAGCGTTTCCCTACCTTATTTTCTTCTAAAGTCTTTTTTTGTGAAGTATTTCACATGGTGAATATTTCTATGGAATTCATGTTGCAAAACACTGACATAAAGTAATGAATAATTTTAGAGTGGTTACTGATCAATTATTTTGGAAATGAGGAAATGTTTTTATTCCCCATGTCACCATTTTTCGCCTCTTTTCCTTGGTTATTTGTTAGAAAAGAATCAACATTCTGATGGTCAGATAACACAAAGAAACCAACAGCTCCCATGCTTCCAATTAAACCTTATGGCCAGCCTTCTACCATGCCATTTAATCAGCAGTGTGGACACTATTCCTTTTTCTTGTATGCTCCAGTGAATTTAATATTAGCACTTAATTTTCCTGCTTACTAAACTAGATCAGGAAACATAAAGGAGAGATTAGAGAGTAATTCATTATATAAATTTAGTGTTGGACTCATTTCAGTGAAGGCAAAGCCATCTTATCAGTACTAATTTAACAAATCTTTTGCATTCATTATTTTGAGGATATTTGAACACTGAACTTCAGACATAGGCAACACAATTTTCCATAGACACACTGTTGACAGGTATCTTTGAAGAAAACTCTAGGTGATATTACAAGGTTCCAAGTTTTAATATTTTGTTCTGATTGTCAGAAGAGAATAAATACAGTGATAATCAAATAATAGTGCCATACAGATGCTGAACGAGAATTCTAATAAAGCAGTAATGCCTTTGCCAACAATTGCAACCCATAATCATGAACTATTATGATATTCAGAAGCCTAAAGAAAAATCATAGGCCCAATTTCTAAGTAAGTATTTTCTGCCCAAAATAAATGTGTTTATATCTAATTCATTAAGATGATTGTTTATTTAAACCAGATTATAATGTTTTCAATATTATTAGCTTACTGTTTAAATCTTTTCATGCTTTCTGTTTAAACCTTTTCAAGCTTTCTGTTTAATCAAAACTTAAAGCCATTCTACTGCACCAAATATCACAAATCATAGAATGCAAAGCACTCTGCCTGGTCAACCAAATGGAAATCATGCAGCTGAACAAATGAGGTAGCTGCCTATAACTTAGGATTTACTACCTTATACATTTCATGCTTGCTAACTACATTCAAACAAAGAGCAATATGCAACTATATGTGAAGATTCCAAAATCACTACCTTAGTAAGACAGAAATGAAATGGTCTATATTTATCCAGGAAAGTATAAGCACCAATAATCAACACAACCCTGTCACAATGCAAAAGAGCATGGAGATGGTAAAAAGAAGAACAATGTATTCTAAAAACCCAATAAGTTGGCAATTTCCAGAGACTTTTATGAATACTGTAACTTGGGTGACTGAAAGAGAAAGCTGTTCCCCAAAAATGCATCCCCTCTTTACTATGTAGTGGTGTTACTGAGAGGCAGGCACCTAGTTAGGAGGGCATTTCCTAGTCCCTCCCAGTGTGGAGGGATACCTCCAGATGTGGTCAGATATCAAGTTTTTGCCAATGCAATGTGAAGAGAAGTGATTGGTATCATTTCCAGGTAAGAGTTTTTAGTAAGTGGGTTTGTGTTTTTCACACCCTATTTCCCCATATTCAGGCTGGATGTGGATGACTCTAAAACTCTGAGAGAGTCACAGCATGGGAAAAAAAATCTGACTACTTGAACCATCATTGGAAGGAAAGCTACCCACTGACTTGTCCACACCTGCAATGTGAATTATATGAATAACAAGAAGTCTTATGTTGTACTAAATCACTAAAATTGAGCTTCATTATTACAAAACCTATTACAATCTTAACTAATAAATACATTTTTTACAATAGCATTGCTTTCTCTGAGTTTAAGGTCTACACAAAGTTGAGTCAAGACACATAAGCAAATTCAGCAGGATAAAAATCTGGTGCCCTGTCACATTAAACTCATTTAAGTATTTGTTGAAAATGGATTAAAACATCAATATTAGCTCTGTGTGGAAATAGGAGAACATGAAGAAAAAAAAAAAAAGGACGAAGACTGCCTTCTGCTCTAAGCAATACAATCCTGTCTACAAACTCATGTATTTTGTCCACAAGAACTACTCTCCTAATAGAGTCCCAGTAAATGGAACCATGGATGGATGTTTGTGACATTGTACAGGAGGCAGTGATCAAGGCATCTCCAAGAAAAAGAGATGCAAAAAGGCAAAATGGCTGTCTGAGGAGGCCTTACAAATAGTTGAGCAAAGAAGATAAGTTAAAGGAAAAGGAGAAAAGGAAAGATACACCCATATGAATGCAGAGTTCCAAAGCATAACAAGGAGAAACAAGAAAGCTGTCCTCAGTGATCAATGCAAAGAAATAGAGGAAAACATTAGAATGGGAAAGACTAGAGATCTCTTCAAGAAAAGTAGAGATAACAAGAGAACATTTCATGCAAAGATGGGCTCAATAAAGGACAGAAATGGTATGGACCTTACAGAAGCAGAAGATATTAAGAAGAGGTGGCAAGAGATATACAGAAGAACTATACAAAAAAGATCTTCATGACCCAGATAACCATGATTCTTTGATCACTCACCTGAGCCAGACATCCTGGAATGTGAAGTTAAGTGGGCCTTAGGAAGCATCACGACCAACAAGGCTAGTTTAAGTGATGGAATTCCAGCTGAGCTATTTCAAATCCTAAAAGATGATGCTGTGAAAGTGCTGCACTCAGTATGCCATCAAACTTGGAAAACTCAGCAGTGACCACAGAACTGGAAAAGGTCAGTTTTCACTCCAATCCCAAAGAAAGACAATGCCAAAGATTGCTCGAACTACTGCACAATTGTGTTCATCTCACAAGCTAGTAAAGTAATGCTTAAAATTCTCCATGTGGGGCTTCAACACAACGTGAACTGAGAACTTCTAGATACTCAAGCTGGATTTAGGAAAGGCAGAGGAACCAGAGATCAAATACCAACATCCGTTGGCTCATCGAAAAAGCAAGAGAGTTCCAGAAACACATCTATTTCTGCTTTATTGACTATGCCAAAACCTTTGACTGCATAGATCACAACAAACTGTAGAGCATTCTTAAAGTGATGGGAATACTAGACCACTTTACCTACCTCCTGAGAAATCTGTATGCAGGTCAAGAAGCAACACATACAATCGTACATGGAACAAGGACTGGTTCCAAATTGGGAAATGAGTACATCAACGCTCTATATTGTCACCTTACTTACTTAAATTATATGCAGAATACATCATGTGACATGCCGGGCTGGATGAAGCAGAAGCTGGAATAAAGATTGCCAGGAAATGGTTGGATGGCATCACCAATTTGATGGCCATGAGTTTGATCAAGCTCCAGGAATTTCGCTGGACAGGAAAGCCTGGTGTGCTGCTGTCCATGGGGTTGCAAAGAGTTCAACATGACTGAGCAACTGAACCAAATGAAAAGGAATTTTCTCCATTTGCTCATAGTATCTATGAATATTTTCTTTAAATTTATGGATTGGCACCTAGGTCAGATGCCTGATTGATAGACTACTTAATCTGTGTCTTGCAATGTACATATGCTTTACAGTCATGTTTTTCAAACATTTGTGAGCTTGCATCACAGCATAAAATACATCTTAAACTGAATCTAGTGCCCTCCTATATTTGTTTTTAAAATAGGAATTGCCTTTCTATACATGATAGTCCTGTTTTTAAATTTTAAAATGCTGGTTGCAACCTGCTAAATTGATTTCACATACACTAATTGGTAGTAACACACAGTTTGAAAATATTCTTTTATGGGCCTTCCAGACTGGTATTTGGCTTTATATTTTTGGTAATGGGAGTTGGGAAATGGAAACTGGGAATGAAATGGAGGAAGAAAGCTATCTTAAAATGGTTAAAGGTGGGAGAAAGAGAGGAAGAAATAATGGCATTTGTGAAAAGGGAAAGGAAAAACACATAGTATCAAGGAATGTACAACACACCATCAGCTATGCTCAGTGTAGAATATATTAATATGCTCATTGTACAAGTTTGGGTTCTATTTATAGTAGAAATCATAGAGTTTGAAAAAGTCCAACTAGGGCATTACAGAAACACATTGCTCAGGTGTGACACAAGTCAGAGGTTTAACTTCTGGATATATATAGAGAAATGTTGAAAAAACTTCAGGAAAAAAGAGCCAGGGACATCCTAAATGAAAATTTTATGCTCTAACGATATTACATGCTTGTCCTGTCACAATAGTTACATACACATTCACAAAATTTCCAAGAACTGAGATTCTATAAAATCACATTTAATTTCAGCTTTGGAAAGTTTCCAGTCCATTCTGGGCCTACCAAGACAGGAGAAGAGAACAAATGAATAAAGAAACACTTTGGCTCTGCAAGTAAGACACTCTCTTCAAGAGAAAATGATTGCTGAAAAGTATATTTATGGATTAAAACAGATGATATGTTATGTTAATTTTCACATGCTTAGAAGGAAAGTGCTGGCTAGAAGTCATAAATTCTCTCCAGAGGAACATTTATATATCATTCTATGATTCTCTTTCTGTTTCCCTTTTGCCATAAAAATTACAGTTTCTAGTCACACTGATTAAAAATATTGTCAACTTTTACACATGATATAACAAAGTTTTCTTTTTTTTATTCTGTTTACATTAGATGATTTTTAAGTTCACAGTAAGACTGAGAAGAAGGTACAAAAATTTCCCATGTGCCCCCTATTCCCACAGCATGTATTACCTTCCCCATTACTAACAACCAAAGTGGTACATTTTTTACAATTGATAAACCTACACTGAAACATCATAATTACCCAAAGTCCACCGTTTTTATTAGAGTCTACTCTTGGTGTTTTACAATCTATGGTTTTAGAAAAGTATAATGACATACATCCATCATTAGATTATCATACATAGTATTTTCACTGCTCTCAAAGATATTCTGTGTCTCTACCTAAGAGACGTGGTTTCAATCCCTGGGTGAGGAAGATCCCCTGGAGAAGGGAATGGCAACCC
Source organism: Cervus canadensis (assembly GCF_019320065.1). Taxonomy (NCBI): domain Eukaryota; kingdom Metazoa; phylum Chordata; class Mammalia; order Artiodactyla; family Cervidae; genus Cervus; species Cervus canadensis. Next base: position 96,518,266 of record NC_057419.1, read on the forward strand.
ACTCCAGTAGTCTTGCCTAGAGAAATCCATGGACAGAGGAGCCTGGTGGGCTACAGTCCATGGGGTCACAAAGAGACAAACATGACTGACTGACTAACACTTTCTCACTTTCTACCTATTCATCCATCTCAATTCCCTTCAATTTACCTTCTTCCATTCACTAATACATATTTCCATTTCCTTTATGTCTTTTCATGGCTTGATAGCTCATTTCTCTTTAGTGCTGAATAATATATCATTGTCTGAATGCACCACAGTTTATTTATCCATTAGTTTATTCAGAACATGTTGGTTGTTTCCAGGTTTTAGAAATTATGAACAAAGCTCCTATAAATATCTGTGTATATGTTTTTCTTTTATTGTTTTAATTGGAGGAAAATTGTGTTAAAATGTTGTGTTGGTTTCTGCTGTACATCAATCAGCCATAAGGATACATATATCCTCTCCCTTTTGAGCCTCGCTCCCCTCCACCCAGCCATGTCACAGAGTGCCAGACTGGGATCCCTGTGTTATATAGCAACTTCCCAGCAGTTATCTATTTTACACATGAGAGTGTATACATGGCAATGTTATTTTTTTAAAAATTCATTCCACCCTCTTTTTCCAACTCTGTGTCCACAAGTCCATCCTCTACATGTGCATACCAATTCAGTTCAGTTCAGTTACTCAGTCATGCCCGACTCTTTGCAACCCTATGGAACACAGCACGCCAGACCTCCCTGTCCATCACCAACTCCCAGAGTTTACTCAAACTCATGTCCCTTGAGTCGGTGATTCCATCCAACCATCTCATCCTCTGTCGTCCCTTTTCCCCCTGCCTTCAATCTTTCCCAGAATCAGGGTCTTTTCAAATGAGTCAGTTCTTCACATCAGGTAGCCAAAGTATCGGAGTTTCAGCTTCAACATCAGTCCTTCCAATGAATATTCAGGACTGATCTCCTTTAGGATGGACTGGTTGGATCTCCTTGCAGTCCAAGGGACTCTCAAGAGTCTTCTCCAACACCACAGTTCAAAAGCATCAATTCTTCAGTGCTCAGCTTTCTTTATAGTCCAACTCTCACACCCATACATGACTACTGGAAAAACTGTAGCCTTGACTAGACAAACCTTTGTTGGCAAAGTAATGTCTCTGCTTTTTAATATGCTGTCTAGGTTGGTCATAACTTTCCTTCCAAGGAATAAGTGTCTTTTAATTTCATGGCTGCAATCACAATCTGCAGTGATTTTGGAGCCCAGAAAAATAAAGTCAGCCACTGTTTCCACTGTTTCCCCATCTATTTGCCATGAAGTGATGGGACCGGATGCCATGATCTTAGTTTTCTGAATGTTGAGCTTTAAGCCAACTTTTTCACTCTCCTCTTTCACTTTCATCTAGAGGCTCTTTAGTCCTTCTTCACTTTCTGCCATAAGGGTGGTGTCATCTGCATATCTGAGGTTATTGATATTTCTCCCAGCAATCTTGATTCCAGCTTGTGCTTCATCCAGCCCAGCATTTCTCATGATGTACTCTGCATACAAGTTAAATAAGCAGGGTGACAATATACAGACTTGATGTACACCTTTTCCTATTTGGAACCAGTCTGTTGTTCCATGTCCAGTTCTAACTGTTGCTTCCTGTCCTGCATACAGATTTCTCAAGAGGCAGGTCAGGTGTTCTGGTATTCCCACCTCTTTCAGAATTTTCCACAGTTTATTGTGATCCACACAGTCAAAGGCTTTGGCATAGTCAATAAAGCAGAGATAGATATTTTTATGGAACTCTCTTGCTTTTTTTGATGATCCAGCAGATGTTGGAAATTTTATCTCTGGTTCCTCTGCCTTTTCTAAAAACAGCCTGAACATCTGGAATTTCACAGTTCATGTATTGCTGACGCCTGGCTTGGAGAATTGTGAATGTAACTTTACTAGCATGTGAGATAAGTGCAATTGTGCAGTAGTTTTAGCATTCTTTGGCATATCCATTCCTTCCCTACAAAAAGTTTCATTGATACCATTTCTCTAGATTCCAAATATATGTGTTAATATATGACATGTTGTTCTTTCTGACTTACTTAACTCTGTGTAACATGCTATATGTTCATCCACCTTAATACCACTGACTGTGTATAAGTTTTTCTGTGGATATATGTTTCTCACTCCTTTTGGTTAATACCAAGGAGTGAAACTGCTGGATAACACATACAGTTTATTAATTTTATAGGAATCTGCCAAACAGTATTCCAAAGTGGCTGTGCACTTTGTATTCTCATCTGAAATGAATGCGTGTCCCTGTCACTACACATCTTTACCAGCCCTTACTATTGTCAGTGTTTTGGATTTGGGCTTGGGCTATTCTAATAAGTGTGTGCTGTGTGTGAAAATGAAAGTCACTCAGTTGTGTTTGACTCTTTGTGATCATGAACTGTAGCCTGTCAGGCTCCTCTGTCCATGGAATTCTCCAGGAAAAACTACTGGAATGGGTAACCATTCACTTCTCTGGGAGATCTTCCTGACCCAGGGATTGAACCTGGGTCTCCTGCATTGCAGGTGTATTCTCTACTGTCTGAGCTACCAGGAGAAGCCCACATGTGTAGTGGTATGTTACTGTTTTACCACTGTAGTGGTATGATTACTGTTTTAATTTGAATTGCTCTGGTAATATATGATGGAATATCTTTTCATTGGCTTTTATGTCAACTTATAATTTCTTTGATGTAGTGTTTATTATGGTCACTGGCCCAATTTTAAATAGGGTTGTTTGTATACATTAAGTTTTAAGAGTTCTTTTAATATTTAGGATAACAGTTCTTTACCAGATGTGCCTTTTGCAAATATTTTCTACCATTCTGTGACGTCTTCTCATTCTCTTAACAAAGTCTTTCACTGAGAAGAAGTTTATAATTTTAATGACATCATCTTATCAATTATTTCTTTCATGGATCATGCCTTTGGTGTTGTATCTAAAAAGTCATTGCTATACCCAGGGTAACCTAAGTTTTCTCCTATATTATCTTCTACTACTTTTGAAGTTTTGCATTTTATATTTAGATCTCTAATTTTATGATGGGTATAAAATCAGTGCCTAGATTTTTTTCTTTTTGCATTTACCATTTACCAAAAAGACTATCTTTGCTCCACTGTATTGCCTTTGCTCCTTTGTCAAAGTTCAGTTGACTATAATTATGTGAGTCTACCTCTCGGCCCTCTATATTGTTCCACTGATCTGTTCGTTTATTCTTTCAATACTACACTGTCTTGATTACTGTAGATTTATACTAAGTCTTGAAGTCAGGTAGTGTCAATCATCCAACTTCATCCTTATACTTCAAGACTTGTTGGTCTTTTGCCTCTCCACAAAACTTTGGAGTAACTTTGTTAATACCCACAAAATAACCTGCTGGGATTTTGATTGGGATTGCATTGAACCTATAGGTCAAGTTGGGAAGAACTGACACCATGACAATATCGGGTCTTCCTATCCAAGAACATGGAGTATCTCTTTATTTATTCTTTAATACGTCAAGAGATTTGCAATTTTCCTCATACACATATGGTACATATTTTGCTAGATTTATACCTAAGCATCTCATTTGGGGTTGGTACTAATGTAAATGGGCTTTCCTCCTAGCTCAGCTGGTAAAGAATCCGCCTGCAATGCAGGAGACCCCAGTTTGATTCCTAGGTCAAGAAGATCTGCTGAAGAAGGGTTAGGCTACCCATTCCAGTATTCTTAGCTTCCCTGGTGGTTCAGCTGGTAAAGAATCTGCTTGCAATGTGGGAGACCTGGGTTTGATTCCTGGGTTGGGAAGATCCCCTGGAGAAGGGAAAGGCTACCCACTCCAGTATTCTGGCCTGGAGAATTCCATGGACTGTATGTAAATGTAAACGTCAATGGCATTATATTTCAAATTCTACCTATTCATGCTGGCATACAGAAAATAAATTAACTTTTGTATATTAAACTTACATCCTGCAACCTTGTTATAATTTCTTATTAGTTCCAGGAGTATTCTAGTTGATTCTTTCGAATTTTCTACATAAGTGATTATGTCATCTGCAAACAAAACATTATTTGTTTTTCCTATCTTCATAACTTTTATTTCTTTTACTGTTTTATTGTATTAGCTAGAACTTCCAGTGTGATGTTGAAAAGGAGTATTGAGAGGGGCCATCCTTTGTATCTGATTTTGGTGAGAAATATTTGAGTTTCTTGCCATTAGCATGATGCTAGCTATGGTTTTGTTTTGTTTTGTTTTATAGATACTCTTCTTCTGGTCAAGGAAATTCTCACCTAGTTTTAGTTTACTGAGAGCTTTTATCATAAATTTATTTTTGCTTTTTAATGTGCAACTACCTTCAGAATGTATAGGGTTAATGCAAATGATAAAGAATACAAAACAGAAAATCGGCAAAAGTCACAAATGGTCAATTCATAAAGGAGGAACTACAACTGGCCAATAAACATGAAAATAAACGCTCAAGTGAATGTGTAAGCTATGTAATAGAAGTTAAAAGAACTAAAACCAGTGGCTTGTTTATGAAATTAATACAGATTTAAAACATAATAATGTTCCTGGCTGAGGGAATGGTAAGACAAGAAAGTTAAGAAAGTGTTTGGAAGAGAAAAACAGATTGATCCAACCTTTCTAGAAAGCATGAAAATTCATCAAGCATCTTAAAAATATCTATCCTTTTTGGCCAAGTATCTCTGCTTCTACAAATCACGTTTAGGAAAATGATCAGAAATTCAGAATAAGGGTCATACACATGTATGTATGTTAGAGCATTAAATATAACAATAAAAAACGAATGGCCTACTAATACCACAATTACAGAAGAGCTGAATCATCTGAGTAACTATTAAAAATTATGTTTACAGAGACTTCAAATGCATGGGTACATATTAGGTTAGAAAAAGCAGGATATGGAACTCCATAGTTGATATGCTCTCAAGGAAACAATAAACATAGATAAACAAACACAGAGAATGTACACATGAATGTACACACAAAAAATGATAGTAGTCATTTCTTGGTAGAAAGGACACTGAACACTCATTTTTATATTCATCTACAAGGTGTTATCTATAGTGAGCATATGTAGCTCATATACCATTTTTAAAACAGATTTTTATTTGAATATGATTGCTTTACAATGTTGTGTTACTTCATACCATACAGAATAGTGAATCAGCTATACATGTACCCTCTGTTTTGAACTTGCATCCCATTCAGGTCGCCATGGTGCATTAAGTTGACTCCCTGTACTATACAGTAGGTTCTCCTTAGTTATCTATTTTATATAGAGTATCATATACCTCTTAATAAAATAGCTTTTAAAAGTTTTTATTATAGAATATATGCGTGTTACCTAAAATTAGCAAAATTCATCAAAAAATTTTATTGCTATACTTTCTGTAGCCTCTGTGTTTGCTCTGTACTCTGCACATCAATTTGTATATAGTTGTTTTTAAACAACATATTCTTCTGATTACAGAAGTAATAACATACATAGTTTTGGTAAAAAATTTGGAAAGTATAGAAATTATGAACTAAAAATCATCTAGAATCCTACTACTGACGATGATGATAATGAATATGATAGTAGCAAAATTGTTAGTTGCATATAGATCCTAAGTGACAGATCTTTTTACTAAGCATTGTACATAAATTGTCTCATTTAATGTTCACAATATTCCTATGAAGCAATGATGAATATTTCTGTTTCAGAGATGGAAAAACAGATTCAGAAGAATTAATTACCTCATCCAAATCCACACAACTGCTACATGTAGCGCTGGCATGGCTCTACAACAATAGCTCTTAAGCACTATACTGTATTTTTTTCTGATTTTATTTTTTAATTTTTTTTTTTTTTTCATTTCCTTGCCCATGCCATATAACATGTGGGATCTTTGCTCTCTGACCAGGAATCATACCTATGTCCCTTGCATTGGAAGTGCAGAGTCCTAACCACAGGACTGCCAGGGAAGTCCCTGCTTTTATTTCTTACTATTTACAATTCTTCTTGGCTATTTCTGTATGCCAAGTATTTTGTTTTTTTCTTTTGGGGAAAAAGCCTTTAGAAAGTATAGAGCTCTTCTCTCTTTCCTCTAGTTTTGTCTGCACTGTGATGAGCCTAATGAAATATTTTTTCAACTAAGAAAATGTTTTCTCTTTCTTTACATATTTATCATTATTGTTTTAGTATTCTTTTATTCATGAGAAACATAAAATTATGAGGATGGATAACAATTCTTCATGTTTCTCATCTTCTTCATTAAGGGTCTCATCTTTGTGTTTATAACACATTTTTGAGGATATTTTTCAAGTATTGTCACTGAGTTGATTGTCAATATTGTCAATTCTGCTCTTTTCAAGCCTTTATTGATGACATAAACTTGTGGTTGACTTTTAACTTCTCATAATAATTATCTTCATCTGTTCTTTGATTATGGTACAGGTTCTTAAACAAAGGTTCATGAATAGACTTCAGAGGTTGTATGAAAGCCCAGAATTTGGATGGAAAAATGAAAGTATTTATAAATTTGGTTTACGTGTAAAGAAGATCTAGAAATTTCATCAAATTTTCAAAGTGGTCCATGACACTACAAATGGACCTGAATACCTGTCATTTTATACTCTGATTTATAGTAGTAGCTATGTCATTTTGCATTTTAGTTGAAGTAACAAAGTATCTTCTAATACTTTGTGACTACATTAAAAACACATTTTCATAAATGTACTCCTTCTTTGAATATGCAGAATAATTTTGCCTTTAATCTATTTATAATTTTTCCATATGTTTCATATTGTTTTTTCTTTTTTTCCTGCTTAAGCAGCTAACATTTATTGCTTAATAAAGAACATCCTATACACATACCAACTTGGTTTGCAGTATATATACTATGTGTGTGTGTTTATGGTCAGTCGTGTTTGACTCATCACGATCCATGGACATAGCCTGCCAGGCTCCTCTGTCCATTGGATTTTCCAGGCAAGAATACTGGAGTGGGTTGCCATTTCCTTCTCAATGTTTCTTCTTTTACTGCTTATTTTCAAAAAGCTTGAAATCTATCTTGATCCTATGTTTTCCAATAGTTAGGAGATAATTTTCCTTAGGCAGCACTCAAACTGGGTATTATATAAATCCCTTTCTCAGATATACAGTTGGATAATAGTTTGATGTATATATTTGCTATTCTCAACTGTCTGTTCTCCATGTCTAAATTGATTTCATCTAACATATCACCTTTAAACTAAGATTGGATCCAGCAGTTCCATTCCTGTGTATTTGTAAAAAAAAAAAAAATGAAAACATTAATTTGAAAAGATATATGCACCCCAATGTTCACTGAAACATTATTTACAACAGCCAGGATATGGAAACAACCAAGAACCCATCAACAGATGAATGGATTAAAAAAGAAGTGGAGCAGTGGTTTAATGGTAAAGAATACACCTGCAATGCAGGAGATGCTGGAGATGTGAGTTTGATCCCTGGGTAGGGAAGATCCCTTGGAGGAGGGCATGGCAACCCGCTCCAGTATTCTTGCCTGGAGAATCCCGTGGACAGAGGAGCCTCATGAGCTACAGTCCATTGGGTTGCAAAGAGTCGGACACAACTGAAGCGACTGAGCCCACAGGCACGAGTATATATATTTGTGTGTGTGTATACCCACACAAAATGGAATACTACTCAACCATGAGAAAGAAAGTCGTCATTTACAACAACATGGATAGATCTGAAGGGTATTATGTTAAGTGAAATAAGCCAGAGAAAGACAAATACTATATCTGTTTTGCTTATATGTGGAATGTAAAAAAAAAACAAATGAACAAATATAACAAACAAATATAATGAAACAGAAACAGATTCACCAACATGGAAAACAAACTAGTGGTTGCCAGCATTGACACATAGGTGAATGGGTGAAATAGATGGGGTTTAAGAAGTACAAACTATTATGTATAATAAGTAAGTCATGGGATATAATGTTCATCATAGGGAATATAGTGAATAATATTTTACAAATTCCATATGGTGTGCAATCTATAAAAATATCCAATCAATCTTGCACTGGTCATCTATTTTACATATGGTAATACATATGTTTAAATGCTATTTTCTCATATCATCCCACCCTCGCCTTCTCCCACATAGTCCACAAGTCTGTTCTTTACATGTGTCTCCTTTGTTGCCTTGAATATAGGATCGTCATTACCATCTTTCTAAATTTCATATATATATTTTAATATAATGTATTGGCGTTTCTCTTTCTGACTTACTTCACTCTGTATAAGAGGCTCCAGTTTCATCCACCTCATTCAGTTCAGTTCAGTCACTGAGTCGTGTCCAACTCTTTGCGACCCCATGAACCACAGCACGTCAGGCCTCCCTGTCCATCACCAACTCCCGGAGTTTACTCAAACTCATGTCCATTGAGTTGGTGATGCCATCCAACCATCTCATCCTCTGTTGTCCCCTTCTCCTCCTGCCTTCAATCTTTCCCAACATCAGGGTCTTTTCAAATGAGTCAGCTGTTTGCATCAGGTGGCCAGAATATTAGAGTTTCAGATTCAACATCAGTCCTTCTAATGAACACCCAGGACTGATTTCCTTTAGAATGGACTGGTTGGATCTCCTTGCAGTCCAAAGGACTCCCAAGAGTCTTCTCCAACATCACAGTTAAAAAGCATCAATTCTTCAGTGCTCAGATTTCTTTATAGTCCAACACTCACATCCATACGTGACTACTGGGAAAACCATAGCCTTGACGAGATGGACCTTTGTTGACAAAGTAATGTCTCTGCTTTTTAATATTCTGTCTAGGTTGGTTATAACCTTCCTTCCAAGGAGTAAGCGTCTTTTAATTTCATGGCTGCAATCACCATCTGCAGTGATTTTGGAGCCCAAAAAAACAAAGTCAGCCACTGTTTCCACTGTTTCCCCACCTATTTGCCATGAAATGATGGGACTGGTGGACATAGGTTTGGGTGGACTCTGGGAGTTGGTGATGGACAGGGAGGCCTGGTGTGCTGTGGTTCATGGGGTCACAAAGAGTCGACACAACTGAGCAACAGAACTGAACTGAACTGAAGGGACTGGATGCCATGATCTTAGTTTTCTGAATGTTGAGCTTTAAGCCAACTTTTTCACTCTCCTCTTTCACTTTCATCTAGAGGCTCTTTAGTTCCTCTTTGCTTACTGCCATAAGGGTGGTGTCATTTGCATATCTGAGGTTATTGATATTTCTCCCAGCAATCTTGATTCCAGCTTGTGTTTCTTCCAGCCCAGCATTTCTCATGATGTACTCTGCATATAAGTTAAATATGCTGGGTGACAATATACAGCCTTGACATACTCCTTTTCCTATTTGGAACCAGTCTGTTGTTCCATGTCCAGTTCTAACTGTTGCTTCCTGACCTGCCTTCGCCTCATTAGAACTGACTCAAATGTGTTCTTTTTATAGCTGAGTAATATTCCACTGTGTATATGTGCTACAGCTTCCTTGTCCATTTGTCTGCTGATAGACATCTAGGTTGCACTCAAAGAAAGTGCTCTGGGACAACCCAGAGGGATGGGGTGGAGAGGGATGTGGAAAGGGTGTTCAGGATGGTGGGGGGGAGGTGCATGTGTGCCCATGGCTGATTTGTGTTGATATGTGGCAGGGGCCACCACAGTGTTGTGAAGTGATTGTCCTCCAATTAAAATAAATTAATTAATTTAATTTAAAAAATATTAAATCACTATGCTGAACACCTGAAACTAACATATTATAAATCAAACAAACATCAATTAAAACAAATCCTTCCTCCTCCAGAAAATAGATTAGGTCCTCTCCTGACCCAAGGGCTTCCCTGATATCTCAGTTGGTAAAGAATCCACCTGTAATACAGGAGACCCTGGTTCAAATCCTGGGTCCAGAAGATCTGCTGGAGAAGGGATAGGATACCCACTCCAGTATTCTTGGGCTTCCCTGGTGGCTCATCTGGTAACAAATCTGCCTGCAATGTGTGAGACCTGGGTTCGATCTCTGGGTTGGGAATATCCCCTGGAGAAGGGAAAGGCTAGACACTCCAGTATTCTGGCCTAGAGAATAGTAGACATGGACTGCATTGGCCATGGGGTCGCAAAGAGTCAGGCACAACTGAGGGACTTTCACACTGACCCAAGTGCCTGCCTTGTTACTAATCTTAACTGATGGAATACATTAAAAACTACAATCCTTGGAATACCCTCCTACCAAGATTCTTCTTTTCTCTTTCCCTACATATAGCAATTTGCTTGTGGGAACTGGTCCTTGTAGATGTGATTCAACAGGTTTCATAGTCAAATTCCCAAAACCATCACTATTATTTTCCTTCTTTTTAGTTTTCCGGTAGTTTCAGTTTCTGAGCATACATAGAAAGAATGGCAATATTTTCAGGGATGATGGCCAGCCTTGTAGACCTCTAAAATAGTAACTTCTATGCAATAAGACAACTATTCCACATTCCTAGGTATATAATTTTTTCTAGGAACCAGTATTTAGACACTTTGAGAACAAAGAAGAGTTTTTCCCTACCTAGTCTTGATGTATTCGCTTATCAAACTTCTATCAACATAGTGCAACTGGTCCAAGGACTGTTCTTTTCAATCCACTTCTTTCTGATTTTTAGTTCTGTGGAAATTTCTTCCAGGTTCTGGAAATAATTTGACTGTCAGTCCAAATTTTCGGTATTCTTGCGAGTTCTCATCATTTTTCACATCTTCGTACATACTTTAACAAAAATTCAAGATTATCTGTGTTAAGGGATTGCCAACCAGATGCCATTTTTCCAAGTTACCATTTCTAGGGCTGTGCTGGGGGCAGGTGGGGGGGGGCAGAATTTCCAAGAGAAACCTGGCAAAAAATTCTAAATCCCTGCTAACATCAGTATGTTAGGATGTAAAAATTTCTAAACACAAACTCTAGAATTAAAATATAGTCCTTTAATTTCTTTCAGATAATTTTAAGATTCTCAGAAGTGGAAATAAACAATATCTAAAATTAAAGTTAGCCAAGATCAAAGTTCTGAAGTGGATAACATCTGTCTTCCTCTGAGTATGTTCCTATGTTTTCAGTGGGCTTCCCACAATTAATGCCATACATTCCCGTACTGTGTGCCTCCCACTTGGAAGTCCATCCTGGCCTTCCTTCGATGGGCAGCAGTTCATATTCCTAAATTATCTTTCCATATCTTCTCCAATCAAATATCCTGCTTCTTCAACATGCCAATTTCTCCTGTCAAGTAGACAGTTATAGCTAGATCCTAGCAGTTAACTGGCAGTTTGTTTTCTAAGGATGGGGTATTATAAGAGTACAGCTACTTGATCACACTTTCTCTTGTAATGTTACTGTTTCCACTGTAATACACATTTATATATATTCACTTTTCTTAGAGGTACATGCCACATGCTACTCCACCTCTCCTTAATGCTATTTCTGACAAGATGGTTCTAGAATTCTTTGGTAAGCCAAATGTCTCAATGAAGAAAGGCATTGATTCCATGCTTTGGGGAAATTCTATCATTTTTAACATCAGGAATAACTATACATACATTATTGACACTGGTTATATATCCCAATATCTTCCATTTAATAGGCACTGCAAGCAGCAGGATTAAAGATGTGATTGTTTTTGCTTCTTGCTATAGAAACCAATAGATCAGCTTTTCTGTTTATTGGTTTTTAATCCTATACTGGTGCAAAATAACAAAGTGGTTATGGATATGATTTCAAATATTTCCCTGCTATTTACTAGCTGTATCATTTTGGAAGCACTACTTATTTTCTCTAAACCTTAATTGTTTTCATTTGTAAAAGAAAAATAATGATGTAAGTTGTTTTGAAGGATTAATTAAACAATTCAATAAACTATTGAATATATGGTGGCTAACTATACTGTGTGCTTAGATCATCATAACTACCCAATAAACATCTTTATAAGATTACTGTACAATGTGAGTTAGTGTGGACTTCCCTAGTGGCTCAGAGGGTAATCTTCCTGCAATGCAGGAGGCCCAGGTACAATCCCTGGGTTGGGAAGACTCCCTGGAGAAGCAAATGGCAACCCACTCCAGTATTCTTGCCTAGAGAATTCCATGGACAGAGGAGCCTAGTGGGCTAGGCCACAGTCCTTGGGATTGCAAAGAGTCAGACATGACACTTTGCAATCCTACTAACATTTTGCAGTCCTACTACTAACAGTTTCTACTACTAACACCTACTATTAATCCTACTACTAACATTTTCATTTTCACTTCACAATGTGAAGTATAAGAGAAATATGAACCCTGAAGTTATACTACCTACATTCAAATACTTGATCTACAATGTATGTTTTCAAACAAGTCATTTACCCTCCTAAGTCTCTGATTTTTCATCTGTAAAAGTGAGATAATAATAAAACTTACTTTGAATGGTTAAAGTGAATATTAAATAAGATACTTCACATAAAGCCCTTGGAAGAATGCTTAGCACAGTGTGAACACTCAATAAATGTTAACAGTTGTGCAACAATGGTGACAACTATGTAAGCAAGTAAAATCAATAGCTCTCACATCAAATGCAAAACTCAGATTACAACCTACTAACCTGTGGCTCTCCCAGGATTACCTGCTGATCTTCAAGTAAGTGACTCATAGTGCCTGACCATAAATCTTACATTAATTCCCTAAATTAAGCAACACTATTTTCTCTTCAACATAGGTTTCTGATAATTTAACATCACTGATGTATTAAGAGCTTAGGAAATGGTCACAGAATTGAAGAACATCCAAAGTAGAAGAATATCTGTGACAGAGCTCTTAAACTCAAAAACACAGAGAAGAAGTAGTCTTCTGTGGCAACCACTCGGCTGAATGTGATTAACTGAAATGACAATAAAATGTGGTAAGGTACTTAATGTCAAAAAAGAACATAAGAGTAGAGAATACAGGCGATAACATGAGAAGAAGTTTACAAGCCCTAAAGAAAACATTTCAGAATAAGTGCAAAAGCTTACAAGCTGACTTAGAATTTGTGAGAGGTCATTGACAAGCTATGTTTGGACACAGACTTGAAAAGGCATCATTTCTGTAAGGCATATGGTTCTACTGTAAAACATGTGAAATGGTTGAAAAAAGTGTCATTTACATGAAATATAGTTTGTGGCAAAGAGCTGGATGCAGAAGGAATACAGAGACACCAAATAGATCCAAAATCTGAGAACTTTATGCTTGGCATTAATGAAGATATCAGGTGTGGATGTCAAAATAAAAGAGTGAATTGTTGCTCCAAATATGCTGGTTAACAACCTGCCAGAAATTGAGCAAAGAGTTGACTCAGATACATAAAAACTGATGAATCAGTAGCAGAAATAAACACTACAATAAGAAAGTCTGGGCTGCACAAGTGGCACTTCAGGTACAATGTTAGATATCTGCAGCTGAGAAACATACACTGACATTGGCAAGCAAGTTCTTGGGGCTAGTATTTCTAGAGAGAGCCCCACTGGGCCTGAGAATACAAGTAGTATGAATCGTAGATGTGAGCAGGTGGCAGTGAAAGAACCCTCCTGCAGTGGTGTTGCAGAGGGTCCTTTGGGGCATAGCACTTAGTATAAGGTTGAGTCTCTTAGGTCAGGAGTAATCAGGTCATGAACAAATACAAGACTAAATATGGAGTTTTTAATGGGGCTCACATTTTTCATAACTATAAAAATGCCATGAAATCCATGAATTATGCCAGTATCACATTTGTTAAATTCATTTGCAATAGTCTGAAAACCCGAATCATGCCAAAGGGAGCATAGGGACAAGGTATGTTATTTTTTTTAATAATCTTGAATTATGCATTTAAGTCAAACTGGGGGCATGGCACATCTTTTTTTCTAGTAAAATGATAAGAAAAACAAGTCATTTGTTTCTTTCCTGACACCACAATAAGAAAGGTTTCTGTTTCCTTAAAGAAATGAAATATGAATGAATCTAAGTTCAGTTCAATTTTCAAATATCCTTTACCAGAAATATATGAAATCTATATTATTACCACCAATCCTGCCTAGATAGAGCAAAGCCAACCTATTCTTCTCACTACCATTACTACCACCTACCTTACAAACTTACACAAAGAAGCCCATTATTCCTTAAAATACCAACTCAACACAAGTCTTCCTAATCCTACACAGTAACATCACATAGCACATATTTAAGTTCCCTTTCCTCACATAATTCCCAATTCCCACCCAGTCCAAGCTCATTTTTGGCCAGTACTTATTTCCATGGCTACTTGAGTTCTAGGAGTTGGGAAGCCTGGAAATTTCTGTAAGCAACATCAAATTTGCTTATTACCTAGAGTCTCATTCTGGCACAGAAATGGAGAGAAGAAAAAACATTTTTTTGGAATAACTAATTTCTTTAAGTGTGGCACAGCCCTGACCTGATAGAGGAACAATGTGACTCCCTCAGCATGACTAAATCTGAAACGTTTCTTCAAGTCTCCTGGGACAGATACACTTTGAGTTGCTAAGCATTGTGTTCAAACAAACTCTCTATTCAGGCTAAGAAAGAGAATAAAGGATTGGGAAGACACTTATTGGCAAATCCTCAAGGGACAAGCTAGGCTAATACCTATAATGAATCTAATTAAATGTTGCCATGAATATTGAGTTTGACTTTGTTCCTCTTCACACCTGTAGACTGGAGAATAGACTGGAGATACACTTAGTGGTTGACAGGCTACCATTTATTTTCATCAAGCACTAGAGATTTGGCTCTGGTACTTTCATGTAACCAAGAACTCCCTTCAGTCATGACATCCTTTGTCATGTTTCTTAAAAAGGTAACAGAGAATATTGTGTCAGTCATACCTGAATGATTAAATCATGTTGTATTCTATAGAATATAAAAGGAAAAGAGTGCCATGGTAGGGCACTCAAATGCAAAAGGAAGATTCTTAACTTTATGTGGAGGAAAAAATGTTAAGACTAGAAGGGAATAGGTTTATATGCAAGATACACTCCAAATTCTATTTCATGCTTCCTTAAATACCTTCAAAAATATGTATCTTTCGTGGGAAAGGAAGGTGGGAAAATTCAGTATGCTTTGCATTGTGAATTTAAGACTATACTTTTAGAAGGTATTTTAAACTGTCTTCATCCATCCAACAAATCTAGAACCTATTTTGCACACAATACATTGGGCAATGTGCTTTGTGGAATATAAATGTTCATAGTTTATCATCCCCATAATCAGAAGCACTAAAGTTAAACAATACAAAGGGACAGAGAAGGCAAAAAAATGTAGTAATGATAATAAGTGATGATAAATAGTAAAGGATGAGGAGGAGAAGAAGAAATAATCACTGAGAGTTGATGGCGGGGTCAGAGAAGTCTACATGGAGGTAATGACTGTGTTGAACTTTCTAAAATATGTAAGATTTAAGTTGCAAAAGAGGTAGAATGAGGAGTGGACTTGGGAATGGTAATATCGTTTTTGTCATCAATAGGAGAAACAAGCATCCATTAAGTTCACCAAGTTCTTTCACATGCTCTAACTTGTTAAGAGTCAAAGAATCTTTTACAAATATTTTCATTTACAATTAAGGAAACTGAGGTCCAAAGGGTTGTGTAATCTTCCCAAAGTCACACAGGAAGTTCAAGTTGAAGAAAAGGTTGATTCCTGGTCCAATACAGCTTGGTACACAGGATAGACTTCAAAGTCACAGAAAATTGAGACTAACTGGTTCACCAAATTGAGTCCCTGAGTTTGAGCTCATTAATTAGCTCTGAACAATGATGTTTACCAGCCACTAAGAACTTGTTCGGAGAAGGCAATGGCACCCCACTCCAGTACTCTTGCCTGGAAAATCCAATGGACGGAGGAGCCTGGTAGGCTGCAGTCCATGGGGTAGCTAAGAGTCGGACACGACTGAGTGACTTCACTTTCACTTTTCACTTTCATGCATTGGTGAAGGAAATGGCAACCCACTACAGTGTTCTTGCCTGGAGAATACCAGGGATGGCGGAGTCTGGTGGGCTGCCATCTATGGGATCGCACAGAGTCAGACATGACTGAAGCGACTTAGCAGCAGCAGCAGCAACAACTTGTTGCAATGGACAATTCAAAAGTAAGTGAAAGAACAATATGTCAAACAGAAGTTCCAAAGTGTGGTAAAATTGAATGCTAATATGACATTTATAGGTCTGAAAATACCATCATGTGATGGTCTGCATCAACTATGACCCAAGGAACTTGGAGAGGGCAATAATAATCATTTCAACATAGTATTGCACTCATACGACTTTAAAAGAGGTGCTTTTTAGGTGAAAACAATCAGATCACAATGACTCCAATATATGACACAGAATGAACAAATTCAAGACAATCCAATCTTCACATCAAATACTGATACTGCATTATAGTTTGAGAAACAGAGATGACTCTGAATTTGAGGTGGCAATATATTTTTAAAAAGCAAAAGGAAGGGAATATATGTATACCTATGGCTGATTCATGTTGAAGTTTGACAGAAAACAACAAAATTCTGTAAAGCAATTATCCTTCAATAGAAAATAAATATTTTTTTTAAAAAAAGCAATGACTAGAGGGTTGTGTTTTGGTATTGTTTATGGTTTACTTTGGAGAAGGAAATGGCAACCCACTCCAGTCTTCTTGCCTGGAGAAGCCCAGGGATGGGGGGAACCTGGTGGGCTGCCATCTATGGGGTTGCACAGAGTCGGACACGACTGAAGTGACTTAGCAGCAGCAGCAGCATGGTTTGCTTTGCTGGGCAAAAGCTTTCAAGTTTAAGTCCCATTTGTTTATGTTTGTTTTTATGTTCATAAGTGGGTCATAAAAGATCTTGCTGTAATTTATGTGAAAAACCTTTTTGCCTATGTTTTCCTTTAAGATTTTGATAGTTTCTGGTCTTATATTTAGGTCTTTAATCCATTTTGAGTTTATTTTTGTGTATGGTGTTAGGGAGTGTTCTCATTTCATTCTCTTACACATAGCTTTCCAATTTCCCCAGCACCACTTTATTGAAGAGACTATCTTTTCTCCAGTGTATATTCTTGCCTCATTGTCATAGATTAAGTGACCATAGGTGCATGGCATTATCTCTGGGCTTTCTATCTTGTTCCATTGATTGATATTTCTGTTCTTATGTCAGTACCATATTGGCTTGATTATTGTAGTTGTGTGGTGTAGTCTGAGGAAAAGGAGACTGATTTCTCTGCTTCTTTTTCTTCTTTCTCAAGATTTCTTGGCTATTCAGGGTCTTTTGTGTTCCCGTACAAAGTATATTTTGTTGTTGTTGTTCTAGTTCTATGAAAAATGTCATTGGTAATTTGATAGGAATTGCATTGAATCTGTAGATTGCTTTGGGTGGTATAATCATTTTCACAATATTGACCCTTCCAATCCAAGAACACGGTATATCTCTCCATCTGTTTGTGTCATCTTTTATTTGCAAACGAAGCAACTGACAAAGGATTAATCTCCAAAATAAACAACTTATGCATCTCAATATTTTTAAAAATCCAATAAAAAATGGGATAGAATACCTAAACAGACATGTCTTCAAAGAAGATATACAGATGGCCAACAAATACATGAAAAGATGCTCAACATTACTAATCATTAGAGAAATGCAAATCAAAACTATGAGGTATCATCTCACACAACTCAGAATAACCATCATCAAAAGATCTACAAACAATAAATGCTGAAAAGGGTGTGGAAAAAATCAGAACCCTCTTACACTGTTGGGGGGAATGTAAATTGATACAGCCACAATGAAGAATGCTATGGAAGTACTTTAAAAAACTCTACTAAACATAGAACTAACATATGACCCAGAAATCCCACTACTGGGAATATACCCACAGAAAACTATAATGCAAAAAAATACATTCACCCCAATGTTCACTGCAGGATCATTTTCAATAGCCAAGACATGGAAGCAACCTAAATGTCTATCAACAGAAGAACAGATAAAGAGGATGTAGTACATATATACATACAACTATTACTCAGGCATAAAAAGAAACAAAATTCTATCATTTAAAGAGATGTAGATGGACCTAGAGACTTTCACAGAATGAAGTAAGTTCAAAAGAGAAAAATGAATACCATATATTAATGCATATATATGCAATCTAGAAAAATGGCACAGAGAATGCTACTTGCAAAGCAGAAATAGAGACAGGTGTAGAGAACAAACATGGATACCAATTGGGAAGGAAAGAGTGGGATGAACTGGGAGACTGCAATTGACATATATACACTACTATGGATAAAATGGGCTTCTCTGGTGGCTCAGACGGTAAAGCGTCTGCCTGCAATGTGGGAAACCCGGCTTTGATCCCTGGGTCAGGAAGATCCCCTGGAGAAGGGAAAGGCAACACACTCCAGTATTCTTGCCTGGAAAATTCCATGGACAGAGGAGCCTGGTAAGCTCCAGTTCACAGGGTTGCAAAAAGTCAAACAACTGAGCAAGTTCACTTTCACTTTCATATATAAAATAGATACTAATGTGAACCTACTGTATAGCACAGGGAGCTATACTCAGTGTTCTGTGGTGACCTAAGTGGGAAGGAAATCCAAAAAGAAAGAGTGTGTGTATACATACATACATACATATGGCTGATTCACATAGCTGGACAGCAGAAACTGACAAAGCAGTGCAAAGCAACTATACTCCAATTAAAGAAAAAGATTAAAAAGCAATGAACTATTAAATATACTAACTCTATGGAAATACATTTATCTCTTATAGTTTGAAAATCTGGAAAATACGCATGCCAGAATTGTGCCATGAAATACATCCGAACCTCAATAACACATCGAGTATACGTCAAGTAATTCAGCAGTTAACCATTATAATTTTATCAGGTTTGCTTCAGATATTGAATATGCTTCTTGAAGAAGATTCTAAACATTTATGACAAGGTAATTATCAGAGTATCATCTTTGTATAATATCTCACACAATGCTCCTATGATGGAGCTAACTTCACAGAATAGGTTCAGGAAATACCTGTGCTCACTTGTTTATAAAGGCTAAGAGTGGTCATCTTTAACTTTGATACAAACCAATGATAATTTGGGGTGGGGGAAGATCTTTGTTTTTCAAATCCCAACACCTGACTTAATCTTATTTTGTTTGCACAAATTTCAATATGATAGGTATCAATTCTATCTTGGTATCCTGGTAGAAAATATAGAGTTGGAAAGGACCATGAAGATCACCAGATGGAGCTTTCTCTCTTTGGTAATGGAGATCTTCCAATCTCCCAATAGTAACATTAATTTTCTCATTTGATGTATTCCATGGAAGTTTCACTGCTGATCAAAATGTTCTCCTTGATTGGATCAGAGAAAGTAAGGACCTTCAAAAATCTTCTGCAATAAACAATTAGGACAGTGGCAAAAATTGTCAGAATCAACTTTTTCACAACTGTGAAAATAAATCAAAGACTTGCAACAATCTGGAGCTTGCAATTTAACAAAAATGACTGAATCTGAATAAGAGTATTGAGCTTTGTGACACTTTAATTTGTCCTACTACCATTACCTCTACATCTCTGCAGAAGATTTGAAAACCAAGAGCCATAGACATAACCATGGTGAAAATAAGCAGCCTAGCAATCACTGGCAGAGAAGGAAATGGCAACCCACTCCAGTACTCTTGCCTGGAAAATCCCATGGACGGAGGAGCCTGGTGGGCTGCAGTCCAAGGGGTCGCTATGAGTCGGACATGACTGAGCAACTTCACTTTCACTTTTCACTTTCACGCATTGGAGAAGGAAATGGCAACCCACTCCAGTGCTCTTGCCTGGAGAATCCCAGGGACAGGGGAGCCTGGTGGGCTGCCATCTATGGGGCCACACAGAGTCGGACACGACTGAAGCGACTTAGCAGCAGCAGCAGCAGCAATCACTGGAGGGAGAAGAATGAGTGGGATTTCTTTTAAAGCCCAATTCTCAGAGCATTTAACAATAAGAAACCATGAGAATTATGTACCATTAAATATAGAATATTGATAAAGAAATAAAAATTATGAATATTAATATGAGCTAAATAGAAATCCTGAAACTGAAAAGTACAATAACTGAAATGAAAACTTCACTAGAGGGGCTCAAGAGGAGATTTGAATGGGCAGAAGAAAGAACAATAAATTTTAACATAGGTTAATTTAAAATTATCTCATCAAAAAATATGGGACACTATTAAGCATACCCTCATGGGTACTGTGGGAGTCCCAGAAGGAGAAGAGCAAGGAAAGGGTAGAAAGAGTATTTGAAGAAATAATGACCAAGAGTTTCCCAAAGTTGATTAAAAACTATAATATACACATGCAGGAGGCTGGAAAGAGTAAATATGATAGAATCAGCAATCAATATCTAAGAACATCATATTCAAACTATTAAAAAAATAACACCTCATAGGTAGAATGATGAAAGCAGCAAGAGAGAAGTAGCATGTGTTGGGATGGACAATAAATTAACAGTTGATTTATCATCAGACACTAGGGAGGCCAGAAGGGCAACATAAGAAAAGCTGGAGAAGCTATCACTAAGAAGCCTCCTTTATGAGAAATAGTAACACTAAAATAAATTATTCAGGAAGAAATTAAAGGGCACTAGATATTAACTTGTATCCCAAAGAAGGACTAAAGGTAAATATAAAAAATTAAAAATCTATTTTTGTAAAATGTTTCTTCTCCTAATTTAAAAGTTAACAAACAATCTGAAATTTTGTATATAACCACAAAATACCCCCAAATAGACAAACAATCTTGAAAAAGAAGAACAAAACTGGAGCTGTCATGCTCCCTGATTTCAAACTATAATACTAGTAATCAAAGCAGTATGGTATTTGCATAATATCAAAGACATATGTCAATACAATGGAATAGAGAGCAAATAATAAGCCAATACATATATGGTCAATTAATTCAAGACAAAAAAAGCCAAGAATGTATAATTGGGAAAGGAAAATATCTTTGATAAATGGTATTAGGAAAACTGGACAACCACATGGAAAAGGATAAAAATAAACCACTATCTTGCTGCATACACAAGAAATAACTCAAAATGGATTAAGGATTTCAATGCAAGAACTGAAACCATAACATTCCTAAAACAAAATATAGGTAGTAATTTCTTTAACATTCAGTTTTGGCAATGATATTTTGATTTGACAGTAAAAGCAAAGGCAACAAAAGCAAATATAAACCACTGTTACTACATCATACTAAAAACCATCTACACAGCTAAAGAAATGATCAACAAAATAAAAAGAGGACCTACTGAATGGGAAAAAATATTTTCAAATCATATATCTGATAATGGGCTAGTTTTTAAGATATATAAAAAGCTCACACAATCTAATAGCAAAAAATAAATAAATAAATAAAATGTGGGTGGAGGATCTGAATAGATATTTCCCCCAAAAAAGACATATAGATGGTCAACAGGTACATGCAAAGTACTCAATATCAATAATTTTTAGGGAAATGCAAATCAAAACTACAATGAGATATTATCTTACACCTTAATAGAATGGTTATTATAAAAAAAGACAAGAAGTAACAAGTTCTGGTAATGGTGTGGAGAAACAGAATACTTTTGCAATGTGGGGAATGCAAATTGTTGAAAAAATTGTGGAAAACATTACCAAAATTTCTCAAAATATTTAAAATAGAACTACTATACATCCACAAAATCTATAATACACTTGGATATTTATCTAAAGAACATGAAAACACTACTACAAAAAGATAAATGCACCTCATACTCACTGTAGCATTATTTAAAATAGTGATTATTATTATATATGGAACATTATTCAGCCTTTAAAAAGGAGATCCTGCCACACTCAAAGGGGTTTTTCTGGTGGCCCAGATGGTAAAGATTCTACCTGCAGTGGAGGAGTTGGTTGGTTGGTTTAGTCGCTAAGTCATGTCCAACTCTTTGCGACCCCATGGGCTATAGCCTGCCAGGCTCCTCTGTCCATGGGATTCTCCAGGCAAGAATACTGGAGTGGGTTGCCATTTCCTTTTCCAGGGGATCTTCCCAACCCAGGGATCAAACCCAGGCCTCCTGCATTGTAGACAGATGCTTTACAGTCTGAGCCACCAGGGAAGTCCTGAGTGGTGGAGGAGACCTGGGTTCAAACCCTGGGTCAGGACCCCACCTCCCCCATCCCCCCACCCCCTCCCCACCCCGAGAAGGGAAATGGAAAGCCACTCCAGTACTCTAGCCTGAAGAATCCCCTGGACAGAGAAGCCTCCCGTGCTTCAGTCCATGGGGTCCCAAAGAGCCAGACACGATTGAATGACTGAACTGAACTGACAAGTGGAAAAAAATAAAATTGAGGGAAAAAAATAGAGAACAATCAAAATATTGACAAGACTTTATCTACACTCACCAAGAAAAAGAAAAGACTCACATTTTTAAAATCAAAAATTAAAGAAGAGAGTATCACTATCAATTTCATAGAAATCAAAGATTATAAGTAAATATTATTGTATGCCAACAAACTAAATAACTGAATGAAAAAGACAAATACCTAGAAAGACACACCTACTGAAACTGATTCAAGAAGGTACAGATAATCTGAGTAGACAGAAAAAAGTAAAGTTGAAAAATTAAACAAGAAACTTCTCACAAAGGAAAGCCCGAGACCAAATGTTATCACTAGTGAATTCCCAAAAAATTTAAAGTAGTATTAATACCACTGCTTTTCAAACTCTTACAAAAAAATAGAAGTGGGTAGACCACTTCCTGAGTCATTTTACAAGGCCAGTATTATCCTCATGCCCAAACTGGACACAGGCAGCACAAGAAAACTGTAAACAAATATCAATTATAAATAGAGCACACAATCAAAATACTAGCAAACTGAATCCAATAACATATAAAAATGATTATAATTTATGATGAGCTGAGATTCACCATGGGAATGCAAGGTTGTTTCAACATTTTAAAATCTACCAATATAAAAAACACTATATTAAGAAAAAAAAGGGAAAATACATGACCATCTCAATAGACAAAGAAAAAGTTTCTGAAAAAATCTATCACCGTTTCATGATAAAAAAACACTCAACAAAAAAGAATAGACCCAAACATTTTTAACCTGATCAAAAGCACATTTAAAAACCCACACTTACATCATAGTTAATGGGGAAAGACTTACAGCTTTCCCTCTACAATCAAGAATAAAACAAAGATGTTTTCCCTCAATATTTCTACTCAACATTGTGCTAGAGGAATCAGCCATGGTAAGAAGACAAGAAAATTGATGAAGGGCACTAAGATGGGAAAGGAAGAAGCAAATTATCTCTATTTATCATCTTTAGGTAGAAAATTCTTGGAATCCACAAAAAATTTTTAGAATGAATAGACTAGTTAAGCTAGGTTTCAGGATAAAAGAACAACACAGAAAATTCAATTGTGTTTCTACACAGTGGCAATGAAAAGTCCAAAAATATAACTAAGAAAATAATTTCACTTATA
The DNA here is from genome assembly GCF_019320065.1 of Cervus canadensis. Classification (NCBI taxonomy): domain Eukaryota; kingdom Metazoa; phylum Chordata; class Mammalia; order Artiodactyla; family Cervidae; genus Cervus; species Cervus canadensis. The sequence goes on from NC_057419.1 coordinate 96,541,775, forward strand.
ATAATCCATAAAATAGTTAAGGATAAATTTAACAAAATAAATACAATATCTAGTACACTAAAACGTACCTAACATTTTTAAAAGAAATTAAGATGTAAATAAATGGACAATAGACCTTTGCAAGTGAATTGGAAGTTTAATATTTTTAAAGCATCAGCACCTTTCAAACTGGTATATAAATTCAATTTAGTAACTATCAAAATGTTAGCTCTTTTTTCAGCATAAATAGATAAGCTGATTCTAAAATTCATATGAAATTTCAAGGAACCTAGAATAATCTTGAAAAAGAAGAATAAAACAGAAGGACTCATATTTCCTGCTATCAAAGCTTACTACAAAGCTACAGTAATCAAATGAGTGTGGTGCTGGTGTAAGGATAGACAGACATATAGGTCAATGGACTAGAATTTGATATTCCAGAAATAAATCCATACACCTCTGGTCAACTGCTTTTAAACAAGGATGTCAAGTTCATGTAATGGGGAAAGAATAGCCTTTTCAACAAATGCTGCTGCTGCTAATTCACTTCAGTTGTATCTGACTCTGTGCAACCCCATAGACAGCAGCCCACCAGGCTCCCCTGTCCCTGGGATTCTCCAGGCAAGAATACTGGAGTGGGTTGCCATTTCCTTCTCCTTTTCAACAAATGAGGCTGGGACAAATTGATATCCACATGAAAAAGAACCAATCTGTACTACTACCTCATACTATATGCAAAAATGTTACATTGAATCAAAGAGTTCAATGTAACAGCTAAAACTATAAAAAATTAAAATGAAAACCTAAGGGTAAATCTTCATGATGTTGGATTAGGCAATGGTTTCTTATAAATGACACCAAAAAGCATAAGCAACCAAAGGGGGAAAAAAAATTGGACATTGTCAAAATTAAAATTTTTTGTGCTTCAAAGGATATGTGTGTGTGCTTAGTCACTCAGCTATATCCAAATCTTTGAAACCTCATGGACTGTAGACTGCCAGGCTCCTCTGTCCATGGGATTCTCCAGGCAAGAATACTGGAGTCGGTAGCCATTGCCTTCTCCAGAGGATTGGGATCTTCCCAAGCCAGGGATCAAACCCAGGTATGCTGTATTGCAGGCGAATTCTTTACCATCTGAGCCACCAGAGAAGCCCAAAGGATACTACCAGGAAAATGAAAAGACAACCCATAGAATGGAAAAAAAAAATAGAAATCATTTATCTCATAAGATATATGTATAGAGATTATATAAAGAACACTTATAACTCAGAAATAAAAGGATCAATAAACAAATTTTAAAATAGACTAATGATCTGAATAGACCTTTCTCAGGTAAGCATGTGAAAAGATGCTCAACAACATTATTCACCAGGTAAATGCAAATTTAAAAAAATTAGATACAACTTCAAACTCACAGTTTGGCCATAATCAGTGAAGAAATTATTGAGTTACTGAGAACGTAAAGAAATGAGGACCCTTGGACATCACTGATAGGACTATAAAATAGTACAGCCACTTTGGAAACAGCTGGTTAAACACAGAGCTACCATATGACTCAGCAATTCTACTCCTAGGTATATACCCAAGAGAAATGAAAACATAACTCTACACCAGAACTTAATTAAGAATGCTCATGGTAGAATTACTCATGATATTATACTAAACAGTTAAAACAATCAGTTTTAAAACATCAGTTCCAAAATAGATACACAAAATGTATCCACACAAAATAATATTAATTAGCCTTAAATAAATGATAAGCTGATATGTGCTATGAAATTGATAAAAGTTGAAAATATGCTAAGTGAAAACCAGTCAAAAAAGTCCATATATCTTATGATTCTATTTCTTTGAAATATCCAGAGTAGGTAAATTCAAGAAGGACAGAGTACATTAGTGGTTTCCGGACTGAAGAGGCAGTGGTGCTGTAGGAGGGGGCTGGGTATGGGGAACAGCTGCTAAGAGGTTTGCTTTTAAGATAAAGAATATATTCTGGAGTTAGAAAGTGGTGATACTTACACAACACTGTGACTATACTATAATTTGGTGGCTATACTATAGTTTGGTGTGGTTTTTACCACACCAAATACACATACTGAAAGGGTACATTTTACATTAATGTGTCTTATATATACATTGATTGTTTTTTCCTTTTTAGATAATAAAGATAGATTTGGAATGGATCTTACACTATGAAGTTGGACGATATGTTTAACAAAAAGCAAAACATACAAGAATGTAAGAGATAATGTCCACCACACAGATTTTACAGATATAAACATAGTTTTGCCATGTGTACTTCACACTTTTCTCCTTCTCTTTGTATAAATAGGACATTTTTAATACAGTTAAAGCCTCTCCCCATCCCTTCTTCTCCATAGAGGTACCAAGTGTTCTGATATTGTTGCATAGATGTACCCTGCATCTTTTTAGAATTCTGTTACTGAGAAATTTAAATATTTTAATTTTTTAAAATTAATTTAATTGGAGGCTAATTACTTTACAATATTTTGGTGGTCTTTTAAAATGTATGTAGATGGTATTTTAGTCTGGCATCCCTAGAAATAACAGCCTGAGTCAAAATCTTACCTGCCTCTACCACTGTTTGTAGTTTCACTTCACTTCACTTCAGTTGCTGAGTCATGTCTGATTTTTGTGACCCCATGAGCCACAGCATGCCAGGCCTCCCTGTTCATTATTAACCTTCAGAGTCTATCCAAAACGATGTCCATTGAGTCGGTGATGCCATCCAACCATCTCATTCTTTGTTGACCCCTTCTCCTCCTGCCCTCAATCTTTCCCAGCATCAGGGGCTTTTCAAATGAGTCAGCTCTTTGCATCAGGTGGCCAAAGTATTGGAGTTTCAGCTTCAATATCAGTCCTTTCAATGAACACTTAGGACTAATCTCCTTTGGAATGGACTGGTTGGATCTCCTTGCATTCCATGGGATTCTCAAGACTCTCCTCCAACACCACAGTTCAAAAGCATCAATTCTTCAGTGCTCAGCTTTCTTATAGTCCAACTCTCACATCCATACATGACCACTGGAAAAACCATACCCTTGACTAGTTGGATCTTTGTTGACAAAGTCATGTCTCTGCTTTTTAATATGCTGTCTAGGTTGGTCATAACTTTCCTTCCAAGGAGTAAGCGTCTTTTTATTTCATGGCTGCAACCACCATCTGAGTGATTTTGTAGCCCAGAAAAAGATGGGACCAGATGCCATGATCTTGGTTTTCTGAATGCTGAGCTTAAAGCCAAATTTTTCACTCTCTTTCACTTTCATCAAGAGGCTCTTTAGTTCTTCTTTACTTTCTACCATGAGGGTGCTGTCATCTGCATATCTGAGGTTATTGATATTTCTCCCAGCAATCTTGATTCCGGCTTGTGCTTCATCCAGCCCAGCTTTTCTCAGATGCACTCTGCATATAAGTTTAAAAAGCAGGGTGACAATATACAGCCTTGACGTACTCCTTTTCCTATTTGGAACCAGACTGTTGTTCCAAGTCCAGTTGTAACCGTTGGTTCCTGACCTGCATACCGGTTTCTCAAGAGGCAGGTCAGGTGGTCTGGTATTCCCATCTCTTTCAGAATTTTCCACAGTTTATTGTGATCCACACAGTCAAAAGCTTTGGCATAGTCAATAAAGCAGAAATAGATGTTTTTCTGGAACTCGCTTGCTTTTTGATGATCCAGCAGGTGTTGGAAATTTGATCTCTGGTTCCTCTGCCTTTTCTAAAACCAGCTTGAACATCTGGAAGTTCACAGTTCATTTATTGCTGGAGCCTGGCTTGGAGAATGTTAAGCATCACTTTACTAGAGTGTGAAATGAGTTCAACTGTGTGGTAGTTTGAACATCCTTTGGCATTGCTTTACTTTGGGATTGGAATGAAAACTGACCTTTTCAAGTCCTGTGGCCACTGCTCAGTTTTTCAAATTTGTGGGCATATTGAGTGAAGCACTTTTACAGCATCATCTTTCAGGATTTGAAATAGCTCAACTGGAATTCCATCACCTCCACTAGCTTTTTTCATAATGATGCTTCCTAAGGCCCACTTGACTTCACATTCCAGGATGTCTGGCTCTAGCTGAGTGATCACACCATCGTGATTATCTGGGTCATGAAGATCTTTTTCTTACAGTTCTTCTGTGTATTCCTGCCACCTATTCTTAATAACTTCTACTTCTGTTTTAAGCCCATCTTCACATGAAATATTCCCTTGGTATCTCTAATTTTCTTGAAGCGTTCTCTAGTCTTTCCCATTCTATTGTTTTCCTCTATTGCTTTGCATTGATCACTGAGTAAGGCTTTCTTATCTCTCTTTGTTATTCTTTGGAACTCTGCATTCAAATAGGTATAACTTTCCTTTTCTCCTTTGCTTTTTGCTTCCCTTCTTTTCACAGCTATCTGCAAGTCTCCTCAAACAGCCATTTTGTCTTTTTGCATTTCGTTTTTCAGGGGATGGTCTTGATTCCTGTCTCCTGTACAATGCCATGAACCTCCATCACCTTCATCAGGCACTCTGTCTATCAGATCTAGTCCCTTAAATCTATTTCTCACTTCCACTGTATAGTCATAAGGGATTTGATTTAGGTCATACCTGAATGGTCTAGTGGTTTTCCCTACTTTCTTCAGTTTGAGTCTGAATTTGGCAATAAAGAATTCATGATCTGAGCCACAGTCAGCTCCCAGTCTTGTTTTTGTTGACTATATAGAGCTTATCCATCTTTGGCTGCAAAGAATATAATCAATCTGATTTCAGTGTCGACCATCTGATGATGTACATGTGTAGAGTCTTCTCTTGTGTTGCTGGAAGAGGGTGTTTGCTATGACCAGTGCATTCTCTTGGCAGAACTCTATTAGCCTTTGCCGTGCTTCATTCTGTTCTCTAAGACCAAATTTGCCTTCCATTCCAGGTGTTTCTTGACTTCCTACTTTTGTATTCCAGTCCCCTATAATGAAAGGGACATCTTTTTGGGTGTTAGTTCTAGAAGGTCTCGTAGGTCTTCATAGAACTGTTCAACTTCAGCTTCTTCAGTGTTACTGGTTGGGACATAGTCTTGGATTACCGTGATATTGAATGGTTTACCTTGGAAATGAACAGAGATCATTCTGTCGTTTTTGAGATTGCATCCAAGTACTGCATTTTGGACTCTTTCGTTAACTATGATGGCTACTCCATTTCTTTTAAGGGATTCCTGCCCACAGTAGTAGATATAATGGTCATCTGAATTAAATTCACCCATTCTAGTCCATCTTAGTTTGCTGATTCCTAGAATGTCAATGCTTACTCTTGCCATCTCCTGTTTGACCACTTCCAATTTGCCTTGATTCATGGACCTAACATTCCAGGTTCCTATGCAATATTGCTCTTTATAGCATCAGACCTTGTTTCTATCACCAGTCCCATCCACAACTGGGTGTTGTTTTTGCTTTGGCTTCATCCCTTCATTCTTTCTGGAGTTATTTCTCCAGTGATCTCCTGTAGCATGTTGGGCACCTACTGACCTGGGGAGTTCATCTTTCAATGTCCTATCTTTTTGCCTTTTCATACTGTTCATGGGGTTCTCAAGGCAAGAATACTGAAGTGGTTTGCCATTCCTTCTTCAGTAGACCACACTCTCTCAGACCTCTCCAACATGACCCATCTCTCTTGGATGGCCCCACATGGCATGGCTTAGTTTCATTGAGTCAGACAAGGCGATGGTCTGTGTTATCAGATTGGCTAGTTGTCTCTGACTTTGGTTTCAGTCTGTCTGCCCTCTGATGCCCTCTCTCTGCCTACCGTCTTACTTGGGTTTCTCTTACCTTGGATGTGGGGTATCTCTTCATGGCTGCATAACAAGATATTTATTCACATTTCTTTTCTATTTATCTATTACTTTGTCAGCACTTCCCTCTCTTCACTTTTTCGAGAATTGGTGTATGTGTGTGTGTGTGTGTGTGTGTTTTAATGTGGGGTAAAATTTTTGTTGAAATAGAACATATATTCAGAAAAGTACATAAATGTTAAGTGCACAGGGAAATAGATACAGATAATATTAAATGTAACAACTATTCAAAAGAAGATACAGAATATTGCTAGCATTTCAAAAGGCTCCTTGTATATACTTCAAGTCATTATGCCTACAAGGCAACCAAAATCATGATTTCTATTCAGTTCAGTTTAATTCAGTCACTCAGCCATGTCCAACTCTTTCCAACCCCACAAACCACAGCACGCCAGGCCTCCCTGTCCATCAACAAATCCCAGAGTCCACGAAACCCATGCCCATTGAGTCAAAGATGCCATCCAACCATCTCATCCTCTGTCATCCCCTTCTCCTCCTGCCCTCAATCTTTCCCAGCATCAGGGTCTTTTCAAATGAGTCAGCTCTTCACATCAGGTGGCCAAAGTATTGGAGTTTTGGCTTCAACATCAGTCCTTCCAATGAACATCTAGGACTCATCTCTTTTAGGATGGACTGGTTAGATCTCCTTGCAGTCCGAGGGTCTCTCAAGATTCTCCTCCAACACCACAGTTCAAAAGCATCAATTCTTTGGCATTCAGCTTTCTTTATAGTCCAACTCTCAAGTCCATACATGACTAATGGAAAAACTATAGCCTTGATTAGTCGGACCTTTGTGGACAAAGTCAGGTCTCTGCTTTTTAATATGCTGACTAGGTTGCTTTTAACTTTCCTTCCCAACATTAATTTTATCTAGTTTGAACTTCATATAAATATTATCATACGAGTTGCACTCTTCTGTCTCAGTTCTTTTGCTCTACGTTTTCAGCCTGTGAGATCCATCCATATTGCTATAAGTAGTTCCTTCTTTTTTCATTGCTGTATATTGTTCCATTTGGATTGATGTACTACAATGTATTCATTGCTTGCTGAACCAAGTTTTTTTTTCCCTCTTTTATATTAAGTACAGATTTAAAATGCTATGCTAGTTTCAGGTGTACAGCAAAGTGATTTAGATAAACATATAAAGATATGTATTATTTTCAGATTATTTTCCCAGAGACTTCCCTCACAGCTCAGTTGATGAAGAATCTGCCTGCAAAGGAGGAGAAATCCATTTGATTCCTGGGTTGGGAAGATCTGCTGGAGAAGGGATAAGCTATCCACTCCAGTTTTCTTGGGCTTCCCTGGTGGCTCAGCTGGTAAAAATTCCACCTGCAATGTGGGAGACCTGGGTTTGATCCCTGGGAAGATTCCCTGGAGAAGGGAAAGGCTACCCACTCCAGTATCCTGGCCTGGAGAATTCCATGGACCGTATAGGCCAAGGGGTCACAAAGAGTCAGACACAACTGAGTGACTTTCACTTCAGTTTCCCATATAGGTTATCACAGAGTACTTAGAGTTCCCTGTGCTATAGAGTAGGTCTTTGTTGATTATTTATTTTACATATAGTAGTCTGTATATGTTGATGTAAACCCAATTTATCACATCCACTCCAATCTTTCCCCTTTGATGACTATATGTTTCTTTTCCATGTCTGCAAATATGTTTCTATTTCATAAAAAGTGCATTTGTATCATTTTTTAGACTCCACAAATAAGTGACATCATATGACATTTGCTTTGCTCTGACTTACTTAACCAAGTATGGTAATATTAAGTTCTAGTGATGTTGCCATAAATGGCATTATTTCATTCTTTTTTATGGCAGAGTAATATTCCATTAGGATGCTTCTATATCTTGGCTATTGTAAATAGTGCTATCATGAATAAAGATGCTACTGCGATTTATGTTCTTGACTTCTGATGGGAATATGGGCTTATTTTTATGGCAAAATTGAAGAGGAACTAAAAAGCCTCTTGATGAAAGTGAAGGAGGAGAGTGAAAAAGTTGGATTAAAGCTCAACATTCAGAAAACTAAGATCATGGCATCTGGTCCCATCACTTCATGGGAAATAGATGGGGAAACAGTGGAAACAGTGTCAGACTTTATTTTGGGGGTCTGCAAAATCACTGCAGATGGTGATTGCAGCCATGAAATTAAAAGACACTTACTCCTTGGAGGGAAAGTTATGACCAACCTGGATAGAATATTAAAAAGCAGAGACATTACTTTGCCAACAAAGATCCGTCTAGTCAAGGCTATGGTTTTTCCAGTGGCATGTATGGATGTGAGATTCGGACTATAAAGAAAGCTGAGTTGTTGAGCAGGGAAACAGGTTACAAGTAAGACTACAAATCTACCACACAGCAGAATCACTGAACTCCCAGTTCCCTGAAAGATAAGCATCTGATACATATCTTTAAGTTGTTTTTACAGGAAGCAAATCCTAACAGATAAAAACTGCTGACCACAAGCACATTGATCCTAGATCAGTTGAAATCAGAAGGCTGATATACTCAAAGTTCATCTTGATGCCAACCAATCCAAGAATTGTGCACAGGCTGATAACATACTCTGAAGTTCCCTCCTGCACACTGTCTTTAAAGCCCCCTGCCTGAAAGCCATCAGAGAATTTGGGGTTTTTCAGCATAAGCTGCTTTTTCTCCTTGCTGAGTGCCCTGCAATAAGCATTGTACTTTCCTGCATTACAACCTGGTGTCAGTATATTTGCTTTACTGTGCACAAGTAAATGGACCCATGTTTGGCTCAGTAATAATGTTATCAGTCTTTCAAATATTATACAATCTGGTATGTGTGTAGTTTAATTTGCATTTTCCTAATAACACAACATTTTTCATATGATTTCTGGTTATTTATTGGAAGTAATACTTTGGGTAAAGTGCTCAATTTTTTAAGTTTACAAAAGTTGAGCTTTCTCTCTTTTTCTTATTTATATGAGAGGGTAAATTGGAAAATTCTTAAAGAGATGGGAGTACCACATTACCCTACCTGTTTCCTGAGAAACCTATATGTGGGTCAAGAAGTTACAATTAGAACTGGATATGGAAAAAATGACTAGTTCAAAACTGAGAAAGGACTTTGACAAGACTATATCCTCACCCTGTTCATTTAGCTTATATGCAGAGTGTGTCATGCAAAATGCCAGATTAGATGATAAACAAGCTAGAATCAAGACTAAGGGGAGAAATATAAACAACCATAGATATGCAGATGATACCACTCTAATGGCAAAAAGTGACAAATAGATTCAAGGGATTAGATATAAAAGACAGAGTGCTGACGAACTAACGACAGAGGTTCCTAAAACTGTACAGGAGACAGTGATCAAAACCGTCCACAAGAAAAACATGCAAAAAGGCAAAATGGTTGTCTGAGGAGGCCTTACAAATAGGTGAGAAAAGAAGAGAAGTGAAAGGCAATAGAGAAAAGGAAAGATACACCCATCTGAATGCAGACTTCCAAAGAATAGCAAGGAAAGATAAGAAAGATTTCCTAAGTGAACAATGCAAATAAATAAAAGAAAACAATAGAATGGGAAAGACTAGAGATGTCTCCAAGAAAAGCAGAGATACCAACGGAACATTTCATGCAAAGATGGGCACAGTAAAGAACAGAAACAAAATGGACCTAACAGAAGCAGAAGATATTAAGAAGAGGTGGTGAAAATACACAGAACTATACAAAAAAGAACTTCATGACCCAGATAACCATGATGGTGTGATCACTCACCTAGAGTCAGACATCTTAAAGTGTAAAGTCAAGTGAGCCTTAGGAAGCATTACTACAAACAAACATAGTGGAAGTGATGGAATTCCAGCTGAGCTATTTCAAATACTAAAAGATGATGCTGTGAAAGTGCTGCATGCAATATGCCAGCAAATTTGGGAAACTCAACAGTGGCCACAGGACTGGAAAAGGTCAGTTTTCATTCCAATCCCAAATAAAGGTAATGCCAAAGAATGTTCAAACTACCACACATTTCCCCTCATCTCACATGCTAGCAAAGTAATGCTCAAAATTCTCCAAGGTAGTTTTCAACAGTGTATGAACCAAGAACCTCCAGATATTCAAGCTGGATTTAGAAAAGGCAAGGAAACAGAGATCAATTTGCCAACATCTGTTGGATCATTGAAAAAGCAAGAGAACTCCAGAAAAAAAAAATCCACTTCTGCTTCATTGACTATGCTAAAGCATTTGACTTTGTGGATCACAACAAACTGGAAAATTTTTCAAGAGATGGTAATAGCAGACCACCTGACCTGCCTCCTGAGAAATCTATATGCAGGTCAAGAAGTAAAATTTAGAACTGGACATGGGTTCCAAATTGGGGAAGGTGTACATCAAGGCTGCATAATGTCACCCTGCTTATTTAACTTATATGCAGAGTACATCATGTGAAATGCCAGGCTGGATAAAGTACAAGCCAGAATCAAGATTTCCAGGAGAAATAACAATAACCTCAGATATGCAGAGGATACCACATTTATGGCAGGAAGTGCTCCAATACATAAGGCAAAGTATGAAAGGGGAATTAACAGTAACACAATAATAGTGGGGGACTTTAATACCCCACTCACACCAATGGATAGATCAAGGTGGACTTGATCCACCTTGGATCTATCCACTTGCTCCACCCACTTACACATATAGATAGATAAAAACTATATGATTATCTCAATAGACGCAGAGAAAGACTTTGACAAAATTCAATACCCATTTATGATAAAATCTCTCCAGAAAGCAGGCATAGAAGGAACATACCTCAACATAATAAAAGCCATATATGATAAACCCACAGTAAACTTTATCCTCAATGGTAAAAAATTGAAAACATCTCCTCTAAAATCAGGAACAAGACAAGGGTGCCCACTCTCACCACTACTATTCAACATAGTTTTGGAAGTTTTAGCCACAGCAATCAGAGAAGAAAAAGAAATAAAGGAATCCAGATTGTAAAAGAAGAAGTAAAACTCTCACAGTATGCAGTTGACATGATCCTTTACATAGAAAACCCTAAAGATACCACCAGAAAACTACTAGAACTAGTAAATTTAGTTGTAGGATATAAAATTAATACACAGAAATTCCTTGCATTCCTATACACTAACAGTGCAAAAACAGAGCAAGAAATCAAGGAAACAATCCCATTCGCCATTGCTTTGAAAGTAATAAAATACTTAGGAATAAATTTACCCAAAAAAAGACCTATATATAGGAAACGATAAAACACTGACTAAAGAAATCAAAGATGACACAAATAGATCGAGACGCATTATCATGTTCATGGATTGGAAGAATCAATATAGTGAAAATGAGTATACTATCCAAAGCAATCTACAGATTCAATGCAATCCCCCTCAAGCTACCAATATTTTTCACAGAACTAGAACAAATATTTCACAATTTGTATGAAAACATAAAAAAACCCTAAAATAGCCAAAGCAGTCTTGAGAAAGAACAATGGAACTGGAGTAATCAACGTTCCTGACTTCAGACTATACTACAAAGCTACAACCATCAAGACAGTATGGTACTGGCACAAAGACAGAAATATAGATCAATGGAACAAAATAGAAAGCCCAGAGATAAATCCACACACCTATGGACACTTTATCTTTGACAAAGGAGGAAAAATATATAATGGATAAAAGACAATCTCTTTAACATGTGGTGCTGGGAAAACTGGTCAACCACGTGTATATGTATGAAACTAGGATACTGTCTAACACCATACACTAAAGTAAACTCAAAATGGATTATAGATCTAAATGTAAGACCAGAAGCTATAAAATTCTTGGAGGAAAACCTAGGCAAAACACTCTCTGACATAAATCACAGCAAGATCTTCTTGGACTCACCTCCCAGAGTAATGGAAACAAAAACAAAATAAAACAAAAGGGACCTAATTAAACTTTGTACCTTTTGCACAATGAAGGAAACTATAAGCCAAGTGAAAAGGCAGCCTTCAGAATGGGAGAAAATAGCAAATTAAACAACTGACAAAGATTTAATCTTCAAAATATACGAGCAGCTCATGCAGCTCAATACCAGACAAACAAACAACCCAACCCAAATGTGGGCAAAATAACTAAACATTCATTTCCTCAAAAAAGACATGCAGATAGCTAATAAACACATGAAAAGATGTTCAACATCACTCATTATTAGATAAATGCAAATCAATACTACAATGAGGTATCATCTCACTCTGGTCAGAATAGCCATCTTCAAAAAGTCTACAAACAAATGCTGGAGAGGGTGTGGAGAAAAACAGAACCTTCTTACACTGATTGTGGGAATGCAAACTTGTATAGTCACTATGGAGAATAGTGTGGAGATTCCTTAAAAAACTGGAAACTGAACTGCCATACATGACCCAGAAATCCCACTGCTGGTGATTCACACTGAGGAACTAGAATTGAAAGAGACACATGTACCCCAATGTTCACTGAAGCACTGTTTGCAATACCTAGGACATGGAGGCAACCTAGATATCCATTGACAGATGAAAGGATAAAGAAGTTGTGGTACATATACACGATGGAGCTATAAAATGGAACACATTTGAGTCAGTTCTAATGAGTTGGCTGAAACTGAAACCTATTATTCAGAGTGAAGTAAGTCAGAAAGAGAAACACCAATACAGTATATTAACACATATATATGAAATTTAGAAAGATGGTAATGATGATCCTATGTGCAAGGCAGCAAAAGAGACACAGATGTAAAGAACAGACTTTTGGACTATGTGGGAGAAGGCAAGGGTGTGATTATTTGAGAGAATAGCTTTGAAACATGTATATTACCATATGTAAAGTAGACGACTAGTGCAAGGTCAAAGCATGAAGCAGGGCACTCAAGACGAGAGCTCTGGGACAATCCAGAAGGATGGAGTGGGTAGGGAGGTGGGAATGGGGTTCAGGATGGAGGGACACATATGCTCCTGTGGCTGATTCACATCAATGTATGGCAAAAACCACCACAATATTATAAAGCAATTATCCTCCAATTAAAATGAATAATTTTGAGAAAAAATTTTAAAAAATTCAAAGACATTAATTTGCTGACCAAGGTCCTTATAGTCAAAGCTATGGTTTTCTAGTAGTCATGTATAAACATTAGAATTGAACCATAAAGAAGGCTGAGTACCAAAGAATTGATGCTTTTGAATTCTGGTGTTGGAGAAGACTCTCAAGAGTCCCTTGGACATCCAGGTGATCAAACCAGTCAATACAGAAGGAAATCAACCATGAATATTCATTGGAAGGACTGATGCTAAAGCTGAAGCTCCAAAACTCTGGCCACCTAATGCAAAGAGCCAACTTATTGGAAAAGACCCTGACACTGGGAAAGATTGAAAGCAGGAGAAGGGGGTGACAGAGGACAAGATGGTTGGATGTCATCACCAGCTCAATGGACATGAGTTTGAGCAAAGTCTGGGAGATGGTGAAGGACAGGGAAGCCTGGCATGCTGCAGTCCATGGTGTCCCAAAGAGTTGGACATGACTGAGTTACTGAACAACAACAAAAATAGGTGGGTGGGGGGTTTAGGATAGGGGGTCATGTGTACCAATGATTGATTCATGTTGATGTATGGCAAAAACCATCACAATATTGTAAAATAATTATCCTCCAATTAAAATAATTAATTTCAAAAATAAATATAATGAAAGCTTTCTACTTAAAAAATAAGTTAAACTGTTTTGAAATGTAAAAAAAAAAAAAAAAAAAAAAAAAGCCTCTTGATGAGGATAAAAGAGCTGGCCTGAAACTCAACATTTGATGTATGGCAGAAATCAACACAATATTGTAAAGTAATTATCCTCTAATTAAAAATAATTAAAAAAAGAAACAAAATAAAACTAATATTATAGCCTCTAGTCCCATCATTTCATGGCAAATATAATGGGTAAAAAATGGAAGCAGTGCCAGATTTTATTTTCTTGGACTATAAAATCACTGCAGGCAGTGACTATATTCATGAAACTAAAAGACGTTTGTAACCAAGGAGGAAACCTATGACAAACCTAGACAGTGTATTACAAAGCAGAGACATCACTTTGCTGACAAAAGTCCATCATAGTCAAAGCTATGGTTTTTCTAGTAGTTATATATGGATGTAAGAGTTGAACTATGAAGGCTGAGCACTGAAGAATTGATACTTCTGAACTGTGATTCTAGAGAAGACTTTGAGAGTCCCTTGGACTGCAAGGAGATAGAACTAGTCAATCTTAAAGGAAATCAACCTTGAATATTCATTGGAAGGACTAATGCTGAAGCTCTAATACTTGGACCATCTGATGCAAAGAGCCAATTCATTGGAAAACACCCTGATGCTGGAAAAGACTGAAGGCAGGAAGAGAAAAGACTTGGATGGCATCACTGACTCAAGGGACATGAGTTTGAGCAAACTATGGGAGATGATGAAGGACAGGGAAGTCTGCTGGCCCGTGGGGTCACAAAGAATTGGATACCACTTACCGAGTGAACAATAACATCTCCTAAAGCAAAAGAAATAAAGGCAAAAAGAAATAAATGGGACCTAATTAGACTTAAAGTGACTTCCCTGGTGGCTCAGATGATAAAGCGTCTGCCTACAATGCGGGAGACCCGGATTCAGTCCCTGGGTTGGGAAGATCTCCTGGAGAAGGAAATAGTAACCCACTCCAGTATTCTTGCCTGGAAAATCCCATGGACGGAGGAAGTTGGTAGGCTACAGTCCATGGGGTTGCAAAGAGTCGGACACGACTGAGTGACTTCATTTCTTTCAATTAGACTTAAAAACTTTTGCCCCACAAAGGAAATCATCAACAAAATGAAAGACAACCTACTAAATGGGAGAAAATATTTGCTAATGATATGACTAATAAGGGGTTAATATAAAAAATATATGAACAGATCATACAGCTCAACATTCAAAAGACAAACAACCTAGATTTAAAAAACGGGTGGGAAACCTGAATAGATATTTTTCCAAGGCATCTCATTCTTAATTTGAAATTTGTATTTCCATTTTTCTCCTGGATTAGTACTACACAGGTTTATTAATTTTATCAAACTTTTCAGAAAATCAACTTTAAGCTTTATTGGTTTTCTTTGTTTTATGATTCTTTCTTTGTCGCTTACTTCAATTCTTCTTTATAAATTTTCTGATTTCTACTCCTCTTTGAGTTTATTGAGATGAATAATTTGGCCACTGAATTTATTCTTTCTTCTTTGCTAATAGATGCATCTTTAAGGCTATAAATTTCCTTTTAAGTATTGTTTTAGCCTTATTTTGAACTATTTAAATGTCATTTTTTCTACATTTAATTTTTAAATGCTTTACTTAATTTCTAAACATTTGGAAATTTTCTAGTTTAATTTCATGTGTTAAAGAACATGCTTAGAATTTTAGTCCTTAGAAATTGATTAAGAATTCCCTTATGACCCAGCAGAAGATCTATTTTCATAAATATTAATGTGCATTTGTTACAAAGAAAGTATATTCTTTAGTTGTTGGGTATATTTTAGTGCATATCAATTAGTACAAGCTGCCATTTTTCATTCAAATGTTCAACATATATTTTTTCTTCTGTAACCACTTATTGAGAGGAGTATCTCAAAGTTTAAACTATGATTGTGGTCCTATGTCTGACTATTTTTTCTTTATACTTGTTGAGGCTAATAGGTTAATTAGAATTTATTTTGTTCTTCCTGCTGGTTTGAGGTCTTTTAATCATTATAAAATATTTGTTTATCTTTAATAGTAATATATATTTCCTTAAAGTTGACTGGGTCTAGATATTAATATATCAGCTTTCTTTTGGCTAGTATTTGTGTGATGTGTTTTCTGGACATTTACTATGAATCTTTCTATCTTCTATTTAAGTTTTATCTCTTGTAAACAGTGTGTAGCTTTTTAAGAAATCCACTTTGAAAGTCTTTATCATTAATTTAGAGTAGTTAGTCTAGTTTACACATCTTTCATGCAATTATGATATATTTTGGTTTGAATTAACTATTTACTTGTCCTTATCTGTTCTTTTTTTAAAAAATTTTTTACCTTCCTCCCTTCTTTCTTTCAAAGTAAATAAGTTTTATTGTTGCTGTTGTTTATTCTGTTTAACCCAACTTTTGACTTGTGGTTATTCCTTCTTTTAACTTGGTAGTTAGTATTTTACAGTTATTACTATAGAGATTAGATTATACACTCTTGACCTATTATAGTCCATTATAAATGAACACTTTTACCACTTCCCAAATGTGGAAAAGATTTTTAAATATTTTAACCTGTCTTATTTTCCTCAGATCCCTTATACTATTTTATTATTCATTTTATTCTACATATATTTTAAAACTTCACAAGATGCTATTATTACTTTAAACAACCATTACTCCTTTATAATATTCATTTTTATTTCCTCAGATATTTATCCTTTTTGTGCTCTTCATTCCTTCTATCTTCCCATTCTTCCATCTGGGATTATTTTCCTACTGTATGAGGAACTTCCTTTCACATACCTTCTAGTGTAGTTTCACACGTTTCAAATTCCTACTTATTTTTGTCTGAAAATGTGTTCATCTCCTTTTAAAAATGAATTTTTACACAAGTGTAATGTGCCTTTATTTTTGGAGAATGTTTTCACTGAGTAAAGAATTCCAGATTGATTTTTTTAGTACTTCAAAGGTATCACTTAATGAACTTCCAACAATTAGTTCTCAATTGTTTCTTGCATAAAAATTGTATTTCTTTAGCTAACTTAACTGAGAACAACTATGCAACACTCTAAGATTTAAGAAATCTTTGTCTCATAAATTAAAAATATACTGTTCTTTTTTCAGTGATGATTACAAAGTTCATCTTATATTTAACAGAATCCTTTTAGTAGCTTCTTATGGTTCATCCTATTTCTACTCTTTGTGACCTCCTATAAAGAATTTAAATTCCTCTTCAACATGACTGCTCTTAAAATATTTAAAGATATATTTAAAGATAGCTATCATGTTCCTACCTCCCCTTCAGTCTTTTCTCCAGACTATACAAATCCAGTTTGTTCATGTGTTTCCCACATATTGAGTCAAGTTTACTTATTATTCAGACTTTGTTCTGAATGTAATCCATTTGGTTGCCTTTAGCAAGCATGTGATGACTTGTCAATTGATGTCAGGCAATTTGCAACAATGTTGTATGTAGAACCAAACCCCAAATAGGGTTCAACTAATTCTGAATTTGGAAATAGATTTTGGGTCAATCTAGTCATGTTTTCTGTACTAGCATAGCCTTTGAAATTGATACAAAGAAAAAAAAACAAAAACAAAGGAGGGAGTGACAGAGGGAGATTAGCACAAAAATTTAAATTGTGTTCAATTTATTTTTCATTTATGGGCAAAAACATTCCTTAAGTACCAGAGTAGTATAAAGTTTTGTTCAGATAACCCAAAAAATGAAAGAAAAGAAAATAAACTTTAGTCAGGAAGCTATTTATTGGGAGAGAAAACATTAAAGTTTATTAAGTGAGCATTTGTAACTACAGCAGATAAAGAGGAAAGGTATAAATCCAACAAGGTGAACCAGCAAAATATGATTTTGTGTATCTTCTCATTTACATTCTGCAAGTCTTAATAGCAGGAATGATTCATTTTGCTTCATTCAAACCTACATTCTGAAAAAAGCTTCATGAAGTGAACTGGTAGAATTTAGTCTTTGAAAAATCCATTTTATTTATAAACTCTCATGAATATACAGGCATATTACCATAAAGAAAATATAATTATTACATTTTTGTTTGGTAGAGTATTCAAGGTTAAAACCCAAGAATAACCTTTGAGGACTAACCAAGCCTTGAAATATAACTATACAATGTGGCAAACAGAAAAACACTAAAAGGTTTGAAATGAAAGATATGCTAAAAGTACAGATGCAAAATGTTTTTGAAAGCTCTCAGTGAGACCCAAGAGTGAGTTAATAATCACATAGCAAGCTATTTTTATTGTTGCTTTTGTGCCCTCCTAAGTTCTATCAAAATTATTAATATTTGGACTTTGGTCTTTTCCTTCTTAGCAATCTGTCATCTTTCATAAACAAAGAGAATGCCACTGGGTCATTGTCAGAAAGCTATAGCCACACTAGTAGTGGGAGTGGCTTGTCAGGTTTCTTCAAAGCTGAGGACTAATCAGTATTTTTCCTTGAGAACAAGGATGGCTCTACTGAAGCAAAAGGTCACCATCCGGGGAACATAAATCAAGATGACAGACTAAGCTAAGACACTGGTTTAAGTTGATTAGCGCACCAACTTGGCAAACTTAAAAAATTCAAGACTGTTTCCTAAATCTGGTCATGATAGAGTAGCTTACTTCAGCTTGGGGACAACTACAAAAGCTGTATAAAGTTTTTCAAATATGTGATTTGAAGGCATTGGCTATTAAGGACACCACAATTTAAAGGGACCAAAATTCTAGATAGAAGGGAATTACCCTGAAGTGAGCTCCACATTTACTTCTGATTTTTATCCCTGGGGCATTCACCCATTAACTGTGTAGAGAAGAGAGTCAGGAAGCCTCAATCTGGAGCTTGCAGAAATCTCACTATAGAGACAAAAGTTGGAGTCAGGGGAGGCCAAGATGACAGGGACTTGAGGAGTCATGATCCAAAAAGAGGATATGCCAGAAATGCTTTAAGCAATTGCTCCTTTTGCTGCTATTTAGTAGCTAAGCCCCAGCTCTTTGTGACCCCGTGGATGGTAGCCTGCCAGGCTCTTCTTTCCATGGGATTTTCCCAGTAAGCATATAGGATTGGGTTGTCATTTTCTTCTTCAAGGGATCTTCCTGACCCAGGGATGAAACCTGTGACTCCTGCTTGGCAGGTGGATTCTTTGCCTACTGAGCCACTGGAGAAGCTCAGTTTCTGCTTTAGGTGTCCATCAACCCATAAGTTGCCTATATGCATATTGTTGTTGTGCAGTCACTAATTTGTGTCTAACTATTTGCAAACCCATGGACTGCAGAATGCCAGGCTTCCCTGTCCTTCACTATCTCCCAAAGTTTGCTCAAACTCATGTCCCCTGGGTTGGTGATGTCATCCAACCATCTTATCCTCTGTCACCCTCTTCACCTCCTGCCCTCATTCTTTCCCAGGATCAGAGTCTTTTCCAATGAGTCAGCTGTTTGTATCAGGTGGCTAGAGTACTGGAACTTCAGCTTCAGCATCAGTCCTTCCAATGAATATCCAGGACTGATTTCCTTTAGGATTGACTAGTTTGATCACCTTGCTGTCCAAGGAGCTCTTAAGAGTCTTCTCTTGCACCACAGTTTGAAAGCATCAATTCTTTAGTTCTCAGCCTTCTTTACGGTCCAGCTCTCACATCTGTGCATGACTCCTGGAAAAATCATAGCTTTGACTATATGGACCTTTGTCAGCAAAGCAATTTCTCTGCTTTTTAATATGCTGTCTCGGTTTTTCATAGCTTTCCTTCCAAGGAGCAAGCATCTTTTAATTTCATGGCTGCAGTCACAGTCCACAGGGATTTTGCAGCCCAAGAAAATAAAATCTGGCACTGCTTCCACTTTTTCCCCTTCTATTTTGTACTTCTACCACATGTGAAATCAGATCAGCCCTGTACCAAGCACTCAATAGCTACATGTGGTTAATCACTTTCATATTGGATATTGCAGTTCTAGAGGGTACATCTCTACCTCTTTCTTTGGAAACTTTGTTTACAAATCAGTGAACAAAACAAGTCAAACAGAAACAAACATGAAGATATCAAGAAAAGAGTGGTAGTTCCCAGAGGGAAAGGGACAGTGTGGAGAGTGAAATGGGTAAAGAAAATAAGCTGTTTGGTGACAGATAGGATCTAAAATTTGGGGTGGTAAGCAGGCTGTGGGGTGTATAGAAGTAGGGATATAATGTTATACACATGAAACTTGTATAATGTTATAAACAATAAATGAAATAAAAATAAATCTAAAAAACTGTTCAAAATAAGCCATTTTAATTTATTTCAGGCTGCAACAAAAATATTTTAAATACACATACCCAATGTTTAAAAGTGATACTTTTGAGTGAAATTAATGTTGTTGTTTAGTCACTAAGTCAGGTCCGATTCTTTTGCAACCCATGGACTGTAACCCATCAGGCTCCTTGTACATGGGATTTCCCAGGCAAGAATACTGGAGTGGGTTGCCATTTCCTTCTACAGGGGATCGTTCTTACCCAGGGATTGAACCCGAGTGTCCTGTATTGGCAGGCAGATTCTTTGCCACTGAATAAACAGGGAAGCCAATATTAAGGTAGGCCAAAACAAAAACACTATTGGCCTCCATTCCATTAATTCAATTTATATTCATCTTCTTGCAAAGACTTGTATTTTGTAAATTAATTTTGATTTTATTTATATATCAGTTCAGTTCAGTAACTCAGTCATGTCCAACTCATTGCGACTCCATGAACTGCAGCATATCAGGCCTTCCTGTCCATCATCAACTCCCAGAGTTCACCCAAACTCATGTCCACTGAGTAGGTGATGCCATCCAACCATCTCATCCTCTGTCGTCCCCTTCTGCTCCTGCCCTCAATCTTTCCCAGCATCAGGGTCTTTTCAAATGAGTCAGCTCTTCACATCAGGTTGCCAAATTGGAGTTTCAGCTTCAACATCAGTCCTTCCAATGAACACCCAGGACTGATCTCCTTTCGGATGGACTGGTTGGGTCTCTTTGAAGTCCAAGGAACTCTTAAGAATCTTCTCCAACACCACAGGTCAAAAGCATCAATTCTTCGGTGCACAGCTTTCTTTATAGTCTAACTCTCACAACCATACATGACTACTGGAAAAACCATAGCCTTAATTAGATGGACTTTTGTTGACAAAGTAATTTCTCTGCTTTTTAATATGCTGTCTAGGTTGGTCATAACTTTCCTTCCAGAGAGTAAGTGTCCTTTAATTTAATGGCTGTAGTCACCATCTACAGTGATTTTAGAGCCCAAATAATAAATTCAGCCACTGTTTCCCCATCTATTTGCCATGAAGTGATGGGGCCAGATGCCATGATCTTAGTTTTCTGAATGTTGAGCTTTAAGTCAACGTTTTCACTCTCCTTGTTCATTTTCATCAAGAGGCTCTTTAGTTCTTCTTCACTTTCTGCCATAAGGGCGGTGTCATCTGCATACCTGAGGCTATTGATATTTCTCCCGGCAATTTTGATTCCAGTTTGTGCTTCTTCCAGCCCAGCATTTCTCATGATGTACTCTGCATATAAGTTAAATAAGCAGGGTGACAATATACAGCCTTGACGTATTCCTTTTCCTATTTGGAACCAGTCTGTTGTTCCATGTCCAGTTCTAACTGTTGCTTTCTTACCTGCATACAGGTTTCTCAAGAGGCAGGTCAGGTGGTGTGGTATTCCCATCTCTTTCAGAATTTTCCACAGTTTATTGTGATCCACACAGTCAAAGGATTTGACATAGTCAACAAAGCAGAAATATATGTTTTTCTGGAACTCTCCTGCTTTTTCAATGACCCAGCAGATGTCGATAATTTGATCTCTGGTTCCTCTGCCTTTTCTAAAACCAGCTTGAACATCTGGAAGTTCACGGTTCACATACTGTTGAAGCCTGTCTTGGAGAATTTTGAGCATTACTTTACTAGCGTGTGAGATTAGTGCAATTGTGTGGTAGTTTGAACATTTTTTGCCTTTCTTGGGATTGGAATGAAAACTGACCTTTTCCAGTCCTGTGGCCACTGCTGAGTTTTCCAAATTTGCTGGCATATTGACTGCAGCACTTTCATAGCATCATCTTTAGGATTTGAAATAGCTCAGCTGGAATTCTATCACCTCCACTAGCTTTGTCTGTAGTGATGCTTCCAATAGCCCACTTGACTTCACATTTCAGGATGTCTGGCTTTAGGTGTGTGATCACACCATCATGATTATCTGAGTCGTGAAGATCTTTTTTATACAGTTCTTCTGCGTATTCTTGCCACCTCTTCTTAATACCTTCTGCTTCTGTTAGGTCCATAACATTTCTCTCCTGTACTGAGCCTACTTTTGCATGAAATGTTCCCTTGGTATCTCTAATTTTCTTGAAGAAGTCTCTAGTCTTTCCCATTCTATTGTTTTCCTCTATTTCTTTGCATTGATCACTGAGGAAGGCTTTAGTATCTCTTCTTGCTCTTCTTTGGAACTCTGCATTCAGATGCTTATATCTTTTCTTTTCTCCTTTGTTTTTCGTTTCTTTTCTTGTCACAGCTATTTATTTATATATATATTTTATTTATATAACAAATAAACACTTTTTATCTGAATAATAGATTAATAGATATTAATAGATATTAATCTCAGGTGCTAAAGAACAACACAATATGGATCTGAAAGGGCTTTAATTAAGATGTTAACATTACATTAACATTACATTATGACATAAGAAGTGGGTACTTATGACATAAGAAGTGGCTACTTAATACCCGACTCACATCTATGGATAGATCAACTAAACAGAAAATAAACAAGGAAACACAAACTTTAAATGACACAATGGTCCAGCTAGACCTAATTGATATCTATAGGACATTTCACCCCAAAACACTCAATTTCACCTTTTTCTCAAGTGCACACGGAACCTTCTCCAGAACAGATCACATCCTAGGCCATAAATCTAGCCTTGGTAAATTCAAAAAAATTGAAATCACTCCAGTCATCTTTTCTGACTACAATGCAGTAAGATTAGATCTCAATGACAGGAAAAAACTATTAAAAATTCCAACATATAGAGGCTAAATAACACACTTCTGAATAACCAACAAATCATAGAAGAAATCAAAAAAGAAATCAAAATATGCATAGAAACAAATGAAAATGAAAACACAACAACCCAAAACCTATGGGACACTGTAAAAGCAGTGCTAAGGGGAAGGTTCATAGCATTACAGGCTTACCTCAGGAAACAAGAGAAAAGTCAAATAAATAACCTAACTCTACACCTAAAGCAACTAGAGGAGGAAGAAATGAAGAGCCCCAGGGTTAGCAGAAGGAAAGAAATCTTAAAAATTAGAGCAGAAATAAATGCAAAAGAAACAAAAGAGACCATAACAAAAATCAACAAAGCTAAAAGCTGTTTTTTTGAAAAGGTAAACAAAATTGACAAACCATTAGCCAGACTCATCAAGAAACAAAGGGAGAAGAACCAAATCAACAAAATTAGAAATGAAAATGGAGAGATCACAAGAGACAACACTGAAATACAAAGGATCATAAGAGACTACTACCAGCAGCTCTATGCCAATAAAATGGACAACTTGGAAGAAATGGACAAATTCTTAGAAAAGTAAAACAAACAAACAAAAAAACAAACAAACAAAAAAAAAAACCAACCTTAGAAAAGTATAACATTCCAAAACTGAACCAAGAAGAAATAGAACATCATACCAGACCCATTCCAAGGACAGAAATCGAAACTGTAATCAGAAATCTTCCAGCAAACAAAAGCCCACGACTTCACAGCTGAATTCTACCAAAAATTTAGAGAAGAGCTAACACCCATCTTACTCAAACTCTTCCAGAAAATTGCAGAAGGCAGATTTCCAAACTCATTCTATGAGGCCACCATCACCCTAATAACAAAACCAGACAAAGATGCCACAAAAAAAGAAGACTATAGGCCAATATCACTGATGAACATAGATGCAAAAATCCTTAATAAAATTCTAGCAAACAGAATCCAACAACATATTAAAAAGATCATACATCATGACCAAGTGGGCTTTATCCCAGGGATGCAAGGATTCTTTAATATCCGCAAATCAAACAATGTAATACACCACATTAACAAATTGAAAGATAATAACCATATGATTATCTCAATAGATGCAGAAAAAGCCTTTGACAAAATTCAACATCCATTTATGATAAAACTCTCCAGAAAGCAGGCATAGAAGGAACATATCTCAACATAAAAAACCATATATGACAAACCCACAGCAAACATTATCCTCAATGGTGAAAAACTGAAAGCATTTCCCCTAAAGTCAGGAAGAAGACAAGGGTGCCCACTCTCACCACTACTATTCAACATAGTTTTGGAAGTTTTAGCCACAGCAATCAGAGCAGAAAAAGAAATAAAAGGAATCCAGATAGGAAAATAAGAAGTGAAACTCTCACTGTTTGCAGATGACATGATCCTCTACATAGAAAACCCTAAAGA
>NC_057419.1:96565990-96582488 GCF_019320065.1 Cervus canadensis
CCTTTCTTTGGAATTGGAATGAAAACTGACCTTTTCCAGTCCTGTGGCTACTGCTGAGTTTTCCAAATTTGATGGCATACTGAGTGGAGCACTTTCACAGCATCATCTTTTAGGATTTGAAATAGCTCAACTGGAATTCCATCACCTCCACTAGCTTTGTTTGTAGTGATGCTTCCTAAGGCCCACTTGACTTCACATTCCAGGATGTCTGGCTCTAGGTGAGTGATCACACCATCGTGATTATTTGTGTTGTGAAGATCTTTTCTGTATAGTTCTTATGTGTGTTCTTGCCACCTCTTCTTAATATCTTCTGCTTCTGTTAGATCTGTACCATCTCTGTCCTTTATTGTGCCCATTTTTGCATGAAATGTTCCCTTGGTATCTCTACTTCTCTTGAAGAGATCTCTTGTCTTTCCCATTCTATTGTTTTCCTCTATTTCTTTGCATTGATCACTGAGGAAGGCTTTCTTATCTCTCTTTGCTATACTTTGGAACTCTGCATTAAAATGGGTATATCTTTCCTTTAGCATTTCTTTTTCTTGGGGATGGTCTTGATCCCTGTCTCCTGTACAATGTCATGAACCTCCATCCATTGTTCATCAGGCACTGTATCATATCTCGCCCCTTAAATCTATTTCTCACTTCCACTGTATAGTCATAAGGGATTTGATTTAGGTCATACCTGAATGGTCTAGTGGTTTTCCCTACTTTCTTCAATTTCAGTCTGAATTTGACAATAAGGAGTTCATGATCTGAACCACACTCAGCTCCTGGTCTTGTTTTTGCTGACTGTATATGGGACAAAATGGCAACTTAGTTTTGGGCAAAGAAGGGTTACTGGGTGCTGAATAGAGCCTTGGCAAACAAGTAGGCTCTTAAAATACATAACCAGATGGAAAGGGACTGACTCTCCTATTACCTGAAAATTAGAATATACTCAGAAAAATCCTGGGTCGTTAACTGGGGCATGTTAACACAATGAAACAAATGAATAACAAAGGACCTTAGAGTAAGTGGTTCTCAAGTGGAAATGGATGGAATTCCAATCCCTCCTTGAGAATCTGATGAACAATAAGAACTTCCTCCCTAGAAAAATAGCTCTGTAAAATTCAACATTTTAAAAAACAAGTTCAGGGCCTTTTGGTTCTCCATGAAGTCCCATGTTATAGACTGCATCATTTCTGCCAATCCTTCTTTCCCTACATCGATGTTCTTTGCCAAAGGACTTTGTAGCTCCTCCTCTGACTCAAAGCAGAGAATATTTCCTTGCCCATTTTTGTTGGCCTTGGCCATGTGATTTGCTTTGTCCAATATAAGGAGTATAACACAATTTTCAAATATGGTCTTTAAGAGCCACTACATACTTCTGCTTATCCCTCTGGCATTCCTTCCATTACCATGAGAAGAAAATGTCCCAGGTGGCCTTTTGGTCCAAGATGGATTAGAAATATGTCTAGTAAACCTGAGCTCAACCTGTCGCTTGGAGCTAAGCCCAGTTGTGCCCAGCCTAGATCAGCCAACCTCCAGTTGACTTACAAATGTAAAAAGGAGAATAAGTGATTATTGTTTTTAAGTCAGTGAGTTTTGTAGTGGTTTTAATGCAGTAATGTTGCAGAAATATTTTTCTGTCACACTCATTCATAGAACATCTTCCCCTCAAGAGTCTGTATAAACTAAGAACCTCTGCTCTACAATTTTTTATTATATAAGTCCAGGGTGCTTCTCTATGCTGGATATGCATTTTTGAAAATTACTGTCTGAATTCAAATTTATACAAATCAAACTCTATGTTGCCCACAAACTTACATTATAATATCTTAGTGTTATATCCTCAATTCAATGATCATTACCTAGCAGCAATTCCTAACACTTCAGCCATTTGTCTTTCTGCTCCTCAGTTGTGTTTTTTTCTAATAAGTAGTCAATGATCAAGAAACATATACTTAAAAGTATGAAGGGAGAACCTCTTTAAAGGAACCGTGCAGTGGATCCATTTTTAAGTTGAAGAATCTGTCTGCAATGGGAACAATCTTTTCTTTATTTATCTCTTTGGTAAGCTTAAATTTTTGACACCTGGGTCTCTAAAAGTAGGATACCTAAATTACTAAGCCTGCTTCTATGCAAAGTGCAGTATTTATCTTGGTATAAAATAAATAATATCATTTGTTACATTTTGTTTGCTGAAAATTTAGTATGATGCTTAGATCTCATTCAGTGTGAGCAGTGTTTATATAAATATCCTTGCAACAGAAGTCAAGGTATGTAACTGAGAAGCCTCCATTTCTGGCCTACATTTCCTTCTAGGTAGAAACGAAACCAAACAGACAAAGTAAGATTTGGCATAGTCCATTGCATTTAGATGCCAAATTTATATTTATGGAATTAAATTGGAAGAAAACAGAAATAGGTTCTGGCTCCAGTTCTGTCACCTAATAACTGTGTGACTATGGGAATCTGGATAGGTTGTGAGGAGAAAGAATATTCTAGGCAGAGAAATGGTCTGCACAAGGACATAAAAGAATGAATAAGCATGAGGTATTCAGCGAGCAGGCCCTCCCTGGTGGCTCAGTGGTAAAGAATCTGCCTG
This sequence comes from Cervus canadensis, assembly GCF_019320065.1. NCBI lineage: Eukaryota > Metazoa > Chordata > Mammalia > Artiodactyla > Cervidae > Cervus > Cervus canadensis. The sequence goes on from NC_057419.1 coordinate 96,568,578, forward strand.
CAGTTCAGAAGCCACAGGAGACATGGGTTCGATCCCTGGATGGGGAAGATCCCCTGGGATACTAGCAACCCACTGCAGTATTCTCGACTGAAGCATCTCCACGGACTATAGTCCATAGGGTTGCAAACAGTTGAACATGACTAAAGCACGCATACATTCAGTGAGCAATGAGGAGACCAGCCAAACCAGGAAAAGGCTGTAAAGGTAAGAAGGAAGGCACGGGAACACATAATTACATGGCATAAAATTCTGGACACATCACCTACAGATTCACAGTGAATACCTGAAATGTTGGGACAGTTTTCCTCAGAACACAGAAAGAACCAGGTGGAATCAGAGAGACTGCCTTTTATATTTCCATTCATAATCTTAATTTAAAATCCAGGGGTAGTTTCCTTTTTCTATAGATCATTCTGTAAGGGAAGATAATTTTTTTGAAGCTGAGAACAATCAAAATAAAATGTATAATAATATTCAAAGTAAAAATATTATTGAGACTATAGCACATATGTCACTCAATAGAAAGACATAGGGAAATATATTCAGGAGCAATAAACTTCAAGTTAAATAAATAGCATTAAATCTTATAACAAAATTACAGACAAGTAATTCAAGCTCTCTCAAGGGTCTTACTTACTTCAAGGAAAACGTCTTCCAATTGTCATAAAAAGCCCTCTCCAATTTTCACAGTTCATCTATAATAGGCTGATTGCAAATGTAAAGTGTATGACTCAGGTAGTGCTGTATAGTCAGCTGTATCCATAACCTCCTGGGTAATGACAAGCAATTGGAATAGCAATATTACTACTTAAGCTATTTAATTCAGATCACTTAGCATTTATGCTGATATTTCTGCTGGAGGGGAAAAACACAAAAACATGATAATAAACAAGTATATTCTGATTATTAATCTTACATCACACAAAAATATCTACCAAAAAAGAAGTCAATAGCAGGAAAAGAAGCATAATAATTCTTTGACTACAGTGCTAATAGGAGAGTATCATTTTCTTAAATATATTTCCCACATTATCATCAACAGAGTGCCTGCAGGGGGAAATTAGATAAAAAGAACAAAAGAAAATGTTCAGCTCAGAGATTAAGACAAAGAATTCAAGAAAAGGTTTGGGATGTCTGACCATTAACAGCCTTCATGAGTGGGGAGCGGGGTGAAAGCCAATTTTAAAATTTCGTTATATAGTCTCATTATGCAAAATCAGTAGGGAGTAAAGGGAGCTGGCTTCATGCCTTGCTTGTTAAGAGTTAAGCACAGTGCAGACTTTTCTACCTAGACATGGAGGTAGCAATATGGGCTGACTTTGGACAGGTCAACTAGTTTTCTGGAGAAAACTTGAATTTTACAGGAACGTTCATATCCTTAAGAGGCCCAGTGGCCTCCACATGAACATATCATTAAGTCTTTTGAGACTCTTATTATTTCATTCATAAACCCACCCATTTATTGATTCTCTATTATATGCCAGTCACTGCTAGGTCTCGTCCTTCAAGGAGCTTACCTTCTAGTAGGGTAGACAGCTATACAGGTAAAAGAAAGAGAGATCACATCTACTTAGAAGATGGAGGTGAGGAGAGTTGGGAGGAAGTCAGTGTTGTCTTCAAAGATGAAGAGACCATAGAGTTAAGTCTAGAAAGACGAAGAGGGGTTTTCCAGGTAGCCAAGAAGAAATTCCAAGTAGAGGAAATAACAAAATCTAAGAAGTATAACCAATTATGGTGTTTTGAGGGAACTGCAGTTATGCCTAATTGGGTTTAATCCAAAACTTTCATTTACCTTGAAAAATTCAGTATAGCCCAAACACTCTAGTATCTGGTAACTTTCAATAAATGCAGTTTTACAATATCCAAGACCTTTATATGCAACATCGCATTACAGATAAATAATCTGATTTACTCAACAGCAAAAGAAACAGAAGCATAAAATACCTGCAAGCAGCTACAAATATGTCTGGATCCTATGAAGACTAGAGGATATTGATAATCTTCCATGTTAAGGTTGAGGTTCTAACTCCTCTCTACTGTCTTACAAACAAGACTTTCTCATAGACTTTGAGGAATGTTTCCAAAATCTAATTTTAATGATACATATTTCTTGTGTGCATATATTCAAAACCTCATGTTCCACTGTTCCCATAAATTCTCTCTCCCTCTCCAGTTAGGGAAATAGAGTTATCACTTCTTCTTTCTTGCCATAGCTCTAGAGCCAGGGGCAGGTGAATAGTGTGTAGAACTTCACAAGAATATACTCTTAGCCTGTTTTCCAAATCACTGTACAATTCACTGGTTCATACAGCTGTCTTGTTCTAAAGAATACATAGATAGTTTAACATTCACTTCTCAGTCAATGTCAGAAGGTATCAAGCTAATTAAAGATCTTTTTAAAAAATACATGTATTCAAAGCAATATCATGTTGCTAATGTAGTCCTTTGGGATAAAGTTGATCATTCCAGACTCAATATGTTTTTACCTCAGATGCTCTGTGAGAAAGTACTAAAAAACAATTTGGGCAAATGGTTGTTGAGTCTATTCTTCACATAGGCAAGCTCAATCCTGATTTGTGGACAGTTTCCAGTAGTACAGTGGGTGGACAAAGAAATTCTAGTGGAGATCAAACTAGCTTCCCTTTTTACTTATGGAAGGCAACCCATAGTATGATTTGCCAAAAAAATAAATGAAATGGCCTTTTTCAAATGGTCATTCGAGATAAATTAGGAAAAGGCTGAGAGCCTATCTTCACCATATTATTCCTATATGGAACCCTTACATTCTCTCACTCAGGGCCCTCCTCTTTCTCCTGGAGAAAAATGTTTCTGAAGAAGACGGCATGCACACTTTGAGTGTATTTGAGTTGCTGTTTGTTGAGGTACTTGATCTCTTATATGTGTGCTCACAGTAGTACTGTTTCTTAGACATCAAGTTTCCAGAGGGCAGAGGTTCTTTCTCTGCCATTTCTTAGTATAATGAATGTATCATGAAACAGCATGAACAGCAAGGTGTTTAATAAATGGCTTAATGCATTGGGATTAGTGTATAATTAGGGTGACCAAGTATTGATCAAAGTGGGGCACTTCTGACAGTCAAGGAGGACACTATTAATTATGTTTAGTTCAGTTCAGTTGCTCAGTCGTGTTGAACTCTTTGCAACCCCATGGACAGCAGCATACCAGGCTTCCCTGTCTACCACCAATTCCCAGAGCTTGTTCAAACACATGTCCATCGAGTCGGTGATGCCATCTAACCATCTCATCCTCTGTCGTCCCCTTCTCCTGCCTTCAATCTTTACCAGCATCAGGGTCTTTTCTAATGTAGTCAGTTAAATACATTAGGACAAGAGATATAAACCAGGACTGTTCTCAGCAAACTGTGAAGATATTGTCACTTATCTGATCCAAAAGAAGGATTTTCCCTTGCAATAGCCAGATTGATTTCTCATGATCATGAATAACACAGTATATTGAGTTGGACGTTACTTCCAAATGGAGAAAAAGTATATCCAGAAGGACTATAAAAGAACAAAATTAAGTGTTTCCACTCATATATACAACATCATATATATGATATTGTAGATATTGTAGGTGTCAGTTGCCCCTCTTACACTAATTTTTTAAGCTATATCTATTAATATTAGTATGACACCTCATCCCAAATCTGATGGAAGTAGGTACATATAAGCAATGAGTAAATGGTTAGGAAAAAATATCAAAAAGTTCTTACAATAAGCTTTATTTAAAGGTTGTCACAAAGAGTCATTAGTTCATCAAGCATATTTGCATTATCAGGAATATATTTCATTTTTCATTAACTTGCATTTTAAGCCAGAAGCCAAATTTTAATGCATTTATCAAAGGAGAAGCCATGAATTAGCTTTTTCAAGAGAGGGTTAACCAGCTTTTAAAAAAATAGATCTGATATCTATTCTTCTTTCTTTTTAATTCCTTTACATATTTATTTTATCTGATTATCCATCAAGTACTCTAGCAGTTACATGCTTAAATTCTCTAGGAAAATCTCTCAAATAAAACCTTTCACTGAGCTCTTTGAGGAAGATGCGGTCGCCGCTGCAGTGGAGCTCCATACTGCCTGCTCTTGCTCCTGACTCACTGCTGGTCGCTCTCGCTGAGGAATGAGTTAATCAGGAAGTCACACGGCAGCCATGGCCTTTAAAGACACCGGCAAGACTCCTCTGGAGCCAGAGGATCCACTGGATTAGGATCACCGCTCCAGGTCACTGGATTAGAATCACCCTCTCCAGCCGCAACGTGAAGTGTCTGGGGAAGGTGTGTGCTGACCTGATCAGAGTCGCGAAGGAAAAGAATCTCAAAGTGAAAGGACCAGTTTGCATGCCTACCAAGACTCTTGTGGTGAAGGTTCTAAGACTTGGGATCAATTCCAAATGAGGATCCACAAGCAACTCTTTGACCTGCACAGCCCTTCTGAAACCGACAAGCAGATCACTTCCATCAGTACTGAGCCAGGGGTCAAGGTGGAAGTCACCATTGCCGATGCCTAAATCAACCTTTTCAATAAATTGATAATCAGCTTTTTTTTAAATCTTTTGCTGAAATTGAGTTAACAAAAGATATATCTGGTTGTCAGACATTAAGCTGAGAATGAACACTTAAAGATGTATCTCAGAATCCAATCTCCTTTTGTTTATTTTCTGTTTGTTCTCTTCCTTGTTTTTGCCATAGTACCAAGGCAACAACAGATCATAAGACTAACAAAAATAATGGAGAGAAAATCCAGACTGTGATTAAAATCATTTGGTTCTGGAACTGGCTAAATAGACCAAAGGTGATGTCTGAAGTAATTTTTCTATTATGCCATTTCTTAAGGTCATTTTAATAAACAAAGAAGCCTGGAGGGCTACAATCCATAGGATCACAAAGAGTTGGATACTACTAACTGACTACGCACAGCAAAGCACATGGATACATTCTAACTATGCACAGCAAAGCACATGGATACATTAAGTCCTCCCCTGATTCTTACTCCTTTCAACCACAGGAACACAAACATCTAATATGATCCTTTTTGTTTTTTTCTTTTTGACAAATTACAAAGGGGTGAGGAAGAGGTGGAGAAGCACAATATTTTAAATATAATTTTCAGATTAATTCAGGAAAAAAGACCAAAGCTTCAGCCAAGGTATTTGGAAGGCAATACAGCAAAAGGTCAACTCCAGATTTTTGTTTTCCTAATTCAGACTTGAAATAAGAATTAGAAAATATATCCTTTTATACCACTTTTCAGTTCAGTTCAGTCACTTCATTTCAGTGGCACAGTCGTGTCACTCTTTGGACCCTTTGGACTCTTTGGACCCCATGAACTGCACCATGCAGCACGCCAGGCCTCCCCGTGCATCACCAACTCCTGGAGTCCACCCATACCAATGTCCATTGAGTCGGTGATGCCATCCAATGATCCCATCCTCTGTCGTCCCCTTCTCCTCCTGTGCTCAAACTTTCCCAGCATCAGGGTATTTTCAAATGAGTCAGCTCTTTGCATCAGGTGGCCAAAAGGACTTTCAGCTTCAACATCAGTCATTCCATAGAACACCGAGGACTGATCTCATTTAAGATGGACTGGCTGAATCTCCTTGCAGTCCAAGGGACTCTCAAGAGTCTCCTCCAACACCACATTTCCAAAGCATCAATTCTTCGGCACTCTTTATAGTCCAACTCTCACATTCATACATGACCACTGGAAAAACCATAGCTTGACTAGATAGACCTTTGTTGACAAAGTAATGTCTCTGCTTTTTAATATGCTGTCTAGGTTGGTCATAACTTTCCTTCCAAGGAGTAAGCATTTTTTAATTTCATGGCTGCAAACACAAACTGCAGTGATTTTGGAGGCCAGAAAAATAAAGTCAGCCACTGTTTCCACTATTTCCCTATCTATTTGCCATGAAGTGATGGGACCAGAGGCCATGACCTCTGGTCATGTTTTCTGAATGTTGAGCTTTAAGCCAACTTTTTCACTCTCCTCTTTCACTTTCATCAAGAAGCTTTTTAGTTCCTCTTCACTTTCTGCCATAAGGGTGGTGTCATCTGCATATCTGAGGTTATTGATATTTCTCCCGGCAATCTTGATTCCAGCTTGTGCTTCATCCTCCCCAACGTTTCTCATGATGGACTCTGCATATAAGTTAAAATACCAGGGTGACAATATACAGCCTTGACGTACTCCTTTTCCTATTTGGAACCAGTCTGTTGTTCCATGTCCAGTTCTAACTGTTGCTTCCTGACCTGCATACAGGTTTCTCAAGAGGCAGGTCAGGTGGCCTGGTATTCCCATCTCTTTCAGAATTTTCCACAGTTTATTGTGATCCACACAGTCAAAGGCTTTGGCATAGTCAATAAAGCAGAAATAGATGTTTTTTCTGGAATTCTCTTGCTTTTTCGATGATCCAGTGATGTTGGCCATTTGATCTCTGGTTCCTCTGTCTTCTCTAAAACCAGCTTCAACATCTGGAAGTTCAGGGTTGATGTATTGCTGAAGCCTGGCTTGGAGAATTTTAAGCATTAACTTACTAGCGTGTGAGATGAGTGCAATTGTGTGGTAGTTTGAGCATTCTTTGCCATTTCCTTTCTTTGGAATTGGAATGAAAACTGACCTTTTCCAGTCCTGTGGCCACTGCTGAGTTTTCCAAATTTGATGGCATATTGAGTACAGCACTTTCACAGCTTCATCTTTTAGGATTTGAAATAGCTCAACTGGAATTCTATCACCTCCACTAGCTTTGTTCGTAGTGATGCTTCCTAAGGCCCACTTGACTTCACATTCCAGGATGTCTGGCTCTAGGTGAGTGATCACACCATCATGATTATCTGGGTCGTGAAGATTTTTTTTGTATAGTTCTTATGTGTGTTCTTGCCACCTCTTCTTAATATCTTCTTCTGTTAGGTCCGTACCATCTCTGTCCTTTATTGTGCCCATATTTGCATGAAATATTCCTTTGGTATGTCTACTTTTCTTGAAGAGATCCTCGTCTTTCCCATTCTATTGTTTTCCTCTATTTCTTTGCATTGATCACTGAGGAAGGCTTTCTTATCTCTCCTGGCTATTCTTTGGAACTCTGTATTCAAATGGGTGTATCTTTCCTTTTCTCCTTTGCTTTTTGCTTCCCTTTTTTTTTTCATAGTTATTTTTAAGGCCTCCTCAGACAGCCATTTTGCTTTATTGCATTTGCTTTATTTCTTTTTCTTGGGGATGGTCTTGATTCCTGTCTCCTGTACAATACAAACCTCCATCCATAGTTCATGCGGCACTATGTCTATCAGATCTAGTTTCTTAAATCTATTTCTCACTTCCACTGTATAGTCATAAGGGATTTGATTTAGGTCATACCTGAATGGTCTAGTGGTTTTCCCTACTTTATTCAATTTCAGTCTGAATTTGGCAATAAGGAGTTCATGATCTGAGCCACAGTCAGCTCCTGGTCTTGTTTTTCCTGACTGTATAGAACTTCTCCATCTTTGGCTTCAGAGAATATAATCAATCTGATTTCAGTGTCGACCATCTGGTGATGTCCATGTGTACAGTCTTCCCTTGTGTTGTTGGAAGAGGGTGTTTCCAGTTTTAAATTCAGTTTAGCTTGGTGTCACTTGCAACTGTGAATGTTAGTGTATACATACTTGTCCCTCATTAGGCAAGCTACATGAGTTGTATGAGCCTCAGAGTACTCATGGCATAAAATCAACACCAGTGACCCTAAGGTATCTCTTTTGTTCCACCAGACCTGTACTGATCTTTCCAACTTGTATTAACACCATCTCACTCTTACTTACATCCTTTTCTAAATATCTGTGCATGGAGCCACACAAGCACACACCCAGTGAGATTCACCACCCAAACCAGCTTCCATGGAAATCAACTACCTCACTTATTGAAAATTAAGCCTTCCTGTTTCCTGAAGAATTTTCTTTGCCAACCTCTTCCCCTACTCAACCCCACCACAACCTATCACTTTCAGATCCTAAAACCAAGAACTGGAGCTTATAGTCAAGGCTTAAGACTGGCCCAGTTGAGTCTTAAGATGAACTCAATTTTGCTTTAAGAAAATTCAAATGGAATGACACAGGTTGAATAAAGTTAGCATTTGTAATTGCACCTCCTGTGTGTTCAATGTCTTTACAATTGTCTTCACTTTAAAAATGTCATCTTTAAACAGTCATCAACCTTAGTGAACACAAACAGAATATGACTTATAATTGTGATGTCTATGGTACTTTTCTGAAGCAGGGCAAAAGCTAACAGAGTTTTGCCAAGAGAATGCACTGGTCATAGTAAACACCCTGGACACTCACAGGCAAGTCTGGGTCAGGCTCTTGTAGGGTCACTGCTCCTTTCTCCTGGGTCCAGGTGCACACAAGGTTTTGTTTGTGCCCTCCAAGGGTGTTTCCCCAGTCCTGTATAAGTTCTGCAGTCAAATCCCACTGGCCTCCAAAGTCAAATTCCTTGGAGGTTCTCAGTCCCTTTGCTAGATCCCCAGATTGGGAAATCTGTTGTTCATCCTAGAATTTAACACTGCGAGAATTTTTTTGGTATAACTGATCTGTAGTTTGTGGATTGTCTGCTCAGTGGCTCTATGGTGGGGTTAATGGTGACCTCCTCCAAGAGGGCTTATGCCACACCTAGAGGCCTGCTGCACCCAGAGCCCCTGCCCCTGTGGCAGGCCACTGCTGACCCATATGTCTGCAGGAGACACTCAAACACTCAAAGGCCGGTCTGGCTCAGTCTCTGTGGGGTCTTCCGGTGTGCACAAAGCTTTGTTTGAGTCCTCTGAGCATCTCTGGCAGGTATAGGGTTTGATTCTAAGTGCAATTTCACCCCTCCTACTATCTGGGTTTGATTCTAAATGTGATTTCACCCCTCCTACTATCTTTCTGGTGCTTCTCCTTTGTCCTTGTATGTGGGGTATCTTTCTTTGGTGGGATCCAAAATTCTCCTGTCAATAGTTGTTCAGCAGTGAGTTGTAATTTTGGAATTCTTGCAGGAGAAGATGAGTGCGTATCCTTCTGCTCCTCCATCTTGTGAATATACCATAGATCTGCACACCACCAGATCACCAGTCAGCAAAAACAAGACCGGGAGCTGACTGTGGCTCAGATCATGAACTCTTTATTGGCAAATTCAGACTTAAATTGAAGAAAGTAGGGAAAACCACAAGACCATGCAAGTGGGACCTAAGTCAAATTCCTTATGAGTATACAGGAGATTTAAGGAATTAAACCTAAAAGACAGAGTGCCAGAAGAACTATGGATGGCGGTTTGTGACATAATACAGGAGGCAGTAATCAAGACCATCTCCAAGAAAAAGAAATGCAAAAAGGCAAAATGGTTGTCTGAGGAGGCCTTAGAAATAGCTGAGAAAAGAAGAGAAGTGAAATGCAAAGGAGAAAAAGGAAAGGTATACCTATTTGAACGCAGAGTTCCAAAAAATAGCAAGGAGAGATAAAAAAGCCTTCCTCAGTGATCAGTGCAAAGAAATAGAGGAAAACAATAGAATGGGAAAAACTAGAGATCTCTTCAAGAAAAGTAGAGATACCAACGGAACATTTCATGCAAAGATGGGCGCAATAAAGAATGGAAATGGTATGGATCTAGCAGAAACAGAAGATATTAAGAAGAGGTGGCAAGAATACACAGAAGAACTATACAAAAAAGATCTTCATGACCCAGACAATCACGATGGTGTGATCATTCACTTAAAGCCAGACATCCTGGAATGTGAAGTCAAGTGGGCCTTAGGAAGCATTACTACGAACAAAGTTAGTGGAGATGATGGAATTCCAGTTGAGCTATTTCAGATCCTGAAAGATGATGCTGTGAAAGTGCTGCACTAAATATGCCAACAAACTTGGAAAACTCAACCATAGCCACAGGACTGAAAAGGTCAGTATGCATTGTAGTTTCAAAGAAAGGCAATGCCAAAGAATCTTCAAACTACCACACAATTGCACTCATCTCACATGCTAGCAAAAGAATGCTTAAAATTCTCCAAGCCAGGCTTCAGCAATACGTCAACCCTGAACTTCCAGATGTTCAAGCTGGATTTAGGAAAGGCAGAGGAACCAGAGATCAAATTGGCAACATCTGCTGGATCATGGAAAAAGCAAGAGAGTTCCAAAAAAAACATCTATTTCTGCTTTATTGACTATGCCAAAGCCTTTGACTGTGTGGATCACAACAAACTGTGGAAAATTATGAAAGAGATGGGAATACCAGACCACCTTATCTGCCTCCTGAAAAATCTGTATGCTAGTCAAGAAGCAATAGTTAGAACTGGACATGGAACAGGTGACTGCTTCCAAATTGGGAAAGGATTGCATCAAGGCTGTATATTGTCACCCTGCTAATTTAACTTATATGCAGAATTTATCATGCAAAATGCCTGGCTGGATGAAGCAGAAGCTGGAATCTAGACTGACAGGAGAAACAGCAATAACCTCATATACACAGATGACACCACCCTTATGGCAGAAAGTGAAGAACTAAAGAACCTCTTGATGAAAGTGAAAAAGGAGAGTGAAAAAGTTGGCTTAAAGCTCAACATTCATAAAACTAAAATCATGGTATCTGGTCCTGTCACTTCACGGCAAATAGATGGGGAAACAATGGAAACAGTGACAGACTTTATTTTCTTGAGCTCTAAAATCACTGCAGATGGTGACTACAGCCATTAAATTAAAGACACTTGCTCCTTGGAAGAAAAGCTATGACCAATTTAGACAGCATATTAAAAAGCACCTTCCAACTAATAAAAATAAATAAATAAATAAGCAGAGACATTACTTTGCCAACAAAGGTCTGGTTAGTCAAAGCTATGGTTTTTTCCAGTAGTCAGTATGGATGTGAGAGTTGGAGTAGAACGAAAGCTGAGCATTGAAGAATTGATGCTTTTGAACTGTGGTGTTGGAGAAGACTCTTGTGAATCCCTTGGATTGCAAGGACGGCAAACCAGTCAATCCTAAAGGAAATCGTTCCTGATATTCATTGGAAGGACTGATGCTGAAGCTCTAATACTCTGGCCTGATGTGAAGAACTGACTCATTTGAAAAGACCCTGATGCTCAGAAAGACTGAAGGTAGGAGGAGAAGGGGACAACAGGAAATGAGATTGTTGGATGGCATCACTGACTTGATGGATGTGAGTTTGAGCAAGCCCCAGGAGTTGGTAGTGAACAGGGAAGCCTGGCATGCTGCAGTCCATGGAGTCTCAATGAGCTGGACATGACTGAGTGACTGAACTGTGCAGAAGTAGATCTGCTGGCTTTAATTTCTAGCCCCTGCTATTTCAACAAAGAAAACATAAGAAGCACCCATATAACCTATCATGCATAACTTCTATAGTAGATTAATGATGGCCACAAATTCTTTGACATATCTCTGATTGAGAGGGATGGTCCATGTTTTTTCCCTTGAGTTTTGGCAGACTCTATTTTGAATAATAAAATATGAGGAAGTGACTATGCCAGATTCTGAGCTTGGGAATTTAAAGACTGGCAGCTTTCATTTCTTGTATCTTGGAACATTTGATCTAAGGGAAACAACTATTGCATAAAAATTCTGAGTAGGCTAAGACTTCCACGAAGCTGGGATGAAACCCATGCTACCACGTGGAGTGGCCACTTGGAAAGAGAAATGTCCACCCTTCCCTCAGCTTTCCTGCTGTCTCAACCTAGGCTCTAGATACATGTGTGAAGAAGCTATCTTGACATCTGTTCTTCAGATGATTCCAGCACTAGCCTTTTGTAATTGCATGAGATCCCATGTGCCAAGTGATCAACAATTATTAGTCAATATACAGAACCGCAAGAGATAATACATTTTTGTTAAAGCCATAAGTTTGGGGATGCTTTGTTATTCAGCAATAAATAACCAAATAGTTTCCAACAAAAAGGAACTATTTCTCTTGATGGATTACTGCAAATGAGTACTTCTTTAAAAGAAAGATCACCTCATCAGTTTGTTTCTCTCATACTCCTCACACCAAAACACACCAATCTATGTCCCTTCCATTCTTCAAATTCATCTTAAAATGTTTTTAAAATATATATCTGATATCAGACCTTACCTTTGTATTGTTCCTCTGCATTTCCTCAGTATTCTTGTATTATATTTGCATATTTCTGTAAGCATATTTATACCTCACAAATAGAAATGTTCTTTTACAAAATGGGATAATCTTTTTTTTTTTTTTTTAAGGAAAACAAGTATTCCATAAAGAAAGCATATAAACCTGACTATAGAAAATAGGACTTCACACATGGCAGAATATTTTTTCCCTTAGTATTAAGTTTGGGTTTTTCACAAAATTGACATTTTTTTTAAATAAAGTTTTATTGTGTATCTCTTTTTTTAAGGCCACTTATTTCTCAGTTTCTCTAAAGGGTAAAGCCCTCAAAAGAATTCTCACCTCCTTCCTTTGTTTCTATTACAAGAAGCTTTTCTGAACATCTACCTTCAGTCTAGCTTCTCATTTCAATAGCCCTGCATGGAGAAATAGAGAGCAACCGATATTCCCTGAGGTTGTACTGTGTCTCTAGTTCTGAAATTGGATGGATAATTTAACTACATGTTTATTCAGGAAAACAGCCACTTTTCAGTAGATAAGCATTTTCCAAATACTCTTCCTAGAGTCTATTTAAATCTTAAAATAAATCACCAGCATGATACCTGCATATACCTATATAATAGAGCAGAACATTCAAAACAAGATCAGATTGCTGAAAAACAGACCTTAACCAATGGAATTTATTGTTCTTTGTTCTATGTATTACAGAATTAATTCAATAACATTTCTAAAATAGAACTATGCTTATAGAAGCAGATAAATATCTAGAAAGCATATAAATCATTACTTCCTAAGGTGCCCTCAACAAAGTTCAATGCAATTTACAGATAAGTATGAGAAATGATTACATCTTCTTACTGAATTAAATCCAGAAACATTTCTAAGAAGAGAAATGAATATTCCCATGTTCGTTGGAGAAGAACATAATCATAAAGAAAGATAAATCTCTTTTTTCACCCATTTAAAATACTCCCTGAGTGTGTGTGTGGAGGGGGGTGGTGGTGGCGGGGAATAGCTGGAAAATTAACATGTTTACTTTACTTAATAAAATATCATCTTGAGAAGATAATCCTTCATGTCTACCAAAATTTCACTTTATGTGGAATAAAGTTGAAGGGACCAAAATGACTGGGTAAACTCATTTAAAAAAGTAGCTTCAAACTACTTTTAAAAGGATATAATACTGTTAAACTATACTACATATTAATAACCATTAGGTAACATGAAGTCATTATTGAAACATTTAAGACTCAAAATCTGCCTATGTCACTGAATATTGTGAAATATAAATTATAAGTAATCTTCAAAAATCAATCATGGGACCCAGAAGTTGAAGGCACTTTAAAGGATTGCTTGTTTTATTGAGGTTTTGATTTGGAAAAACAAAAAGCTATAGTTTTGTGATATAATTGTTTAATTGCTAGACACTACATTTCCATAAACTCAATTATTTCTAGTAATTTACATCATGAGAGTCACGAAGATCTATCTGAACTAAAGAAATTTTTGTGATTACTAATTAATTAGCTTTATTTTTTTTGGAAAATGTGTCATGAAGTTCTGTCTTCTTGCTTAGGAAGTGGCTTCAAGCGGTAAATTTGGAATTAAACAAGTAGAAATTTAGAGGAAAGACCATCCTCTTGGAAAATAACAATCTTGCTTGTCCAGAGTTTCTACAAGAAAATGCATTTTGTTGGTATAAAAAGTGAGAAGAGGGACTTCCTTCAATTCCTGGTCGGGGAACCAGACTCCACATGAGGCAGCTAAGAGTTTGAAAGCCACACCTAAAAAAAAAAAAAAAAAAAAAAAAA
>NC_057419.1:96582498-96585476 GCF_019320065.1 Cervus canadensis
GGGAATGGAGTACGTCAAGGCTGTACTTATCATCTTGCTTATTTAACTTATATGCAGAGTATATCGTGTGAAATGCCAGGCCAGATGAAGCTCAAGCTGGAATCAAGATTGCTGGGAGAAATAGCAAATAACCTCAGATACACAGATGACACCACCCTTATGGCAGAAAGCAAAGAGCAACTAAAGAACCTATTGATGAAGGTTAAAGAGGACAGTGAAAAAGCTGACTTAAAACTCAACATTCAAAAAACTAAGATCATGGCATCTATTCCCATCACTTTATGGCAAATCGATGGGGAAACAATGGAAACAGTGACAGACTTTATTTTTCTTGGGTTCCAAAATCACTGCGGGTAGAGACTACAGTCATGAAATTAAAAGACGCTTGCTCCTTGGAAGAAAAACTATGATAAACCTAGCCAGCACATTAAAAAGCAAAGACATTACTTTGTCCAAATTTGGGAGATATTTTAAGGAAATCTATGCCACCATTTTTTTTTTAATGATACCCTACAAAACGGAGGTGTAGATTTTTTTTTTTTTAATGCCACCCAAATTTCTTTGGAGCATTATTTCATTTTTTTTCCAGGTCTAGTACATTTGCATTAGTTCTCCTTGAGTTTGTTTTCCATCTCTTACAGTAAACAATGTTGTTTATTCATAGACTGTACTTGTTGTAGGGCTTCCCTTGTGGCTTAGATGGTAAAGAATCTGCCTATAATGTGGGAGACCTGAGTTCAATCCCTGGGCTGGGAAGATCCCTTGGAAAAGAAAATGGCAACCCACTCCAGTACTCTTGCCTGGAGAATTCCATGGACAGAAGAGCCTGGAGAGCTACAGTCCATGTGGTCACAAAGAGTTGGACAAGTCTAAGAAACTAACATACATACATATATATATGCCTCCATTTTGTAGGGTATCATTAGCTAGTGTGGCAGGTGGCTTATAGCAAACCTTGTGAGACTCTTTTGGCTTTTATTACATAGGAATGTCTCTGCCAAGGGGCTTTACACTACTGCTTATTCAGCATATCTTTGTGTGCATGATCAGGCTGCATAGACTGAGGTATGGTACCTTACCTCTGGACCATGATATCTTTTAGCACAGGCCCTGGGTCACTGGTCAATTTGAAGGATGGTATCACTCTACTCTGTGCCAACTATCACTGTACTCTCTACTTTCAAACTTGCTGTCCATTAATACTTTACTATCTCTTGATATGATATTTGAATGGTTTTCTGAATTTCTTATATATGATTAAAATTATAATAATAATCATGATTAGTCTATGGGCATTAAGATACATGTATTTTGTCGGTTCTCTTTATAACTGAACAAATTTTGATGGGAGAAGTTCAAATAATGTGAGAGATCTGAATAACTGTAATTGGTAAGATAAAGCCAGTATCAAGGGAAATGTGACAGAGGCAGATGTTAAGTGAATCAAATGATCAACTGCATTCTGTTTTCCACTTGAGCAGCCCTACAGTTAATAAGTGCTTTTTATTGATGTGGTATATATTGGGAGTTACAAAGCTGTACAAAATATACCATTCAGAAAGAATGGAATTCTTTGTGACTAATGTTTTTGTTTTAGATTCCCTGTTTTTATGAAGTCATGGATAGTCAGTGTAAATAATTGTGTAGTAATTTGTTTCTATTTGGAATTTAGAGTGGGGATTATACTAAGGGTATGTGGCTCCAAACTATTGAAAATTCTCCTTAATGCCACTTTTTCTCTTTTGCTTTTGAATGCAAAGTTGAAAAAAAAGGCAAGACACGCATTAATCTATAAAAAAGACCAACAAGAACTAGTGGAAAAAATACAGGAATGAACAGAATGCAATCTTGTTTCATACATTTGATGGCCCTTTTGTGTGTGCATTTTCTTGCAATATTTGTTAGAAAGTAAAGTATCACATTTGTGTCAATTGACAACATGTTCAATGCATGGCAATTTTAATTTCAAGTATAATATGTTGATTTCTTTATCGAGTTATTTGGGAATCTCTTTGTTGAGCAAACTATTTTCCTTCACAATAAGATATATAACATTAAATTCTAGCCTGAAGCCTACTTCTTCCATATACTTTAAGCTCCCGAAATCTGATATAAATTCTGGCATAAGTTCTTGTTGGCATGATATGTTGTAATCATGTTGCCATTTGACTTCATTTTCTAAGCATATATGAGATAAGATATCATGAGTTGTTTTATGAAAGCATCTATTATTTTCTAGGTTATAGTCATATGGTTTGTGTGGGTTCTTTCTGACAAGATGGAAGGAAAGTGGAGACTCACAGTGAAAAGTGTTCAAAATTACAAACATGCTTGTTTAAGATACACTGAGTCTAGAGTGAATTACCAAAGGAATGATTTCTAGGTAGCAGAGAATGATGGTGAAGTTGGCAATCAATTAGGATAATGTAAAAAGTATAGTGGTAAGTGTGTAGAGTGAATTGATTGCTTGGTAATCCAACTACAGTACCTTTCATTTTCCCTGCTGAGTCCATGGAATCTCTTTTGAAATATAATTGTGATCAGTCACAAATATACCAGTTATCGTCTCTGATATTTAGTGTTGGGTTTCTCTTCAAAGAATGCCTGAAACAACTTATGAAGGAAAAACTTAGGATTGAGGTCATATGACCTGAGCCCAGTAAGTTGGTCAGATTTTCTGATGGCAAGCTACTGAGTAAAGCTCAAGAGGAAAGTCCTGCCAGAGACTGGGGGCAACCTTCCTAACTCCCAAGATGTTAATAGGAGTTAGGGTTCCGTCAGAGAAAAAACATGGTCCCTTTGAGCATATGGCCTTTGGAATGCTCTGCCATCCTATACACAGACTTTCCAGGACTAAGATAATATTCACTTTTCCATTCCTTAAAATATTTTATTTTTATTTAATTAATTAATTTGGCTCTGCTGGATCTTTGTTTCAGCATGTGGGATCTTTTTTTTTTTTTTTTTTTTTTTTTTTT
>NC_057419.1:96585576-96750481 GCF_019320065.1 Cervus canadensis
TCTAAGGTCCATTTGACTTGACATTCCAAGATGTCTGGCTCTAGGTGAGTGATCACACCATCGTGATTATCTGGGTTGTGAAGATCTTTTCTGTACAGATCTTCTGTGTATTATAATAATGTCAAAACTTTCTTTAATTTTTTGTTTAATAGATATAATATGATCATGATAATTACATATTTGTTTTTGTTTCAGATCCTCCACAAGATAGGAAATTTCATAATTAGGAAGTTAGATTTTTCTTTCTTCTTGCTCCACTTAAAATCAAAATATGTTTCTTATTCATGATGTCAGTTATTAAAACCTATTGAAACCTTCTAAAAGTGATATTATAGGGTATAAACTATTTTCAATTGATTTCAATAACTGGCATCATGAATAAAAAACATATTTTAAGTGGAGCAAGAAGAAAGAAAAATCTATCTTCCTAATTATGAAATTTCCTATCTTGTGGAGGATCTGAAACAAAACCAAACATGTAATATGAAATTATCATGATCATATTATATCTATTAAACAAAAATGTAAAGAAAGTTTTGACATTATATCAGTAATTCTCAAAGCATGATCTATATACTGGTTGAGGATCAAAGCCAGCTTAGTTAAGGCAGCCAGTTGTGACTGTTTCTGCAAACTGATAGGGGTTATGCCACATCATAGCCAGAGGAATACCAACTCCTCAAAGTCAAAGAGTAGCTGTACAGACCCTTCAATATCAAGCCAAATCAAAAGTAGTGGTGGCTGTAGTACAGTATAATGCAAAACAAAAATCACTCAATTTGAAAAAAATAAACTAGCACTTCTTGAGTACTGACTTTCGCTGTTACTACTTAGCCATAAAATAACTTTTAAGTTACTATGACGTGCCCTGCACTGTTCTAGTGATATTTAGAGGTAAGATAGTGAACAAGACAGATATGATCCATGTCCTCCTAGAGCTTACATTCCAGAAGGCAAGATAGACAATAAATAAAATTAGATAAGTAAATAGTGCAGTATGTCAGATGGTGATATGTGCTAAGTAGAAAAATAAAGAAAAGTAAAGAGAAAAGCAAAAAAATGAAAAATAAAGCAAGGGAAGATAATATGTACTTATAGAATGCGACTATATGTGAGGGGGGTGATGCAATTTTGAATAACACAGTCACCTCAAGTTTCTCTGAGAATTTGATCTTTTAAAAAAGGTTTAAAGGAATGGAGATAGCAAAGAGTGAAGATATCTAGGGAGAAAGATTCCAGACCAAGGGTAGCAAATGCAAGGCACTATGGGGAAAGGGAGAAAAGTGGAAGATATGGATGTTGTCCTAGAGGAACTTAGTATCTGGTTGAGTAGTGGGGGAAAAAAAGTGCATGTGAGTTTAGTCTCTCAGTTGTGTCCAACTCTTTGTGACCACATGGACTGTAGCCTGCCAGGCTCCTCCATCCAAGGAATTTCTCAGGCAAGAATACTGGAGTGGGTTGCCATTCCCTCCTCCAAGAGATCCTCCCAACTCAGGGATTGAACCTGGGTCTCCTGAATTGGCAGGCAGTTTCTACCACCCGCTGAGCTTCTGTTGAGCTCACTGAGTACAACTAAATGTTCCTATTGTACCCTGTGCTTAATGTCTCCTGCTTTTCACATGGGGTCACAAAGAGTTGGACACAACTGAGAGACTAAGCTCACATGCACTTTTTTTCCCCACTACCAAACCAGATACTAAGTTCCTCTAGGACATTATCCATATCTTCCACTTTTCTCCCTTTCCCCATAGTGCCTTGCATTTTCTACCCTTGTTCTGGAATCTTTCTCCCTAGATATCTTCACTCTTTGCTATCTCCATTCCTTAACTGTCCAGTTACTTGCCTAACTTCGCCCAATAGACTGTGAGCATCTTGAGGCAGGAGTCATGGTTTACCCAGTTTTTGTGTGTCCTCATCATTAAGCACTGAATGAACTAATGAGCGTGAATCAATTTAAGGAACAATACTGAAGCACACAGGGCAGTAGTATCTTTCAAGATATAAAAATCCTCAGAAGTTCAGAAAAAAATAAGTACTAGAATTACCAAGATAGGCTTCAAGGAGGAAAATGTCCCAAAGTTTAGTGATGGGAGTGGATATAAATTGAGATGGGAGAAATAATTCTCTTCTTCAGCCTCACATATTTGGAAAACCTCTTATTATATAATAGGCTAGAGAGGACTCAGAACAGTGTTCTATTTCTCAGATGTGGAAGAATTAGTGATTGTGAGATTAAACTCACCATAGAAGATAAACTTTTAGCCTAAAAAAAATAGTCCTCCATAAATAAACTCCAGTAGAATACAGGCCAAGTGTAGAAAAAGCAAAGCACTATGGGGAAAAGGAGAAAAGTGGATGATATGAATATTGTCCAAGAAGAACTTAGTATCTAGTACTAAAGTTATTGGTTTGTCACTACTTCCAGGAGTCTATATCTCCTTGTATCAGTTCTGTGAAATCAGTGCAGCTACAAAAACATAATGACAAACTTTAATTCCAACATTTAAACTGACAAGCTGCTGATTCAGTGACTCTGAAAGTCAGACATTTCGCAGGGCACTAAAACATTAGGAAACGACCTTATAAAGTGCCTTTCCAGCACCATCATCATTTTATTTAGTTATTACCTGGTCAGGGTGCAGATTTATATTCCAGCCATTTCTATGCTTAAATATAAAAAATTTTCCTGCCAATTTTGCCAATTTCTATTTACCAGCCATTGATTTTTCTAGTGTGTTTCTAAATGGAGCTTGAAATTAACATGTCTTTCCTTTTTATTCACTTTCCTCTATCCTGGCAGCATTAATAACCAGTCTGAGAAGTGGACCTGATTTGTGGGTAGAGGATGAATGTTGTTGTTGAACTATCCTGCTCTGGCATTCATGGCAAGCTTAGTGAAAATCAGATTACCCTAGTGTGTAAAGAAAACATTTTCTATACCATTTACCCTGTGCATAATCCTGTGTACATCCTAAGTGTAAGAGAAAGAGTTAAAACAAGTTAAACATACTTTAGTCATCTCCACATGGACAAAGTAAAGGATTGGGAAATAATTTTTAATTGGAAGTGGAACTGAGGGAATGATATTTATGTCTATTACTGGATGCAGCTAATTTGAAAGTACTGATAACAATTCTTAGCATATCAATAAAGAGGTTTTTAAGAGTATCTAATATTACAGTGGAAAACTATGTAACATATGATTTTCAAGCCTTCTTATATATACCAGAAGGACACACTCATCAACATTATAAATTTTCCACTTGTGAAATCAGGTTTTATAACCTTCATTTGAAATATTCACTGCCCCTCCCTATAGGAACATTATACACCTTTACAGTATTGTCTTCTGTTCTAGGCATATGAATTGCTTTGATCAATGCAACATGAGTTGAAATTATGTATGCTGCTTCCTATACCTTTTAAAAACAATCAAGTGATCAACACCTTGT
This sequence comes from Cervus canadensis, assembly GCF_019320065.1. Lineage (NCBI taxonomy): Eukaryota > Metazoa > Chordata > Mammalia > Artiodactyla > Cervidae > Cervus > Cervus canadensis. Next base: position 96,589,029 of record NC_057419.1, read on the forward strand.
TCTTTTCCCTCAAATGAAAATGCCAATGCTCCAGGTAGGGACTGTTCTTTGAGCCTATATCCCATAGTGAAGAGAACATGGAGCAGAACTGCAGGCAACGTGCAGAAAACTCATAAGTGATCAATGAATCTTTATAAGCCACTGAAATTTGGGGTTCTTTACTACTGTGACATAAGCTAACAAATATAAATTCTGTGAGGCAAAATAGTATATATGTTTGAATTTAATGAGACTGTTAAAAACCATATATTTATGTATATAAGTGTCTGTATATATATACACATTTGAAATTTTCTTATTTTGAAGTCCCACTTATATTGCTCTACTATCTCTAGTTGCTTGGATGTGAATTTCCCTATACGTTGGTTCTGTGGTATATCTTCTGTGGTGTTAAAGTTTCTAATATGTTTTATCATTTTTATTTTTGAGCTCAACTTCTACTGAGATGTCAGAATATTTTCTGCATAAGATACAAACACAGCATGGGTTGTGATGGACTCCTCTTTCACAACTTTGTAGATGTTTCTGCCTAAGTACTAAAAGATTCACCATTTCCAAACCAGTTTTTCAATCCCTTTATTACCTCTAGGTCTTTAAAATTCAAGGATCAGGTACTAGCCTCTCCCATACAACCTGAAGCTTAGGGTAATTAGGGAATTATTCTAGGCCAGCCAGCAGAGACTTTCTGATAGATCTGCATGAGTGATACAGTGCTTTTCTGGCTCTGGGAAATATTCACAAAACCAAATTCCTGTTCCTCTCCTTTAAAGAACTTGTGATCTTGATAACAGTCCAGAGGAAGATTTACCACATAAATGATGAGGTTCAGCTTTCAAAGCCTCACTTGGATGGGCTCTTTCCATGGTCCAAGGAATGGCCCTAGAAATGTGGCCACATGATCATGGGTTTCGGTGAAACTGAAAAGATAGTTTTTAAGGAGAGCTTTGAAATTGTCTACATTTTCAGGTCCAAGAAACCTTGAAATTACTTATGCTGTCAACCTGTAAAGCATTTAATTTCCAACCCCTAAGGAAAGGTGTGTTTAGAGCCCAGATCCTTCACACTTTGTACAGCTTCAACAATCACTTCACTTTAGCTGTGGTTTCTTCCTCATTCCCAACATGTATAGATAGATACTCTTTTTTTAAATTCAAAATTTGGTTATACTCCATTTTAAAAATAACTTTTATCTAGCACTCAGTTTGTACTAGTAGAGCATTTCTTTTCTGCTCAGTCCACCATCTTGGCCAGAATTTATTCATAACACTAAATTATACAGGATTTCTTAACAGTAGATACAACTTGAAAATTTTCTGAATGCCCACCATGAGGTAATTTAGATGCCAGGCTTGTGGAGAATACTATGTAAGACCAATCTATGATTTCTGCCTTTAAAGAACTTATCATTTGAGACTGTAAGTTTAACTCACACAAAATAGTTTAAAATAATTTCGTTAAACTGTACAAAAGTGTTCCTTCAAGATGATAATTGCCATAGAAGTCAGGAAGTTCTGATGTATAATGGGCATTAACCAGAAGAGAAGGAATCATTCATACTAATATTTTGTTAACATCTAAGATGTATCAGGTTGCATTCTAATCACATTTGTGTGTCTTATTTGGAATCTATCCAAGGCCTTCCTGTTGTTTTTACATAGGGGAGTTTAGAATTAGGTACATTACACTAGTAAAAAGTATAAAAATTTTTAAGAAAATGAAACCAGAATGATTATAATCACTTAGCATTTTAAAATAATGAAAAATTTTATTTAGAGCCAAGTCACCCATAGTAAGGATAAAAAAATGATGTCAGAGTTGGAAAGGATCTTAAAGGTCAACAAGACAATTCTTTTATTTTATAGATGAAGAAATTAAGGACAAAAGAAACTAAATGGCAGTACATGGCTCTATATTTCTACTTTTGTGTCCCAGACTTTTATTATAATATGATAGCAGAAAAATAAAGCATTAGAAAAAAATGGAAGAGACTATCTACAGGTTTCCTTCTACATTTTAAAACAGTTTTAAAGGGAACTTCCTTACAAAAGGAAAAAATCAATAGACAACTTGAGTATAAAATAAAATATTTATACAAACTGAATTTTTGAGTAAACAGTCTGATTTACTGAGATTTAAATGAATATGTGTATACTTTCCCAGAGGATTTAAAATACTTTGAAACTTTTTCAAATCATATTTGTTTCCAGTTTGAGTGCCCCTCCCCGCCCCCGCATATGTTTACCTATTTGGAGGGTCTGAAAATGCTGTCCAGAGTCTCAGGAGAAAGTCTACAAAAGGGCTGGTTACACAATCAGGGTGATTTCACAGAGTATTTTCACCGGGAACTCAGGACCTTGGTGTCATTTATATAGAAAGAAAGGAAGCACTCCATAAGGCATACAAATGCCTTCCATACTTACAACTGACAATTTGAAGATGGCAGAAAACAAAATAAAAAAGACTTAAGTTTTCCTGAGGACAATTTTCTCTCTTAGGAGGAGAGAATAAGACAGTTCCCAGAGAGCCAATAAAACAAGGCATCCTGAGAAAAATCACAGCGAGAGAAAAAATAATGCCTCCCTGACAATTTTCCTTAATAGTGTAAGAGACAGTTCCAGTGATTGCAGGATACGGTGGGGAGACTTGTAGGACAGCAAGTAAAGGGAGACAGGAGTTAAGAGCACGGACCTTAGAGTCAGCCAAAACAGGGAGTGAATCCCGGTTGCCCTACCTATTTACTATGTGGACTTGAGCCAGTTACTTAACTTTTCTGATTCTCAGCTCCCTCATCTGTAACTTTAGTCTCTCGTTTGTAATAATCCAGACAATGTACTTAATATAGAAGCTGGCACATAATAGGCAGTCAATACATGCTAGTCATTATTGTTATTCACAGTTAAATATAAATATAAGAACACATTCCATAGCCATATACTGACCCCACCACCATATCTCTTCACAGTCATGAGTAATCACAACTCTATTATATTTTTAAATGGAAATAAGCTTTCTTAGTATTCCCCTTAAGGGGTTGTCATGAGGATAAAATGAGGTAATGCATATAAAATGCTTAGCACAGCACCTGGCACATTGTAAGCACTCAAGAAGTAGCTGCTATTCTTACTCACAGAACTGACTGCTGGCTCCAGACTCATTTGATCTGTAGCCTTATTCAGGGAAGTGACTGCAAAATGGCTGCAAGGGCAACATATTACTGAAGTGATAATGGAAAATGCAACATCCCAAGGGTATATGTTACCACGGGGTTTCCATGGAATGCATATAAGAAACAGACACACTTTATTAATCCCATCCAAAAAGATATAACTAAAAAATAGCACTTATTCTACATCCAGTGAAATCAGTATTTTTCCAACAATTACCAGAAATATGCCACAGGGTAGTAGTGATGGAACAGATCCTAAAGAAGGAATGAAATTTGAGTAGTATTAAACCTCACCAATACAACTTTCTTCCCTTTTTTTCCCTCTTTTCTGTCTTTGAATGTTGGTGTCTAACATTTCTATGGCTTTATAAAGTTTGGCTCTAGCCCCTTCTAGATGACACTGGTCACTAATTCAACTGAATAAATCCTTTGGTTAGAACTCTCCCAAGAATAAGAAAAACAGAAGGAAAAAAAAAAAAAAGAATTCTACAGGGAATCATGAAGTGGCACATGAATTCATGAATTATAGGGAAAATTATTTTAAAAGGAAGAAACTTTTACTAAAATGAATTTATAGTAGTTTCTAAGAGTCTTGAGTGAACAGGGCAGTATACAAGGTACCCCTACAAACAAACAAACCAAGAACTTCCGTTAAAAGAACTTTAGTTAATAACTGGCCAGAAAGTTATACTGGGGTCCAAGAAAAGCTGATAGTTTTTCTCAAAGCCAACAGAGAAAATACAAGGTAGGATATTTGATATTAGAAGATATGTATGAATATTTGATGTTAAACATGTTCAGAAAGAGAAAAAAAGATCATTAAAGGCACCTTCAGACATCAAAGTTAATACAGAAGGAAGGAAATACCTCTGAATCTAGTGAATATGCTTTCCTGTGTGAGAAAGAGTGGGGTAACAATTCAGTGGGAGACGCTTGAAAGCAATGGATAAATATGTAGTATTCAGAGCTCTGCAAGGCTGACTCATGTATCTCGCCAAAAAATGATTTGTGTAAAAGTTAATGAACAATGTAATTTACAGATGTCTACAATCCCCTCCCTTTGCAAAGATTAATTAGAAAGATATAGCTTTGCAGGAGATCTTCGATTATGCAAATTTCTGCTACCACAGAAACAGCACTTAAGTTTTTGGATGGATCAAATATATATTAATAATGATTATATATACATGAGATGATGTCACATGGTCAGATGCCCCACTGGGGACAAATCATCAAGTTCTTTCCTGCAGTCAGTTGTTGTGGTTGCAAATATCTCTGGTGCTGGATTTCAAACAAAATGAAAATGAAGGAATGGGGCCATTCACCTCCCCCCAAATCTCTCTACGTCAGACACAGGTAATTTAAACCCCTAAAGGAGAGAAAGTATTCCAGAAGGATAATCTATGACTGCAGAAGAGTTAGTGTCTCTCAAAATACATGTCCACATATGGAATTGCAGAGCTTTGCGTGAGAGAACAGTCTAGTACTCTACTTCTGGTGTGTCTAGAATATCACTTCCTCAATCTCAAAATGTGGCTAAAGTATATGCTCTTACAACTGGATTATTCCACTTGAATCCAAAAGAAGATAGGAATAACAATATAATGAATATACTCATAGTCTCACTCAAAAACATTTAATAATCAGGTCTACTGGAAGTAGATTCCTAATAGGTCAACCTACCTCTGGGCTTGTCTATATTCAATCCATTTCTTATACTACAACAGAGTGATTTTCTACCAGTGACTCCATAGTACCTTTAAGGAAAAAGTCTGAATTTTTAACTGTGGGCATAAATGGCCCTCGATTAGAGTCCCCAGCTTAACTTTCAGATTAATCTCTTTACATTTCTCTCTACAAATGTAATTCTATATACTAAATATATTTTGCCAGCTGCACTATTTAAAATCCTAAAGGATGATGCTGTTAAAGTACTGCACTCAAGAGGCCAGCAAATTTGGAAAACTCAGCCATGGGACTGGAAATGCTTAGTATGCATTCCAATTCCAAAAAAGGGCAGTGCCAAAGAATGTTCAAACAACCAAACATTTGTGCTCATTTCAGATGCTACTAAGGTAATACTCAAAATCCTTCAAGCCAGGCTTCAGCAGTACGTGAACCAAGAAATTCTAAAGGTGAAATGAGGGCAATTGTATGGTAGTCTCAATATTCTTTGGCATTGCCCTTCTTTGGGATTGGAATGAAAACTGACCTTTTCCAGTCTTGTGGCCACTGCTGAGTTTTCCAAATTTGCTGGCATATTGAATGCAGCACTTTATATTTTTTTCATTTATTTTTATTAGTTGGAGGCTAATTACTTTACAATATTGTAGTGGGTTTTGTCATACATTGACATGAATCAGCCATGGAGTTACATGTATTCCCCATCTCGATCCCCCCTCCCACCTCCTTCTCTACCCAATCCCTCTGGGTCTTCCCAGTGCACCAGGCCCGAGCACTTGTCTCATGCATCCAACCTGGTGCAGCACTTTAACAGCATCATCCTTTAGGATTTTAAATAGCTCAGCTGACAAAACATATTTAGGAGGTAGAAATACCAGTAGTCATGTATGGATGTGAGAGTTAGACAATAAAGAAGGCTGAGCACTGAAGAATTGATGCTTTCAAACTGTGGTGCTGGAGAAGACTCTTGAGAGTCCCTTGGACTGACTGCAAGGAGATCAAACTGATCAATCATAAAGGAAATCAACCCTGAATACTCATTAGAAAGACTGATGCTGAAGCTGAAGTTCCAATACTTTGGCCACTTGATGTCAAGAGTCAGTTCATTGGAAAAGACCTCGATGCTTGGAAAGACTGAAGTCAGAAAGAGAGGAGGCAACAGAGGATGAGATGATCAGACGGCTTAATTGATTCAATGGACATGAATTTGTGCAAACTCCCAAAGATAATATAAGATAGAAAAGCCTGGTGTGCTATACCCTATGGGGTCACAAAGAATTGGATGTGACTTAGCAACTGAACAACGACAAATATATTTCAAATTTATAACCACAATTTGGTCTCCATTGTCACTGCACTCACTGTGGGCCTTTATTACTTCTTAGCTATATTGCTAAAATAACCTCCTACCTGGTTTCCCTTCCTCGTCTCTACACCCTTCACTCCAAGAGTCAGACTATGAAGAGTTCATCTAAAACACAAATCTGATTATCTAATTCCCCTGGTTAAAAGCCATCCACAGCTATCTATGCCCTATAAAGCAGAGGCCAAACTCTCCTTAGCTTGGTTCACAGGGTGCCTCTCATGTAACATGTGGGCATCAACAACCTCTGCAGTCTCAGCCTCTCACTGTTCAAACACCCATGTTCCAGCCATGCTGATGGGTTACACTTGCCAGTATTCATCATAGTTCTTATATATATATATATATGGTACAAGTTTTAAACAGACACAAAGAAGCATAATAAACAATATTTCTCTCTGGAGAATAATGTAAACAGCCAAGAATTAGGGAAATAGAAGAAACAATTAGAAGCTATTGAATACTTTAATGATTCCTCTGCTTTATTCTTTACACAAAGCTAGCCTCATGTCTACTGCTTTATGGGACAGATTTTAGCTCCCCAACTCCAAATGGCATTTTTATTTGTGCTTTTGTTTGCACAGCAACACACAGTTTTGAATCCATATGTAAAGGTTGTAAGTTGGGTTGGTCATATTATTGGTTTCTAGAATCTTCTTGAGTAGTGGTTGTAAAGTTTACAGAGGGCGAGGAACATTTACTACACTATACCAGATAGTCTGAAGCCACTATCCAAGAAAAGGGCCATATTCAGTTAACATATACTCATTTTTGGCCCAAATTTTAAAATTATCTTCCATTAGTTCAATTAGAATACACTTACAGGCATTGAAACCCTAGAAACATTTACTGAGTCCAAAAGAAAAAAAAAAAATAGACAAGATAAACACCCAACTAGGTATAAACTGATTATAATAGCTTTTATTTTCTTCTAAAACCACAAAACCAGGTTCTCTAGGCCGAAAGGTCTCTAGTATCACTTAACACCAAGGGTCTGCAAACATCTACAATAAACAGCCAAAGAGTAAATATTTCAGACCTCCCTGTGTCAGAAGGTCTAACCTCCTAGCTCTGCCACTGTAATGCAAAAGAAGCCCTAACAATATGTAAATAAAATTCTACTTACAGAGGCTGCTACAAATTGAATGTCTGTTTCCTCCCAAAATTCAAATGTTGAAATCAATTCCCCCTATGTGATGCTGTTTGGAGGTGTTAGGTCATGAGGGTGGGGCATTCACAATTGGGATTTATAAGGGTATTCCCTTATTCACAAAGGAATCAGAGAACTTCCATCCCCCTTTGGGATGTGGGTCACAGGAAAAAGTTTGACATTTATGAACTAGGAAGGGGGCTCCCATCAAACATTGATCTGCTAGTGCCTGATCTTGGACTTCTCAACCTCCAGAATTGTGAGAACTAAATTTCTGTTGTTGAAAAGCAACCTGATTTATGGTATTCTGTTATAGAAGTTTGGTCAAACTAAGATAGAGGTGGTATGCCAAATATGGTTTGGGGGCGATAATTTGCTGACCTCAGACTATTTTGACTGATTCACATTAATAAAAACATCTTACTCCTGGTCCAGTATATATTTACATGCATGTATTTATTTCTTTCTTTTTAACTTTTTTTTTTTTAATTTCATTTATTTTTGTTAGTTGGAGGCTAATTACTTTACAATATTGTAGTGGTTTATTCCATACATTGACATGAATCAGCCATGGATTTACATGTGTTCCCCATCCTGAACCCCCCTCCCACCTCCCTCCCCATCCTATCCCTCTGGTTCATCCCAGTGTACCAGCCCTGAGCACTTGTCTCATGCATCCAACCTGGACTGGTGATCTGTTTCACACTTGATAATACATATGTTTCAATGCTATTCTCTCAGATCATCCCACTCTCACCTTCTCCCATAGAGTCCAAAAGTCTGTTCTATACATCTGTGTCTCTTTTTCTGTCTTGCATATAGGGTTATCGTTACCATCTTTCTAAATTCCATATATTTGTGTTAGTATACTGTATTGGTGTTTATGTTTCTGGCTTACTTCACTCTGTATAATGGGCTCCAGTTTCATCCACCTCATTAGAACTGATTCAAATGTATTCTTTTTAATGGCTGAGTGATATTCCACTGTGTATATGTACCACCGCTTTCTTATCCATTTGTCTGGTGATGGGCATCCAGGTTGATTCCATGTCCTGGCTATTATAAACAGTGCTGTGATGAACATTAGGGTACATGTGTCTCTTTCAGTTCTGATTTCCTTGGTGTGTATGCCTAGGAGTGGGATTGCTGGCAGTTCTATTTCCAGTTTTTAAAGGAATCTTCACACTGTTCTCCATAGTGGCTATACTAGTTTGCAGTCCCACCAACAGTGTAAGAGGGTTCCCTTTTCTCCACACCCTCTCCAGCATTTATTGCTTGTAGACTTTTGGATAGCAGCCATCCTGACTGGCGAGAAATGGTACCTCATTGTGGTTTTGGTTTGCATTTCTTTGATAATGAGTGATGTTGAGCATCTTTTCATGTGTTTGTTAGCCATCTGTATGTCTTCTTTGGAGAAATGTCTGTTTAGATATTTGGCCCATTTTTTGATTGGGTCATTTATTTTTCTGGAATTGAGCTGCAGGAGTTGCTTGTATACTTTTGAGATTAATCCTTTGTCTGTTTCTTCATTTGCTATTATTTCTCCCAATCTGAGGGCTGTCTTTTCACCTTACTTATAGTTTCCTTTGTAGTGCGAAAGCTTTTAAGTTTCATTAGGTCCCATTTGTTTAGTTTTGTTTGTTTTATTCCAATATTCTGGCACGTGGGTGCATAGAGGATCCTGCTGTGATTTATGTCAGAGAAGTGTTTTGCCTATGTTCTCCTCTAGGAGTTGTATAGTCTCTGGTATTACATTTAGATCTTTAATCCATTCTGAGTTTATTTTTGTGTATGGTGTTAGAAAGTGTTCTAGTTTCATTCTTTTACAAGTGGTTGACCAGTTTTCCCAGCACCACTTGTTAAAGAGGTTGTCTTTTTTCCATTGTATAGTCTTGCCTCCTTTGTCAAAGAATAAGGTGTCATAGTATGTGGAATTTATCTCTGGGCTTTCTATTTTGTTCCATTGATCTATATGTCTGTCTTTGTACCAGTGCCATACTGTCTTGATGACTGTGGCTTTGTAGTAGAGCCTGAAGTCAGGCAGGTTGACTCCTCCAGTTCCATTCTTCTTTCTCAAGATTGCCTTTTGGCTATTCGAAGGTTTTTTTTGTATTTCCCATACAAATTGTGAAATTAATTTGTTCTAGTTCTGTGAAAAATACCATTGTAGCTTGATAGGGATTGCATAACAATAATCTATAAATTGCTTGTGGTAGCATAGTCATTTTCACAATATTGATTCTTCCAATCCATAACACGGTATATTTCCTCCATCTATTGTGTCTTTGATTTCTTTCATCAAGTGTTTTATGTTTTCTATATATAGGCCTTTTTTTTTATTAGTTGGAGGCTAATTACTTCACAACTTTCCAAGTGGGTTTTTGTCATACATTGATATGAATCAGCATACGTTACCATATTCCCCATACCCAATCCCCCCTTCCCACCTCCTCTCACACCGATTCCTCTGGTTTCCCCGTGCTTTTGTTTTTCTCAGGTAGATATACTCCTAAGTATTTATTCTTTTTGTTGCAAATGGTGAATGGTATTGTTCCTTAATTTCTCTTTCTGTTTTCTCATTGTTAGTGTATAGGAATGCAAGGATTTCTGTGTGTTAATTTTATATCCTGCAACTTTACTATATTCATTGATTAGCTCTAGTAATTTTCTGGTAGAGTCTTTAGGGTTTTCTATGTAGAGGATCATGTCATCTGCAAACAGTGAGCGTTTCACTTCTTTTCCTATCTGGATTCCTTTTACTTCTTTTTCTCCCTGATTGATGTGGCCAACACTTCCAAAAATTAGGTTTGAAATAGTAGTGGTGAGAGTGGCACCCTTGGTTTTGGTTCCTGACTTTAGGCGGAAATGCTTTCAGTTTTTCACCATTGAGGATAATGTTTGCTGTGGGTTTGTCATATATAGCTTTTATTATGTTGAGGTATGTTCCTTCTATGCCTGCTTTCTGGAGAGTTTTTATCATAAATGGATGTTGAATTTTGTCAAAGGCTTTTTCTGCATCTATTGAGATAATCATTTGGTTTTTATCTTTCAATTTGTTAATGTGGTGTATTACATTGATTGATTTGCAGGTATTAAAGAATTACTGCATTCCTTGGATAAGGCCCACTTGGTCATGATGCATGATCTTTTTAATATGTTGTTGGATTCTGTTTGCTAGAATTTTGTTAAGGATTTTTGCATCTATGTTCATCAGTGATATTGGCCTGTAGTCTTCTTTTTTGTGGCATCTCTGTCTGGTTTTGTTATTAGGGTGATGGTGGCCTCATAGAATAAGTTTGGAAGTTTACCTTCTTCTGCAATTTTCTGAAAGAGTTTGAGTAAGATGGGTGTTAGCTCTTCTCTAAATTTTTGGTAGAATTCAGCTGTGAAGCCATCTGGTTCTGGGCTTCTGTTGGCTGGAAGATATCTGATTACAGTTTTGATCTCCATGCTTTTGATGGGTCTGTTAAGATCTTCTAATTCTTCCTGGTTCAGTTTTGGAAAATTATACTTTTCTAAGAATTTGTCCATTTCTTCCAAGTTGTCCATTTTATTGGCATAGAGCTGCTGGTAGTAGTCTCTTATGATCCTTTGTATTTCAGTGTTGTCTGTTGTGATCTCTCCATTTTCATTTCTAATTTTGTTGATTTGGTTCTTCTCCCTTTGTTTCTTGATGAGTCTGGCTAATGGTTTGTCAATTTTGTTTACCTTTTCAAAAAAACAGCTTTTAGCTTTGTTGATTTTTGCTATGGTCTCCTTTGTTTCTTTTGTATTTATTTCTGCCTTACTTTTTAAGATTTCTTTCCTTCTACTAACCCTGGGGTTCTTCATTTCTTCCTTCTCTAGTTTCTTTAGTTGTAGAGTTAGGTTATTTATTTGACTTTTTTCTTGTTTCTTGAGGTAAGCCTGTAGTGCTATGAACCTTCCCCTTAGCACTGCTTTTACAGTGTCCCATAGCTTTTGGGTTGTTGTGTTTTCATTTTCATTCGTTTCTATAAATGCATGTATTTAAAACAAAATTTAGCAAAGACAAAATGATCCCGATTATATGCAATGCACCCCAATATCTTCCATCTGCTTCCATTTTATTTCTTTAAATAAAACCTACCAAATTGATTCTAAAACCCACTAATGAGTTGTGGCCTACAACTTACAAAATACTGTTCCCATGGATTTCACTATTTTATTCATTGTTGAGTCCCAGATCAAAAATAACTTCAAGTAACTAGCATTCAAATACTCATTCTTTCATTTGTTCATTAATTCAGTGCACATTTATTAAGCAGCCACTGTCTGTCACATGGAAAAGCAACATTATAATTAATAGACCAATTGTGTGCTCACTTTAGAAGGAAGGCTATTGCCAATACAAGTTCTGAATCCAACTGAGTAAAGATTGTAGAGGTACTCTGAATGAGTACTCAACATGCCACTTGGAATGTTCTGGCTTTGCATCTTTTCTCAGCTTAAAGCAATTTCTCTGCCACTTTCCTCCTGCATTGCTGTATTAGAAACAAGGTTTCTGTTCCAGAAACATGGTGAATCCACTTGACTTTTAAGAGCTCAGGAGCACAGAATGTGAGGCTTAATAGTTGTTTCTGAAAGCGAACTATCTTTAGCCTGAGGGACTCTTTCTCTCCGGTTGGCCTCTGAAGTTAATTGAGCAGTCTTTACCATTGAAAGGAAAAGAAAATCACACTGTAGGAATCCAAAGGCTCTTTATAACACAGCCTAGAGGCTACATGAATGCCAGGTGGCAGGCCAATATCCAGGACTCAGGTAAGGTAATTGGTTGTTTGGTTTACCCTTTGTGTTCTGACAAGAGTTATTAAGGATAGCTCCACAACAAGCTTCTCCCAAGTGTGGGATCCTTGAGAGGCCCAAAAGCTAAAGAAGGTAGCATACTATTCAAGAAGGATGACTTTCATATTAAGACAAGTCTTGCCCTCCAGAGTGAGAAAATGACTGACGAAATAATCATTTCAACTTTCAGAGTTTAAATTGAAGTGGTCAACGTTACTCAACTCGAAATATGAACTGTACTCTTCCTTGACTGAGGAGTTAAACTGAGGAACCAAAGGTCTCTAAAATACTATTAAACTAACCATTTTAATAAATGTGGTGACAGAAGCCAAGTCTTAGTTCTAGAAGTCAATTCCTGATTAACTGTGCCAAGTGGAAAAGGGAAACTACTATTCACAGCTTAGATAGATATTTTGAGAATTAGCAATTCTTCCATGAGCTTCTGGACACAGCTGAGCTGTTTGAGAAAGCGAAACAATTTCACAGAGCATAAGGTCACTGTTGTCTGAGGAGAATCACTGCATTTGCCTTGGTTCTTAATTTAACCCCAAAATTTATCTCTACAATCTGTCAGTGGAAGCTTTTGCAGAGAGGAATGAAAAAGATACAGGGAGTTGCAAATTTCTAATTTATCATCTCATTTGAAAAGTCCTACCTTGGGTGGCAGAAATAATGGAATTTTTTACCCCTCAGAATATTGTAATGAATCTAAATAACTATCCTTCTTTCTATCATGTCCTTAAAGAAGTTTTTTGTTTGTTTTTTTTTTTACAGAAATTCATGGGTGATTAAATAATTCACATTTCCCAACTTGGTGGAATAGATTTGGTCTCTTTTGCCTTTCTTTCTGCTTAGACTGGTGTGCAAAAGTGATCTGATCAAGTGTACTCTGTTGCACAGATTAAAATTTCCCTTGACTGAGATGTTCCAGGTTCCAGCCTGGGGCACAGAGAATTAATCGGTCTATTTGTTTCTATCCCCCAATGACATTCTCCAGCCATCTTGTCTTTATAGTACTATCAGTGTTATTTCCATTTCCATCTCCCAATTTTGTGTTTTATTTCTCCATTGGATTAGAATGCAAGCAGGGAAAAGGTGTGCTAAAGGATTTATTAGCCCCCATAAAGATTCCCATCACTTTCCTAAATGGTTAGCCCCCATAAAGATTCCCATCACTTTCCTAAATGGTTTTCCTGTTTCTAGTCATATTGTCCTCCAATCCTCCCTCTAAACTGCTTCTAGAACAATCTTCCTGACACATGTCTGATCTTGTCACTTACCCTCCTCAAAACAGTAACAGGCTTCACTGATTTCTCTTACACTTAATAAAGTATACCATAAGTAAATGGGAATCATAAAGTTGGATGTATCTTTATACTTCAAAAAGTATATTAATAAAGTTTAGAACTTGATTAGTAACAATTGTATTAGCTTTCTAGACTGCCGTAACAAAGTGACACAGACAAAGTAGCTTAAACAACAGAAATTTATTTTTGCACAGCTCTGGAGGGTAGAAGTTCCAGATTAAGGTTTGTGCAAGATTGGTTTCTGCTAAGGGCCTCTTTGATTGACTTTTAGATGGCAATCTTCCTCCTGTGTCTTCACTTGGTCCTCCTTCTGTGGCCTTCTTTATTTTAATCTCCTCTTCTCATAAAGATAGACTGAACTAGGACTTCACCCTAATGGTTTCACTTTACCTTAATTACTTCTTTAAAGTCCCTGTCCCAATTCAGTCACAATCTTAAGTACTGAGGGTTAGAAATTCAACAAATGAATTTGAGGTGAGACAAGAATCAGCTCCATAATAACCAACAAGTTACTTAACACAAGCAGGTCACGAACTAGGGTCCACCAATGTGCCTTGAGATAAAGCACAGATCTTTAATACAACATAAAAGGGTTACCATGTTCAAATCTATGTCAGTCTTTCCAGTAACATCATTCACTTCGCCTTACGCTAATTTTCAGCCTCATCAAATGACATTCAAATTATACCTTGCTGCTTCATGCTGCCGAGCATTGATGCAGGCTGTTCTATGCCTGAAATGCCCTCCCTCCCTTTGTCTACTGAACTCTTTTCTATCCTTTAGATCCAGCTCAAACTTTATCTCTTTTCTATTTTTTTTCCCTCAGACCTATGATTTGAGAGAACTACTACAATCTTATTTTTTAGTATGTCTGTCTCTTCTACTATATAGAGAGCTCTTTGAGGGCATTGATTGTATTTCATTTGTATTTTATGTCCCCCATGCTCAGCACATAGTGGACACTAAATTAAATATTTGTTAATGAGCAAATAAATAATTTGGTTATTAAAGAAAAAGTAGACTTGTTTAGGGGTCACTTTTAGCCTTATGAAACTGAATGATATAAAGGATAACCAAAATGATTTTCCATGAAGCATCTTTAAAATCTATGTATATACACTACCACATGTAAAATAGGTAGCTAGCGGGAAGCTGCTATACAACACAGAGAGTCCAGCTGTGATGAATGAAGGGGTAGGATGGGCGTGGGGGTGGGAGAGAGGCTCTAGAGGGAGGGGATACACACACACACACGTATACTTACAGCTGATTTGTGCTGTTGTATGGCAGAAATCAATACAACATTGTAAAGCAATTATCCTCCCATTAAAAATCAAGGAAAAGAATAAAAAGAAAAAAAGAATACTAACAAGACAACCACCGATTTAACCTGTATCAGCATTTTGTCAAGGAGCAGGGAGGATTTTAGCATTTATTTCTAAACCTTCTGAATGTTTGAGAAATCTAGGCAACACAGTTAAGAGTCCTGGAAATGAAAGTGGAAAATACTAGGCAGAAGGCTAGGTCAAGGTTTGCCAGTCTGAGGTGATACATACCAAGGCCAAAGTCTAAGGAGAGGGAAAGGAAAGGAGGAAATTAGAGTCCTTAAGTCCTTGACTGCAATTGATAGTAGTCTCACGCCACTCTTTTGGATTCCAATTTAACTAATTTCCTTCCACTTGGCCACTCTGGTCCCTCAGTGAGATATTTTTGATTTTTCAGTCATATATCATTTTTCTTGATACCCCATGAAGGCAAGGATGATGGTTTATACGTCTTTGGCCCTTCATATACCACATAGAGTTCTATTTCAGATGAGTAAGGGGAATAACTGTTGACTGTGTTTGAAATTCAGAAGGAACATCATATGTCATGCAAATGACAAAGGTAGACACACACAAGAAAAATAAAGCAGAGGGAAACAATAGAAAAAATAAATCAACTGGAGTAAGTGAAAGCAACAGTGGGATTTTCCCCATATTTTCACCATATCCATTTTACCCTGAGATACAGCCAGGGGATATAAAGAGTTTTCTCACCATGAGCTATTTCTTTATATTCATTACAGAATTACAAGGTGAAGACTGCCTGTCTCCAGCCTCCATCTCTAATAAATAGGTCAGCTTCATTGGCTATAGTTAGTGACAGTCCTTGGTCTTGACAGCTTGACTTAACTAATCTATTTAATTCATTGATCAAGCAGATAGCAAAAGAACATTCTCATTAAATGGATTTTTTTATCATCTGGAGTTATAGAGCTAAATGCCTTTTTAAAATCTGAAATTTAGTTAGCACATGACATGCTGTCTGTCTTGGAAACCACTTGCAAAAGGAAAATGCAAAGATTAAAAATGGCTCTGTGGCTTTAAGTAATGACCAAGAGGTCAGACTGTAAAATTGAACTCTATTCTGCCTGTCTACTTCACTGAAACTGCAACGCAAAGCAATATTACCTCCAAGTAGTTTTAGGCTGATGTCTGAAGTTACAGTCATTAAACTATATTACATATGTTATGCAGAGCAGGCAGGTGGTAGGTTGTGATTTTCTGAGGCCCACTATGTTCATTATGGAGAATATTATCCTGCACCAACTAGGATAAATTCCCTTCCCATCCAGATCCTATAACTTATCATTTCCCCAAATTACAGCTCCAAGGCCAACTCTCTAATACCAGTTTGTGATAATCACAACACCCATCATTAACTGGGATTCAGGAACTGCATTAGGCACTTTAACATGTTTTCCATTTGATCTGTGCATCAATCCTGTGAGGACATTCTCACCTTTATAAGCACTTTTAACAGCTGAGAAAACTGAGGCATAGAGACATTAATAGAGAGGGCTGGAGTTTAAATCCAGGTCTGTTTCATTCTAAAGCCTATGCTCTTTCCACTACACGTTGCTGCCCCACTCTGACCTTGCCTTAGCACATAATTTAGCACTTGATTAGAGGTGTCTTTGTGTCACTTTCAGGTTGTTTCATATCTCTTTTAGCAAACGAAAAGCCTTTCCTTTATCCTCTCTCTTTACTCTTGGCCTTCACACACCCAGAAGATTCATAGGTAAATAAATGCCCTCAAGTAGAGGCACCCATGGATATCTCAGCAGAACAGATAGAAACACTGAACTCTCTAAGGCTGACACAACATTCAATATGGAGTGAAAAACATTAGCTATAGAGCACATACTCTAGTAACCTCATTAGAAATAAATGTAAAAGCCATTTAAACAAAACCTCAGTGGGAGAAGAGTTGAATAGGATAGGTCAATTAAGCCATTATCTGTATAAATTTAGTACCATATTACTGTTTAAGAGTCTCAGGAATGTGGAAAAAGAGATTAATCTCATCTTCCTTGCAATTCCATTTTTATTTATTTCCAGCCAGCTGTCTAGCTAAAGAATGACTCTTCCTATTGAAAGGCTAAATGAAAGGTCATTGGCTCTTGACAATATTTTCAGATCCCCTGGGGGGAAACTTGGCTTTTGCTCTTCACTATATGTAAAACCACTTCATTCATATTATTCTGATTTGAGCATTTTCTTATAAATGGCTCTCTAAAAAATGCAATAATCTTTTATTTTAGATTTTTGCTTCACACTTAACCTAAATCAAACAGATGAGTGAAGGTAACATAAATGGTGGTTTAATTTTTTAAGCTTACATTTCTCTTCTATAAATTCTTTAGAAGAGGGAAAAGCTCCTAAAATCTAAAAGTAAATGAATTTGAGTTTTATTCTCTTTTAATAACTAGTTTTAATGAAATGCATAAGTTGGGTTTTGTTTTGAAACAAATTTGTTCACAAGTACGTTTGTGTTTAACTTTGCCCTGGTTTACAGTTCACTAAGAAAATTAGCAATTAGCCTAAATTAGGGAAATAGTGAAGTTCATGTGAATAGGAGCTTTAGAGTTGAGGTTAAGTCCTTCAGATAAAAATCCTGTAAAGCCTGTGCTGAAGGTACCTCCCCTCCCCGCCCCCGCTTAATTAATTTAAATAATTTAAAGCTTTTTTTTCCCTGACAATCTACCAGGTACAAAACTTACTGCTAGACATTATGGATACCAAATAAATATAGTCTCTACCCTCAAGGAACAAAGGAATCTCAAATCTTTGACAATGCATTATTTACCCATTAAATCTAGTAGTGCTTTGATTTATATTTTTATCATGGTACCAATATATGCCTTTCTTATCATATTAATAACTATGAAATTCCAAATGCAACCTTAGCCTTAAGATCTGAGTGAGGAAACTCTATGGGTACTGGGTGAACAAAAATCTTCAAGAATATTGCCTCCTACAATTATAAAGGTGAAAATATTCAAATACAGTGCCCCCAATTTTACCCTAAAACTACAAGAGTCTAAAAATTAGCTGAAATAATGAATATTGGATTACAATTATACCTTGGAAATATTGTGGATTCAGTTCTAGGCCACCATATCAAGTGAATATTGTAATAAAGCCTGTCACACAAACTGTTTGGTTTCCCAGGGCATATAAAGTTATGTTGACACTATAGTATACTCTGCTGACACTGTAGTATAATCTACTAAGTGTAAATACCATTATGCATAATAATTTTAAAATAATGCTGCTGGTATATGATATTTGTTTTCCTCTTTCTGACTCAGTATGACACTCTCTAGGTCCATCTATATACCATTGATACTATGTGTAAAATAGATAACTAATGATAACTTACTGTATAGCTCAAGGAACTCTACTTAATGTTCTGTGGTGACGTGAATGCGAATGAAGTCCAAAAAAGAGGGGATATGTCTATACTTATAACTGATTCACTTTGCTGTACAGCAGAAACTAATACAACATTGTAAAGCAACTATATTCCAATAGAAATTAATTTTTAAAAATATTGCCATAGGAAAAATGGTACCAATAAGTTTGCTTGACCCAAGGTTGCCACAAACCTTCAATCTATAGAAAACACATTACCTGTGAAGTGCAATAAAGCAAAGCACAATAAAATGAGGTATGCCAGTATGTATGGTTGTATGACTGCTACCTGTAGCAGGCACTATAGGGACAAAAACATAAATTTAGGGTGAAGAAAGCAATGACATTTTATATGGCAACTCTGATTAACCCAAACAATGGGAGGACTTAAAGGTACCACCCAGACAATACTGTTCCACAAGCCATACAATCGATGCTTGTCCTCCACTCTAAAATTGTGGCCTGTGGACTAGTAGTAGACTATGAGTCCTCCACAGAAAATCTACACTGGCCTCTAATTTCAATGTTCATCATAAGGCCACTCGACACTACTTTCCACCAAGAAAGTATGCTAGCAATGTTTAACAAGGAAACCCATCTCACTAAATTGGAATCTCATAGAAGTTGTTCTATCTTGTCATTAATTCTGGAGTAGGAGTTTTCTTTGTGGAGGGCCAGATTTGGGATAGTATGTATACTATGGGAAATGAGTTTTTATGTCTGTGAACTAAAAAATGTTTGAGAATTACTAACTTGCTGTGATCTAGTACGTCTTTATAATGCTTCACCCTCCAGTCATTAGAGCATCCAGAAAGGACAAAGAACTTTACACAGAGAAAGGATAATGTCATTCCTCAACACCCTGACACCCACAGGTCTAAAATCTTAAGTCCTAAACCTGTATGCCCCAACCTATCTGATTTTCTCTTACCACAAGTGAGGCCCAGGACCTTTTCAAACATTCAAAAAAGAACTGACTTGTCAAGTATTTAGGAATCAGGCTGGGGATAGGTGTACTAGCCTCCAGAGGGCAAATAAGTGTTTGTGTAGTTGCCTATTGGATAACCAATAGTTTTTCAAAGTTTTGAGGAGTGATGAAGTGAACAATAGAGTCTAGTCACACATAGAAATTCTAATAAGAACTAAAGCATTATGGGAATTTTCTCAACCTGTCTTATACACAGCCCACTTCACTCAAACAGAGAATGTAATATTTAAGGGAAAAGGTGAAAACCTGACAGAATTGTTTTAAAGCCACTAGAATAGTTTAAAAAAACAGATTTATATTGAAATCTCACTTTCTGGTTAGAATAAATTAGCCCTCAGAATATACATTTTTACATAGTATTACAGAAAGGATTTTCTCTATAAATTTTATCTGAGAATCAATGCTATTAAAATCTTTTATTCTTGACAAACTACAAAGGGCATACTCTAATTTAGCTTTTGAAGATAAGTCTTACAAAGGTCAAAAAAAAGCTGCCAATTTCTAGAAGGTGAACCAATCTGTGTATGAGTGCCTACTACCATTCTGCATAAGACATTAGTATTAAATACCACAGGAGTGAAGGTAGTTAAGTATATTAAATTATTCAGAAACTAAATGTCCATACTCTTTAAACATGTAAGAATTCACAACAACAAATGCAGGCCTGCAAAGGCATTTTAATCATTCATAACATTTTAAGGTCGTGTAGAAAATGATACCTTATCAAACCATTCCTTTTAGGTTAGATACTAAGTACTGTCACCCATTTCTCATGTGATCTGCATAGTTTGTCATGATTTCTTGTTGTAAATTGGAAATTTGTCATCAAATACACAGCTGAATTTCAGCACTTAGGCTTTGGATAATAAATAGTTGAATAGTAGGTAACTGAAATTTTCTGTCTCAAATATTTTACCATTGCTAGTTGAGAAAAAGTTCCCACATGAAAAAGACATCCCGAATCATTTGGTTCATTCTTTGTGGACTACCATAAAACTATTGTTTTGCTTCTCCAAATTGTGTTAATGACTCTGTGGTGGAGGAAGGGGAGGAGCAGCAACAGTAATTCCAGCTACTTTATATTGGATGCTCACTCAGTGCCAGACACTGAGTCAGATATCTAAAAAATGTTATTCATTTAATTCACACCACAAATCTCTGGTCCAATACCATAGCTGACTTCATTTTCAACAAAGAAGCTTTACCACAGTTAAGGAATTTACTCAGGGTACCGCAGATGGTGTTTGGTAGAGTTGAGAGCGGTTTTCAGGCTATCTGATTCTTAAACTTATACTTTTAAGCATGTTCTCAAGGATATAAGAGATTTCAATCTGTGAGATGCTTTGCTAAGAGAAATCTGGGCAATTGCCCCTAACTTTGGCTTAACCTCTGCTATACTGACATTTTGGCTTCCGTCATTTTAAATAACAATTTTCTCATCATGTATTAGCCTCAGTTTCTAGCCCATTCTGATACAGATTGCCCTTCTTTTCACCCCACCCCTTCCCTTTGGATTACATATTCTTGTTCCTTAATCCATCTGAGTAAGTAGCTGCCAACTCCAGCTGAGATTAGTCTGACTGAGTAGTTCCAAGTTATGTTACATCATCCATCACCATGGCATTCCAAATCCTGTTTTGTTTTCTGGACCCGTGTATGGATCTCAGTCCAAGAACCTCCATTTGTGAGTTCAGATGATGGGGATTTGCTTATGGTCCAGGACAAAGGTCAGTACCTTAGTTAGCACAGAATGAACAAATGTGTTGGCATAAAGAACAGAGCTCACTCTGTGATTCTAGAGTCATTTATAAAAGCCTCTTGTGCAACATACAGTGGTCCACACTTGGGCTTCCCTGGTGGCTCAGTGGTAAAGAACCTGCCTACAATGCAGAAGCTGCAGGAGACAAGCACTTGATCCCTGGGTAAGGAAGATCCCCTGGAGGAGGGCATGGCAACCCACTCCTGTGTTGCCTGGAGAATCCCATGGACAGAGGAGCCTGGTGGGGTACAGTCCATAGGTCACAAAGAATTAGATATGACTCAGTCCACCCTTATCAGTGGTTTTATTTTCTACAGTTTCAATTACCTGTGGGAACCTGAGCCCAAAAATATTATATTAACATTTTTAGAAATAAACAATTCACAGGTCTTAAATTATACACTGTTCTGAAGGGCACGATGAAATCTTGCACCATCCAGCCCCATCCCACCCTGAACATGAATCATCCCTTTGTCAAGTATAACATGCCCACTAGTCACTTAGTAGCCAGCTAGGGTATCACATGGACTGTCCTAGTATTACAGTGCTTGTGCTCAAGTAACAGCAACCCTTATGCTACTTAATAATTGACCCTAAATGCCAGAGTAGTGCTGCTGGTAATTCAGAAATGCCAAAGACAAGTTGTAAAGTGCTTCCTTTTCACGAAAAGGTGAAAGTTTTCAACTCAGTAAGAGAAAAAAATTGTATGTTGAGATTGCTAAGATCCATGGTAAGAATGAATCATCTATCTGTGAAATTGTGAAGTTAAAAAAAAAATTCACGCAACTTTTGCTGTCATACTTCAAACTACAAAAAGTATGGCCATTATGCATGATAAGTGTTTAGTTACGATGGAAAAGACATTCAATTTGTGAGTGTAAGACATGAACAGAAAACACATTCCCATTGACAGCAACACATTGTGTATGGAGCCTATACAAACACTTCAACAAAGAATCCCCTGAAATGAGTGACACCAAGCTGTTTACTGCAAGTGAGGGATGGTTACACAGATTTAGGAATAGGTTGGGATTGAAAAATATAAAAAATATTGGAGAGGCTGAGCCTACTGATGAAGAAGACACTGTCTTATTTCCAGCAGAGTTAAAGAAGTTGATTGACAGACCACATTCACATAATTTTCATTATAATACAGTGTTATAAATGTTTGATTTTTCTATTGTTAATTTCTTACCATGCCTAATTTGTAAATAAAGCTTTATCATAGGTATATATAGGAGAAAACATAGTATTTTTTTTGCATTTGGTACTATCTAAGATTTTAGGCTGAAGGTCCTGGAAAATAGTCCCCATGGATAAAAGGGAACTACTGTTCCTCATTTACAAAAGATTTTGGCTCTTCTAGTAAGATAGGATGGTTTGCCATTAAGGAACCATGTTAACAGAAGGGACATTTTCAAATATGATGCAATTGAAAGTGCTGGCCATGAAGGAAAATAGTGTTTTCCTTTTCTTTATTAACCCACACCATGTGAGGGAAAAACGGCTCAGGTCAGAAAATCATAACCTTGTGACTCCCCCATGACTCGACCCTATTTTGTGACTTCTGGCTTTTTGGCACTGACTCAGTTTGTACCTTCAGATAATGCATTACGAATGTTCTCATACATTTTTCAATATTCTACTGCCCACTTTACACTGTGGCATTCTCAAAGGCAAAAATATTTTCTTTCTTTTTGTAACCAGCCTCCATTCCCAATTTTCTGCATACAGTAGGTGCTCAACACATGCTGTTTACTGAATGTACTCCTCCTGCAGTGTCCTTGGACTGTTAGGATTCCACATTTATACACAGGGAGTCAACATAAAATGGTAGACAATTTCCCTGAATGCTTTCCCAGAGAGCCTGTGTAGAATTATGTTGTGCTTTTTGTAGATGTGTGGTTAAAACCTAGATGATGATTCATGAAACAATGTCACATTTCACACTTAGGAATGATTATGAATAATTATCCCTGGACTTTGGTTCGAAAGGCAAACTGAAAGCGTTGAATGAGTCTTTTCTTTCTCATCACTTAATGACACCTTTTAAAAGAAAAGCAGGGCTGCCCAATGACCTACACAACTATTTCTGAAAACCTCAATGTAATCAAGCGGAGGCTCTCAGGTAACTACATTCCAAGTACAAGACTCCAACATGAAGTATTTAAATAAACTAGTTCCTGAGATATTAAAGACTGTCCATTTAAAAAAAATTGAGCATAGACTAAAGATAGCTCCAATACTTCCTTCATGTTGAACAGATGACCCTTCCTCAAACACGATTTAATTAGACCATTATCATGCTCAAGGACTTTCAGGAGCTCATCTTTGCCTAAGATATGAGTTCAGATACCTCTGCCTAGTTCTCTACTTCTTTCACATTTCAGTGACATCTTTCTCACTGTTTTCTTTCCACTGTCTTGCAACCCAAATCCTCTGGTCCAGCTAAGCCATATTCTTCAATGCTCCCTCATAACACATACAATGTAGAATGCTGCAGAAAGTTTACACAGGTTTTTCACTCTGTAAAAATACCTTCTTTCATATCACTGCCACATTCGTTTTCACCAGTGTTTGTAGTTGTTGTTGTTTAGTAGCTCAGTCATGTCAGACTTTTTGTGACCCATAGACTGGAGCCTGCCAGGATCATCTTTTCATGATTGGATTTCCCAGGCAGGAATACTGGAGTGAGTTGCCATTTCCTTATCCGGGGGACCTACCTGACCCAGGGATCAAACCCATGTCTCCTGCATTGCAGATGGATTCTTTTACTGCTGAGCCACCAGGGCTTCCCACAGTCTTTGTGGACTCAGCTCACATCCCACTTTCCTCCATGACACTTATCCTTACATTTGCCCACAATAATTGCCCACTGTCCCTACTGAGGGGTACTTCAGCACTTTGGATCTTTACTCAAAGTCATTCTAATCACCTAAGGATGTGTCCTCTGATACCTTCTGATACCATTCATGTAACACATAATTGTATCCTTATTCTTGATATTTTACAATATTATGTACACAGTATTCATCACACCAACAAAAACATACCCTTTCTAAGAGCAAGAGTAATGATAAGTTCTTTTGCTTCTTCTTCTGCTACCCTATTCTGCTTCCCTTACTTCTGTACACACTTTTCTTGAGTTCACTCACTCAATAAACAATTTGCACAAGAATCCTGAATCTTAATTTCAAGCTTAGCTTCTAGGAAACACTACCTAAGACATATGTAAGTAAATAGATAAGTTGTGAATGGCTATAACTGCTTCTAACTAGCAGAAAATCATTGACAAACTCTGTTATCAAGGAATTTAACATCAACAAAAACCATTCTTGTCTTTTCAGAGAGCAGTACACAATTTGGGGGCTCCTGGCTTTCAGTAGGGTTTCCAAGGTGGTGCTAGTGGTAAAAAAAAAAAAAAAATACACCTGCCAATGCAGGTAGATATAAGAGATGCAGGTTTGATCCCTGGGTAAGGAAGATTCCCTGGAGGAGGGCATGGCAACCCACTCCAGTATTCTTGACTGGAGAATCCCATGGACAGAGGAGCCTGGTGGCAGGACAATCCATAGGGTTGCAAAGAGTCGGACACAACTGAAGCAACTTAACACAAACAAGCACAGCTTTCAGTAATATAAGTGGTTATGTGTGAAATGGAAGTGAGCTCAGAAATGATCCAGCCATGTGGTTCTGAACTTTTGTTCTCCATCACAGCACAAATAAGTAACACTCCATGCTCCCAAGGTTGCAGTACCTCTGAACTTCAGAGAGGTCAGATGAGTATGTTAGATCTTGGTTAGGAGGTTAAGAAAACCTCAGAGTAGATTCTGATAAATAATCCCCAACCAGGACTCTGAAAGAGTTCAAATTCATAATTCTTGACAAGTTAGGAAACACAAGAAGCATGGAGGCAACTTCTCCAGGATTAGAGAACTACTCTGTGGCAGAGGAGGAACCAGAAATCATTTCTCCCACATACACAGCACATGACTTTCTTTAATGTAGCATTTCCTGAAATGTGCTTTATGGAACACTAGTCACTAAATCTATGGTATGTACCATAGGAAAAAAGTTCCAAATACTGCCTAATGTATTCTTTCCTGGAAATTCACAAAGAACATTAGCATATTAAAGACTCTTAAAAAAGCATACAGCAAAATATGTTTTTCTCAAGCTTACTTAATCACAGATACTGTCTCTTTTTTCATACAATAACTATTAACCAACATCCCTCAGAACTAGTGATTCGAGGTACTTACTTTGGAATAAGCTGATTTAATTGATTATCCTGGGTGGCCCTAGTGGTAAAGAATCCACCTGCCAAAGCAGGAGACATGAGATGCAGGTTAGATCCCTGGGTTGGGAAGATCCCCTGGAGGAGGGCATGACACCCCACTCCAATATTCTTGCCTGGAGAATTCCATAGACAGAGCAGCCTTGTGGGCTACATACAGTTCAGAGGGTCACAAAGAGTCAGACATGGCTGAAGTGACTTACCACACACAGCACAACTGATTATCCTAGGGAATTGCTAGATACTGTGAACATTTATCTAAGCCACTTGGTAAAAATCATGTAACATTTAAAGGAATAATAGAAAATGTTAGCACCTTGATTTTCATTCCCAAAAAGGAAAGGAAGCAATAAAACATAAGGTTGATGGAAGGTTACCAACCACCTGATATTATCACTAAAAAACACATCAGTACTTGGGCACCTATAGAAGCCTCCTAAATATTAGATTGCCATAAGTTAAAAGTGACAATAATATTCATAAAAGCAATAAAAGGCAAGTGAAGTACTTTTTCAAGCCTACATGATAAAGGACAGATTACAGCTCAAACATACTAAATAGAGAAAATAGTCGTGTTAAATTTTACATGGGGTGATTACATCCCACACATTCCTCAGAAAGACCAAAATTAGAAATATCTACAACTCATATGTTCTTTCCTTCTCTTGTATATAAATAAGAATAATAAATTACTAACCAGTATATAAGTAACATACAGTATTCATGTTTAAACATAACCTACAAGTCATTGTGGTTGTTTCCTGATGTGTATAATAAACACCATCAAACATAATGGCTCATGCCACTAGCCTCTTTCAGTCCTTAATGTCAATGCTTGAAAAACAAAAACAAATATTTGATGTAAGGAGGCCAAACATGACTGCCACTACAAAGTGATGTCTGGCTGTGGGAATGAGACTGATTGAAATCAATGGAACTTAAGACAATTCTGTTTTGAAACTGTGGTGAAGGGTTTCATCCACAGAAGGACATATCCTAATGCATTATTAGCATATCAAGTAAGGTTTCAACTGGGACAGATGAGGGAGAAAAGAAAACATCAGTTTTAATAACATCTTTGTATCAATGGTGCCAGTATTACTTGAATAAACTTCTACTATACCCAAGTGGGAGATATTGAATTTTTTAATGTAAATTCTTGAGTGAATAGCATGTCTAGCTCCATACTAAATACCATAGCCAAAAATCTCAAATATAAATGAAATGACATTTCAAAATCACATCAAACAATCAAAAAGTAACTAATATGACCTATATGGGACATATAGTGAAGAGATGAACTTGGCCATGCAGGGTTGAGTCAAGTTATAGAGATTTAAATGCCAATGCCAAACTTACTCCTTTCCCTGTAAGGTCAATGTATGATATTGTGTTTAATGTAAAAATATTTTTACAAAGAAACATCATGAAACATCTAAATAGCTTTAAAAAAAATCACTTTCCCTCTCCGTATCTCAGATTTGGTGGTCAGGACAGCAAGGAGACTAAACCCATCAATCCTAAAGGAAACCAGCCCTGAATATTCATTGGAAGGACTGATACTGAAGCTGAAGCTCCAATACTTTGGCAACCTGATGCGAAGAGCCAACTCATTAGAAAAGACCCTGATTGCTACTGGAAAAGATTGAGGGCAGGAGGAGAAGGGGGCAGCAGAGGATGAGATGGTTGGACAGCATCACTGACTCAAGTTTGAAGGAGACTGAAGATAGTCTCATCTTTCATGTTCTAAAAAGATAAGAAATTAATCAGAGAATATATATTTCCAAATGAGTAAGGAGAAATGCCAAAAGAAAAAGATTGGTTGGAGGGCAGGTTGGTAGTAAAAACTACCTTTGACCACTTTCAGCTTGATTTCAAACCCAACTAAGCTTATGAATATAGTCATGGTGAGCAGGAAGAATCCAGTCCATATATTGTAGACCCAAGTGCAAGCCTCTCACTAACGTGAACTTCTGCCGAAGCTTTGCATTCTTTACATTTTTATTCACCAGTAAGTTTCTGTAAAGTATTTGCCTATATCAGGGGCTATGAATAACAACTCTCAG
Source organism: Cervus canadensis (assembly GCF_019320065.1). Classification (NCBI taxonomy): domain Eukaryota; kingdom Metazoa; phylum Chordata; class Mammalia; order Artiodactyla; family Cervidae; genus Cervus; species Cervus canadensis. Next base: position 96,616,350 of record NC_057419.1, read on the forward strand.
TCACTACAAGTGAATCATTTTTTGAGTGCAAAATATTTATAACTGATTTCTTCTTATCTCCCCCACACAGCTTTGGGGCCATTTTTCTTTAATGTTCAGTGGTGGGTGTTCAGGGAATGCAAATTGACTTTAATATTATTATGTATTACACTACATCCTCCAAAACCCAACAGAAGCCATTTTTCAACTATTTTTTGTTGCAGGTGATTCATCACTGCAAATAGAGGAGATAACCAAACAAAACCACAGGTTCTGCTAGCATCTAAAAACTTTAGAAAGCAAATAACAATGTAGACAAAGAGCCAAAGGACAAGCTAGATAAGAGAATATTAACACCAACACAGAGATAAATGACCAGTGGGGACAAGGATTGTAAATGAAATAGGAATGAACTAAGTAACCATGGGAGTCTCTCATTCCATCAGATCATGAAGATTTTATAAAAGAGGTCTTCAGCAACATATTAAAAGACAAGGAGAGGTGGCAAGACAAGCAAAAAAAAAAAAAAAGATGGAAAAAAATTTGCACTAAGATAGGATCAAAACACTTCTAAGTGAATGCATCTGCACCTACTTAAGAATTGGGCTTGGTTTTAGGGATCAGTTAGAATGCATCCTTTGAATCTATTTCATTTCAAAGATAGTGCCTAGATTTACTTTAGTTGCAGTCACCAAAGATCAGTGTTTCCTCTGTTTCGGAAAGTAAAGTAGACCCAGAGATTCAAATGAAAATATTTATAGATTATTTTTCATTAATTTGTATTGGAGTATAGTTGCTTTCTGCTGTACAGCACAATGAATTAGTTATACACACACACACACACACACACACTCATACATACATATATTCCCTCCTTTTTTGGATCTCCTTCCCATTTAGGTCACCAAAGAGCATTAACTATACTGGGATGGTTTGTCATTCCCTCCTCCAGTGAATCACATTTTATCAGAACTCTCTTCTATCACCTGTCCATCTTGGGTGATCCTGCATGGTTTGGTCATAGCTTCATTGAGTTACACAAGCCCCATTGCCAAGACAAGTCAGTGATCCTTGAAGGGCTGGTTGAGTTACAAGCTGGAATCAAGATAGGCAGGAGAAACATCAACAACCTCAGATATGAAGATGATACCACTTTAATGGCAGAAAGTGAAGAGGAACTAAAGAGCCTCTTGATGAAGATGAAGGAGGAGAGTGAAAGAGCTGGCTAAACACTACATATTAAAAAATAAATAAATAATATTATGCATCCAGCCCCATTACTGCATGGCAAATAGAAGGGGAAAGGGTGGAAGTAGTGAGATATTTCCTCTTCTTGGGCTCCAAAATCACTGCGGACAGTGACTGCAGCCATGAGATCAGAAGATGATTGCTTCTTGGAAGGAAAGTGATGAGAAACCTAGACAGTGTGTTGAAAGCAGAGATATTACTCTGCCAAAAAAAGGTCTGTATAGTCAAATTACATGCAGAGTACATCATGAGAAATGCTGGGCTGGATGAAGCACAAGCTGGAATCAAGATTGCTGGGAGAAGTATCAACAACCTCAGGTATGCAGATGATACCACCCTTATGGCAGAAAGCGAAGAAGAACTAAAAAGCCTCTTGATGAAAGTGAGAGAGAAGAGTGAAAAAGTTGGCTTACAGCTCAATATTCAGAAAACTAAGATCATGGCATCCGGTCCCATCACTTCATGGCAAATAGATGGGGAAACAGTGGAAACAGTGGCTGACTTTATTTTCTTGGGCTCTAAAATCACTGCAGATGGTGCCTGCAGCCATGAAATTAAGACATTTACTCCTTGGAAGAAAAGTTATGACCAACCTAGACAGCATATTAAAAAGCTGAGATGTTACTTTGCCAACAAAGGTCCATCTAGTCAAGGCTATCATTTTTCCAGTAGTCATGTATGGATGTGAGAGTTGGACTATAAAGAAAGCTGAGGACCAAAGAATTGATGCTCTTGAACTGTGGTGTTGGAGAAGACTCTTGAGAGTCCCTTGAATAGCAAGGAGATCCAACTAGTCCATCCTAAAGGAAATCAGTCCTGAATATTCATTGGAAGGACTGATGTTGAAGCTGAAACTCCAATACTTTGGCTACCTGCTGCAAAGAACTGACTCATTTGAAAAGATCCTGATGCAGGGAAAGATTGAAGGTGGGAGGAGGAGGGGACGACAGATGATGAGATGGTTGTATGGCATCACGGACTCAATGGACATGAGTTTGAGTAAACTCTGGTAGTTGGTGATGGACAGGGAGGCCTGGCATACTGCAATCCATGGGGTTTCAAACAGTTGGACATGACTGAGCAACTGAACTGAACTGAGTCAAGGCCATGGTCTCCCAAGTGGTCATGTACATTTGTGAGAGCTCAATCATAAAGAAGGCAGAACATCAAAGCACTGATGCCTTCAAACTGTGGTGCTGGAGAAGACTCCTGAAAGTCCCTTGGACATCAAGGAGATCAAACCAGTCAATTTTAAGGGAGATCAACCCTGAATATTCACTGGAAATACTGATTCTGAAGCTGAAGCTCCATTATTTTGGTCATCCACTGCGAACAGAGGACTCATTGGAAAAGTCCCTGATGCTGGGAAAGATTGAGGGCAGAAGGAGAAGAGGGCATCAGAAGATGAGATGGCTGGACGGCATCACCGATGCAATGGATATGAACTTGGGCAAACTCTGGGAGATGGTGAGGGAAAGGGAGGGCTGGTTTGCTTCAGTCCATGGGGTCGCAAAGAGTCGGACATGACTGGGCTACTGAACAATAACAATAAGAGCAATGAGTAGAGCTCCCTGTGCTGTAAAGTAGGTTCCCATTAATTACCTATTTTATATATAGTAGTTTATATATAGAAAAGACATGTAGATTATGAATGAAGAAAACCAACTAGATTACCAAAACCAACCAACCAAAGAAAAAAATAATTAATATACTCATGTAATATTAAAGAGAGCAAAGAACAAAGAGGAAAACCTTTTTTTTTTATATTCTAAGATTTATTTAATAGGTTTGACCTTTCCAGGAATTGTCCTTATCCATCATTATAGTACATGATCAATCATTTTATTCTTCATCATCTATAAGGCAAGCATTAACAATAGGGGAAAGAGTTTACATTCCATTTTTCTCTAGAGATTTATTTCAAAATAGTGTGGACAGCTCTAGTAATTAAGGATGGGAAACTAAAAGATGTGGACTGATATGACATCCTTTAGAAGGGTCAGGGTCTTAACTGAACTTTCTCTGAATCTCTATATTCCCTTAGATTTCAGGGACATAAAAAGTGGGTCCAGTAATCTTTATTTGGTTTATTTCTATGTGACTGGTCTATTTGAATAAATATGCCTTGAATTCTGATTTCCTCATTTATTTGTCTAGTATCTTGGTTAGCCTAAAATTAGGGTAGTATTTATTATTTTTGAAAGATAGAAAATAATATTACTGGGCTGATTAGTGAATTACCTTCATTCTCTGACCAGATACTGACAAAATTTAACTGTTTTAAGGTTGGCTTTAATATTGTCAACCAGATGTTTTCAAATATTTATTATCATGTCAGGAAAATATCTGAACAAGTAAGGTTCTGTTCTAGGTGTTGCTAAGGAAAACATTTTCAAAGAAAGAATGCAGCCTGAATTCTTAACTTCATAAATTTCTTCTCACTTTTTATTGATTTAGCTCCCCAATATGAATTTATCCTTACTAGATAAGTCAAGCCCCAGTATTTAAAAACCTGACTTACAATCCTTTTGACCAAAAGAAGTCTCTGTCTTCCAACTAACTTTACTGAATTGGCTTTAACTTACTTGATGTCCTCTTGGCACAACTAGCTCAAGCTCCTCCTAGGGCAAACCTCTCCAGTGGGATTCTTTCTCCTATTTTAGAGGCTTGTGATAGCACCATACACACATCAGCTGCTTCTAATTTCAGTCTAGCTTTGAGCAGATGACCCAGAAAGCTGATTTTTTTAATATACAACATAAATGCTGTTCATTTTTGAATGGTGAAAGCAGTTTTCAGGATGACCATGAAGAAATCCTTTCATGTTTAAATTATAAGCATTTATGAAACTATTTAAGTTTATTAAATCTGAATTTGTCTGGCATAAAATCATTTGGTTCTTTTAAAAAATCAGCTTTGAGTAACCTTATCAAAGCTAGACTGAAATTAGAAACAGCTGATGTGCGTATGGTGCCATCACAAGCCTCTAAAACAGGAGAAAGAATCCCACTGGAGAGGTTTGCACTAGGAGAAGCTTGAGCTAGTTGTGCCAAGAGGACATCAAGAGTTAAAGACAATTCAGTAAAGTTAGTTGGAAAACAGAGACCACTGTTGGTCAAAAGGATTGTCAGTCAGGTTTTTAAATACTGGGGCTTGACTTATCTAGTAAGGATAAACTAATATTGGGGAGCTGCTGCTGCTGCTGCTAAGTCACTTCAGTCGTGTCTGACTCTGTGCGACCCCATGGATGGCAGCCCACCTGGCTCCCCCGTCCCTGGGATTCATTCCAGGCAAGAACACTGGAGTGAGTTGCCATTTCCTTCTCCAATGCATAAAAGTGAAAAGTGAAAGTGAAGACGCTCAGTCGTGTCCGACTTTTAGCGACCCCATGGACCGCAGCCTACCAGGCTCCTCCGTCCATGGGATTGTCCAGGCAAGAGTACTGGAGTGGGTTGCCATTGCCTTCTCTGATTGGGGAGCTAAATCGATAGAAAAGTGAGAAGAAATGTATGAAGAATCAATGCTGCATTCTTTCTTTGAAAATGCTTTCCTCTTCGTTCTTTGCTCTCTTTAATATTACATGAGTATCTTAATTATTTTTTTCTTTGGTTGGTTGGTTTTGGTAATCTAGCTGGTTTTCTTCATTCATAATCTACATGTCTTTTCTCTATATATACTACTATATATAAAATAGGTAATTAATGAGAACCTACTTATAGCACAGGGAGCTCTACTCATTGCTTTTGTTGTTGTTGTTGTTTAGTAGCCCAGTCATGTCTGACTCTTTGCTACCCCATGGACTGCAGTATACCAGGCCTCTCTGTCCCTCACCATCTCCCAGAGTTTGCCCAAGTTCATATCCATTGCATCGGTGATGCCGTCCAGTCATCTCATCTTCTGACGCCCTCTTCTCCTTCTGCTCTCAACCTTTCCCAGCATCAGGGAGGAAGTCAGAAGACAATGAACAATGTACTGAGATGATAGAAAAAATATACAAGAGTAATCTTGTGTTCATAAATAATATATGATGTATATTTTCTATATTAATTACCATTCTTATAATTCTCATTTCATATACTAAAAGCCCCAAAATGTAAAAAATTCTGTAAGAATCAGAACAATACAAATTGAGCAAGAAGAAATTGTCTGGGGAACCAAAAGCAACTTTTCAACTGATGTTGAGCCCATGTATATAAAGAGATGCACCTTTAAAGCAATAAAATCCAAAGCAGAGCTGATTAGCAAAAGCAGAACTCTGATTGAGATGAAAATGAACTACTCCTATGTGTTTGAAGGAGAAAAATGTACTTTTTTAGTGAACCTCAAGAAATTCTTCCAGAAATATTCATTTCAAACTAAAATGTTCCAGTTTAAGGTTTCACTGCAGTCAGAACACCTAAAGAACAGGAGCTCTAAGCTACTGCTATGAAGAAAGTAATTTATTTCCTGAAAATCTCCATAAAGTAGGGGTAAGAAAGCTACCCATCCTATTCATCAAATTCTCAAAAGAAGCTGTGCCATCTCATCAGAAAATGCTTCATTTACAATCTTCCTGCTCAGAAAGACAAATCAAGAAGAACGGAGCCTCAAGTTTAACAGAAAAACAAGTATGACAGCAGACAAAATGAAATATTTCAGAATGAATAACTGGGGGTTGAAATATCAGATATTCAGTTCACTTCAGTCACTCAGTCGTGTCCGACTCTTTGTGACCCCATGAATCACAGCACACCAGGCCTCCCTGTCCATCACCAACTCCCAGAGTTTACTCAAACTCATGCCCATCGAGTCAGTGATACCATCCAACCATTTCATCCTCTGTTGTCCCCTTCTCCTCCTGCCCCCAATCCCTCCCAGCATGAGGGTCTTTTCCAATGAATCAACTCTTCGCATGAGGTGGCCAAAGTACTGGAGTTTCAGCTTCAGCATCAGTTCTTCCAATGAACACCCAGGACTGATCTCCCTATAATATTTTTTGGAAACATAATGATTAATAAAAGCCAATGCAGCTGAATCAATGTGTTTAATGTTTTAGTGTCTAGAAACTGAAGGAATCACTCAAATGCTATGGTGAAAATATTTTACGTTTATCCTTAAAATATATTTTGTCTGGGAGGAATATGGATCTCTTGTTTTTTTAATTAATGTGACGAGTGCATTTCTAAAATAGTATGTAGCCAAGACTAAAAAACACTTGCTAACACATTGTACTGAAATTTCAAATAACTCTGAACACAGTAGGCAGATTCCTATATAGGCATACAGGCAAAGAGATACTCTTGAAGGAAAATGAAAAATTGCTCTCTTTTGACTGCCTTTAACTGCATGCCAATGTTAACTTTACATGAGACTAATAGACATTTGTGAGCTTCCATTTCATATAGGCAGAACAGTAAGAAGATATCAGAAAATGTGGATGGATAAATGCATATTTAATAAACATATCTTTAAAATATAGGAACCATTAAAGTGGAATATTTTATTCAGTACATAAAGAAAGGTACCCACAAGGGATTTTTTTTATTGAGGTATAACTGACATAACTTTAGTTTCAAGTGTACAACATAGTGACTAAATATCTGTATATATTGCAAAGTGATCACCATAGTAAGTCCAGTTAACATCTGTCCCCACACTTAATTACAATGTGTTCTTTTTCTTGTTATGAGAAAGTTCAACAGCCTTGCAATGGATTTTGATGCAAAGTTGGCAAAAAATAAATAAATAAAAAGTCAGAGTCCCAGCTCAGAGAAGCAAAGCAAATTACAAAGGAAAAGTCCTAATCAAGTACTCTGAATAAGACCAAGAACTGGAATAAATATATATTTCAGAATCAGTGATAATGATAGCCAGAGTTCATTTCATTTTTTCAAAATTTTATTTATTTTTGTTTTCATTTATTTTTATTAGTTGGAGGCTAATTGCTTTACAATATTGTAGTGGTTTTTGCCATACATTGACATGAATCAGTCATGGATTTACATGTGTTCCCCATCCTGATCCCCCCTCCCTCCTCCCTCCCCATCCCATCCCTCTGGGTCTTCCCAGTGCACCAGCCCTGAGCACTTGTCTCATGAAGCACTGTTTATAATAGCCAGGACATGGAAGCAACCTAGATGCCCATCAGCAGAAGAATGGATAAGCAAGCTATGGTACATATACACAATGGAATATTACTCAGCCATTTCATTTAAAAACCTTGCACCAAGATATAATAAGAGGCAACATAATTTTGAAACTGGAAGCAGATTCTGGAATTGGATCACCTACGTGTGAATCTCTGCCCATGTTAGCTGTGTGAGCCTGGGTGAGTTACTTAACCTCTCTGTGCCTTAGTTTTTCTATCTGTAAAATGGAGATCACAATGATGTTCTACCTCATAAGAGTTATTTTGAGGATTTAATAATTTAATGTGCACAGAAGACTTAAAATCTGACATGTAATTACCACCTGATAATTGTTAGATAGCTAGTTTTAAAATATTGTGCTTAATAACAATCTTTAAAGTCAGCTATTTAAATAGGAATTTTCATCTTTGGGGAAAAAGTATTTCTTCAATAAACTATTCTTGCAGTAAGTGGCGATTAGTCATAATTAAAGAATAATTATGACATAATTAAAGAATCTCTCCCACCTGTATCTTTCATTAATTGCAGATAATATACCTAGTAAAAGATAGCTTAAATTTTTTAATAATTATCTTCAAAATGTAACTATATATCTTTTCTAGGATAGTCAAAGAACTATGCAAATAAATAAATAAGAATGCATAAAGAAGCTGCAGAACTGCTTCATCTCTTCATCAGCTTTTGTAGTTTATGAAATGGAATGTGGGAAAAAGTCATCTGAATATTGTTATTGTAGGCACAAAGTTTGTAATCATCATGAGCAACCACCATGTATTAAATATTTATGAAAGGCCCAAGAAATATAAAAATGTTATTAGACAACCTCCCTGTCCTCAAGAGGAAAACAGTCTAGATGTAGAAACAAAACACATACACATACACACATAATAGCTCCCATAAGCACTACAGAGCCAGTGAAACTGAAGTTACTACAAGAGTGTTGTCATCATCAGCAATGGAACTGGCTTTCATCTACCTCCATGTGACATTTTAATAGAATATAAGGGAATGTGTGTATATATTTCTCATTTACTCTTTATTATATATCTATATGGTCATGTACAGATATGAGAGTTAGACCATAAAGAAGGTTGACTGCCAAAGAATTGATGCTTTCAAATTGTGGTGCTGGAGAAGACTCTTGAGCATCCCCTGGACTGTAAGGAGATCAAATTAGTCAATCCTAAGGGAAATCAACCATGAATATTCATTGTAAGGACTGATGCTGAAGCTCCAATACTTTGGCCACCTGATGTGAAGAGTTGACCCATTGGAAAAGACCCTGATGCTGGGGAAGATTGAAGGCAAACAGGAGAAGAGGGCAGCATAAGATGATACAGATAGCATCGTTGACTCAATGGACAAGAATTTGAGGAAACTCTAGGAGATAGTGAAGGACAATGAAGCCTGGTGTGCTGCAGTCCATGGGGTCACAAAGAGTTGGACACAACTGAGCAACAGAACAACAAATAAGGTAGTCTTGCACCTATTTGATAGAAGAATCTGAGATCCAGAGAGATTAAGTAAGTTGATCATGGACACCTAATAACAAATGGAAGAGGTGAAATATGAAATCTGACTCTACACTATAACATTATGGATGTTATGTACATTAATAACAATAATGAAAGTGATGGCTGAATTGTCCTGGAGAAAGTGATCTATAGGATGCATGATAAATGCATTAAAAACCAATACAATTCTCTTAGGGGCATAAGACTATGGTATCACTGATTTATTTCCAAGGGAAAAGAATAGCACACATGCACACATTGAGTAAAAAACACTGCTGTCATCCACTAATACAATGGTAATGGGAATGAAGTGACAGTAAAACGATTAACAGTTCTCATTCCACATATGGTAGTGACATACTTCCTCAATATTGACCTTGCCTTTTTCAAAGATGGCAATTGGTAGTCACTGAGTTTTATATAATTTGCAGGTCTGATGAACAGTGTTATGAATTAGCTGAATGCAACATGCCTCTGAATGTGGACTACTCAGGCTTTTCCATTTATTGTCCCTTCCATTTAGAGGCTTCTCAGGTGGCTCAGCTGGTAAAGAATCAGCCTGCAATGTGGAAGACCTGTGTTTGATCCCTGAGTTGGAAATATCCCCTGGAGAAGGGAAAGGCTATCCACTTCAGTATTCTGGCCTGGAGAATTCCATGGACTGTATAGTCCATGGGGTCGCAAAGAGTCAGACATGACTGAGTGACTTTCACTCTTCACTTTATTTAGCTATCCTTTCACACTCAGTTGTATGCCAGGCCTTGGATTAACCATTGAACACTCTCCAAGTATTTAGGGTCTCCTCTGCCATTCTGGTATCAGAAGACAGAACTAGTTTACCTCAATAAGTGAAAAGAACACAGGGAACTGGAGTAAAAGAGACATGAGTTTGAATCTCAGATCCATAGCTGTATAACCATAGACAGGCTATTGAACTTCACTGAGCTTCAGTTTTCACATCCATAAATCAAAAATAATGTATTTGTCTCCTTGAACATAGAACAGAATGCTGTATATTAAATATGTATTTATGCACTAAGTACTCTACAAGAGCTTATTCACTTTCCCACCTTCTTTATGGTTACATAACATGACAGTAGTCACTGTAATCACATGAAATTGTATTTCAAGACCATGACTTTGCCAAAATATACATACACTAAAATCCCATTTTATGTTACTAATGTTATGCTGTTTTATTGAATTGCACATTGAACAAAGGAAGAAAATCACATCTTATAAATGCACAAAAGTTCAAATCAAATTATTTCTTGGACAACAAAAAGCTCCACCACCAAATACACAAATATTTGTTCCTATAATCACTGCCATGTTTTTATTCAGTTCCAGATATTCAGTTTCTGTGCAAGAAATTTGCAAGTTGTCATATTAACTGTTTTCAGAAGGGATGCAACCATTGATTAGAATACATAAGAACTGAAGACAAGTTAATTGGGAAACTTGGGACCTTGTTAAAATGAGCTTGTGTGATAATTTCTTTCTGACTTTTGAACAGTTATCTTTTGTCACTGATATTTTTCACTTATGGGCTAGTATTTACTCTGAAAATATGTCAAGTATTTGCCTACAAAAAGAATAGAATACAATATACAATAGAATGAAAAAGAGATCTCTTCAAGAAAATTAGAGATACCAAGGAACATTTCATGCAAAGATGGGCACAATAAAGGACAGAAATGATATGGATCTCACAAAAGCAGAAGATACTAAGAAGAGGTGAAAAGGATACACAGAAAAACTATACAAAAAAGGTCTTAATGACCCAGATAACCATGATGGTTTGATCACTCACCTAGAGCCAGACATCCTGGAATGTGAAGTCAGGTGGGCCTTAGGAAGCATCACTAACAAACAAAGCTAGTGGAGGTGATGGAATTCCAGCTGAGCTATTTCAAATCCTAAAAGATGATGCTGTGAAAGTGCTGCACTCAATATGCCAGCAAATTTGGAAAACTCAGCAGTGGCCACAGGACTGGAAAGGGTCAGGTTTCATTCCAATCCCAGAGGAAGGCAATGCCAAAGAATGTTCAAACTACCGCACAATTGTACTCATCTCACATGCTAGCAAATTATGCTCAAAATCCTTCAAGCCAGAATTGATGCTTTTGAATTGTGGTGTTGGAGAAGACTCTTGAGAGTCCCTTGGACTGCAAGAAGAGTGAACCAGTCCATCCAAAAGGAAATCAGTCCTGAATATTCATTGGAAGGACTGATGCTGAAGCTGAAACTCCAACACTTTGGCCACCTGATGGGAAGAACTGACTCGTTGGAAAAGACCCTGAAACTGGGAAAGATTGAAGGCAGGAGAAGAAGGGGATGACAGAGGATGAGATGGTTGGATGGCATCACTGACTCAATTGACATGAGTTTGAGCAAGCTCTGAGAGTTGGTGTTGGACAGGGAAGCCTGGCGTGCTGGCAGTTCATGGGGTCACAAAGTCACACACGACTGAGTGACTGAACTGAACTGAATTGATAAAAAAGAAACTAATTAATGAAACAGAATTGTCTATGAGAATATCACCAGATTTAACAAACATGTGCTAGTTATCATGTTAGGAATTTTTTACATATGACATCTTATTTATTATTTAAACCTCACAAAAATGAAATGGATGAAAATGACGTCTATTTTACAAAGAAGTAGACTGAATTTCAGAGAGGCTAAGACATTTGCCCATAGATATTTACTGTTTCTGGTAAGGCAAAAATTTAAACCCACAGATTCAAGCATCAAGCACAGCATCTTTATTTTCCATCACTACTGCTATGAAAATCAGATATACTGTGATTTATGCACAGAAATGCTGTGAATAAACTAGTGATTTATTTAGCTCTCAATGCTGGTGCTGGGGCCACAGTATAACATGGAGGGAAGTGTAAAAACCTGGTACTTTAGGACAAGGATCAGTCTTGGGCTCAAAAGTCAGAAGAAATACATAATTGAGCATTTGAAAAAAGCTAGTAAATGAAACCAGGCAAGCAAATGCAAGTCTGAAAACTCAAAGGACAAAGCATGACAGGGCAGATCACACAAAAATATGGGAACCAGAAAGATCTAAATCCCAGTTTGAGTTCAGTCCTTCAGTCCTGTCCAACTCTTTGTGACCCCATGGACTATAGCATGCCAGGCTTCCCTGTCCATCACCAACTCCCAGAGTTTACTCAAACTCATGTCCATCAAGTCAGTGATGCCATCCAACAATCTCATCCCCTGTCATCCCCTTCTCCTCCCACCTTCAATTTTCCCAGTATCAGGGTCTTTTCAAAAGAGTGAGTTCTTCACATCAGGTGGCCAAACTATTGGAGTTTCAGCTTTAGCATCAGTCTTTCCAATGAATATTCAGGACTGATTTCCTTTAGGATGGACTGGTTGGATCTCCTTGCAGTCCAAGGTACTCTCAAGAGTCTTCTCCAACACCACAGTTCAAAAGCATCAGTTCTTTTGTGCTCAGTTTTCTTTTTAGTCCAATTATCACATCCATACCTGGCTACTGGAAAAACCATAGCTTTGACAAGAGGGACCTTTGGTGGCAAAGTAATGTCTCTGCTTTTTAATATGCTGTCTAGGTTCATCATAGCTTTTCTTCCACGAGCAAGTGTCTTTTAATTTTATGGCTGCAGTCACCATCTGTAGTGATTTTGGAGCCCAAGAAAATAAAGTCTCTTACTGTTTCCATTGTTTCCCCATCTATTTTCCATGAATTGATGGGACCGGATGCCATGATCTTAGTTTTCTGAATGTTGAGTTTTAAGCGAACTTTTTCACTCTCGTCTTTCACTTTAATCAAGAGGATCTTTAGTTCTTCTTCACTTACTTTCTGCCTCAAGTGTGGTGTTATCTGCCTACCTGAGGTTACTGATATTTCTCCCAGCAATCTTGATTCCAGCTTGTGCTTCATCCATTCCAGCATCTCTCAAGACGTGCTCTGCATAAAAGTTAAATAAGCAGGGTGATAATATACAACCATTATATAAACCTTTCCCAATTTGGAAGCAGTCTGTTTTTCTATGTCCAGTTCTAAATGTTGCTTCTTGACCTGTATACAGATTTCTCAGGAGGCATGTAAAGTGGTCTGGTATTCCCATCTCTTTTGTGAATTTTCCACAGTTTGTTGTGATCAGAGACTTTGGAATAGTCAATAAAGCAGAAGAGGATTTTTTTTTGGAACTCTCTCGCTTTTTTGATGATCAAAAGATGTTGGCAATTTGATCTCTGGTTCTTCTACCTTTTCTAAAACCAGCTTGAATATCTGGAAGTTTACAGTTCACAAACTGTTGAAGCCTGGCTTGCAGAATTTTGAGCATTACTTTACTAGCGTGTGAGATGAGTGCAATTGTGTGGTAGTTTGAGCATTCTTTGCCATTTCCTTTCTTTGGAATTGGAATGAAAACTGACCTTTTCCAGTCCTGTGGCCACTGCTGAGTTTTCCAAGTTTGCTAGCATATTGAGTTCAGCACTTTCACAGCATCATTTTTAAGATTTGAAATAGCTCAACTGGAATTCCATCACCTCCACTAGCTTTGTCCATAGTGATGCTTCCTCAGGCCCAAGTACTTGACTTCACATTCCAGGATGTCTGGCTCTAGGTGAGCAATCATACCATCATGATTATCTGGGTCGCGAAGATCTTTTTTGTATAATGCTTCTGTGTATTCTTGCCACCACTTCTTAATATCTTCTGTTTCTGTTAGGTCCATACCATTTCTGTCCTTTATTGAGCCCATCTTTGCATGAAATGTCCCCTTTGTATCTCTACTTTTCTTGAAGATATCTCCAGTCTTTCCCATTCTATTGTTCTCCTCTATTTCTTGGCATTGACCACTGAGGAAGGCTTTCTTATCTCTCCTTGTTATTCCTGGGAACTCTGCATTCAAATGGGTGTATCTTTCCTTGTCTCCTTTGCCTTTCACTTCTTTTCTTTCCTCAGCTATTTCTAAGGCCTCCTCAGACAACCATTTTGCCTTTTAGCATCTCTTTTTCTTGGGGATGTCTTGATCACTGCCTCCTGGACAATGTCATGAACCTCCCTCCATAGTTCTTCAGGCACTCTGTCTATAAGATTGAATCCCTTGAATCTATTTGTCACTTCTACTTTGTAATTGTGAGGGATATGATTTAGGTCATACCTGAAAGGCCTAGTGGTTTTCCCTACTTTCTTCAATTTCAATCTGAATTTGTTAATAAGGAGTTCATGATCTGAGCCACAGTCAGCTCCTGGTCTTGTTTTTGCTGACTGTATAGAATTTCTTCATCTTTGGCTGCAAAAAATATAATCAATCTGATTTCAGTATTGACCATCTGGTGATGTCCATGTGTAGAGTCTTCTCTCGTGTTGTTGGAAGAGGGTTTTTTGCTATGACCAGTGCATTCTCTTGGCAAAACTCTATTAGCCTTTGCCCTGCTTCATTCTCTACCCCAAGGCCAAATTTGACTGTTACTCCAGGTATTTCTTGACTTCCTACTTTTGCATTCCAGCCCCAGAGAATAAGGCAAATATTCAGGAATCTGGAAATTCACAGAAACCAAAGGGTCAGGCTCAGCATTCAGGGAAACAGACATATGGTACCAATAACAGGGATGCTGAAAACCAATGAAATCACGGTCAGATAGCTTCTTACAAACTTTAACTGGACAAGAGATAGTTGCTGAAAGACCCCACTAAGTATGTCTCACTATAACACTAATTTCAAATGACAGTTTGGAAGTTTTAAAGCATATTCTATCTTTCAAATTGAATACTAATCCAACTTGTTTTTACCTAAGAATGAGGCGAAAAAATGATCAAGCATGTAGACTTATATAGGTTGTATAAAGACCACTTGGGGAAAGAATTTAAAAACACACGTTTATAGGAAGTTCTGAAGTATTTTTGAAAAATCACAAAGCTTGCATTTACACTGAGAGATGATTAGGCAGAAAGCACTTCAGGTTGCTGCAAAAAAATCAGCCCTTAACAAAAGGGACTTGTTTCTAAAGGAATAACAGCTAAAACAGCTAAAAGTCTTCAGCTCATCGTACTGAGACCACAGAAAATGACATCATAGAAACACTGAAAATCACAAAACACTTACTGCTTAATGTCCTCATATGAAAACACATTTTGCTGAGGTAAATATAATGAATGGGAACACATCATTCTCTCCTTAAGTACAATGTGTTACAGGGACAACACATACTGGGAGAGAGATGCTGATCCATGAATCTAAATGGAGTTCAATCTATTTCTCTAGAATCATGCCTTTGAAGTATACTTGATAAAATAAAAATATGTTGCCTTTTGTCCAAGTAATAATCAGATGCCATGTACCCACCTCTGATATAAAAATATAACTAGGTTAGGTGGGCCAACCTTAACAAAAGCCTTTATATCTCAAAAATCACATTTTGGGGTCCTTGTTTAGAATAGCCCACACTAAATGCCAACTCCTTACACAGGCTGAGCTCAAGGCCTTTGGCTCTGAGCATACCCAAATTGTCTTTTACATATCCAAATCAACATGGCTCTTGAGTTAACAACAAGAACAATAATTATAAAACCTACTACTTACTGAGCACTTACTACATGTCAAGCATTATGCTATGTACTTTATCTCATAGAAATAAAAGCAATGCTCCTGCTCATGTCAAAAGCCAACCCCTCAATTTATATTCAGGATTCCATCTCCTCCTGTTTGCCCTTCCTTGATTTCTTTTCTCTAGTGGATCACCTCTAGTGGCATATAAATATGCGCTACAATTTTCCATATTTTAAAAAAGAGAACCTTCCTTGATGGCACATCAAACTGCCATCTTCATTATCTATGCTTCTTCATAACAAAACTTCTCAAAAGGACCAAATTCAATGGCTATTTCTGCCCTCTTGATATAAAGTTGACCATGCCCTCCTTCTTGAAACACTCTTCTGTCTGAACTATCATAAAAGGTAGGTTTCCTTCGTTTCTTTTTGTCATACCTCTTAGTCTCCTTTGCTGGTTTTTCATTATCCACACTCCAGAGACTGAGCCTGGGCCCTCACTTCTTTATCTAAGGTCTCACTCTTTGCTTACCTCATCCAGTATCATAATCTCAAAACATAGTATATTGACTACTCTCAAATGTATATCCCTGTTCCCTAATTCTGTGAACCCCAGACTTATAGAAAACCTGCCATTTTGAAATTTTTATATTCATATTCCACAGACACTTCACCATCAAAAACTAAACTTTGCCATTCCCACAACTTATGCTCAAATCTACTCCTCTCTCAGTTTTCTCCATCTCAATAAATGATACCACCACAGAACCAACTGCTTAAGTTAGAAACTGAGGTATCATCTTTTATCTCAATCTCTAAATCTATCATCTTCACTTATTTATTAGTAGCAGTAATAGTATTAACACAAATCAATAATAAGAGGAGCTATTCCTTCTTGAACCCCTACTATGTGCCAGGAATTGTCTTAGGTGTTACAGCTGTATTAATTCATTTAATCTTCATACCAAGCTTTTGAGGTATGTACCATCATTATTCCCATTTTATAAATGTGGAAATTAGAGCCAAAAGATGAAGTTACTTGCATGAAGCCACACATCTATCAAACGATAAAGCTTGGATATGAATCCAAAGCATCAGGCTCCAGAGTCCATCCCCTTCCACACTACACTAGGCTGCCTTATTTTGGAGTGATGTAAAATGTGCCTATGCACTTACTAGATTTTTTGGATGGGCCACGACCCCTTGTGTATGGAAAATAGCCTTCAATGACAATCTCTCTGTGATTCAATTAACCTTCTAAGATATACATTACTATATATGTGGAAAATTAAGCTCAGAAAGGTAAAGTAACTTGATTAAGAACATAAAGCTAGTAAAGGTTGGAATTAGAATTTAATCCAACTCTTCATGATTCCAGGAACCAAAAATTTAACCACCAGGCTATATTCAGCCTTCCTGAGTTTGCTGTATGGACAGATGCAAACTGGCCATCATCCACTTCCTCACCACCACACTTCAGACTGCCTGGAGAAGGGAATGGCAATCCACTCCAGTATTCTTGCCTGGAGAATTCCATGGACAGAGGAGCCTTGTGGGCTACAATCCATGGGGTCACAAAGAGTCAGGCCCGACTGAGCAACTGACACAAACTTTAGACTATCAAATCATAACCAAGCTCTTATGGTGCAAACATGACTTTGCCTTAGGATCATAAAGTCATTAGCAGCTATTCTCAGTTTTAAAGTCTTATTTCTTTGAAAGTCATTCTGGGACACATGAAGCCATCCTGGGAAAGAAGGATTAGTGGAAGACTAAAGTGAAAAAGCAATCTTTGTCTGCTGGGCTGGCTGTGTGACTTCTTTCATGTACAAAGATGAGAGTATTGACCCACCAATGGTTGGGCAGAAATTCAGGAATTATTTCTCTAATAACAGACATAGAAAGCTGGTATACATGCAGTCACTTTTTTGAGGGGGTGTGTTCATCTGAACTACTTTTGTAAAATAACCTCCAGGATAAAGAACACCGACTGTAGTAATGAACTAGAATTGTGCTAAAGTCCATCCATGTGAAAATCAAATCCATAGCTCTGGCCAAAGTAAGTTAGAGAAAAGTCATACAAGTTACAGAGTATCTTCAAATAAAGTTGTTATTATTATTATTATTATTACAAGGAAGACACAAGTCAAAGCACTAAAAGATTAAAAACATAGAGGGGCTCGAGGAGATTGGCTACAGGGAACCATTAAAATTTTATCTATAAACATAACATCTAAGTAGCATGCAACTAAATTTTAAGGGGCTTCCCAAACAGAAGTTCTGCCTCCCAAATATATACATGCTGGGCTTGACTCTATTTATTCTATTAATTGCTCAGTTGAAAACTACTATGATAATGGGACTTCCCTAGTGGTCCAATGGTTAAGACTCTGCCTTGCAATACAGGGAATGCAGGTTTGATCCCTGGTCAGAGACCTAAGATCTCATATAAGCAAGAGGCAACTAAGCCTGTATGCTGCAATAACTGAGTTCAAGCACAACAGAGAAGTCTGTGCGCTGCAACAAAATGTCCTGCATGATGCAACTAAGACCAGCTAAATAAATACTTATATGATGTCAGTAGAGGACAAAAGGAAAAGCATAAGAATCAAAAACAGCAAAAGAAGAGGGAGGGAGGGCAAGATGGGGGAGGGGCCCAGAATGAAACTAAAAGATATGAAGCACATGACTGAGGAGACATTAAATAATTAGCTTTGAGGTTAGAAAGATAATTGTAAAAATATTTACACAAAACTGCCTACATGGACTTTATCTTATACTACATCTTAAGTCACAGAACTCAGTGCTCATTTAATGAAAACACATTGCACGTGCAAAGCAAAACGTATTCATAATCACCATAAATTGTAATTCATTATTTCCAATATCAGGACTAGACTCAGGCTGTCTCTGACAAAATTTTCATAGTATTTTCTATGTCTCTAGAAGATTGTTGACTCTCATTCAGTGTTCCGTGGCCCATGTCTACATACTTATCACCCAAGTTTTTCCACATATGGTTATTTGGCTCCTTGCAAATGGAAGGGGACCACCAGCTGAGGAATGCAGACAGCCTCAAGAAGCTGGAAAAAGCAAAGAAATACATTTTCCCCTAGTGCCTCCAAAAAGGAATACAGCTCTATCCACAACCTTGTTTTATCCCAGTGAGCCTCATTTTGGACTTCTGGCTTCAAGAACTGTAAGATAATAAATGAGCATTGTTTTTAGCCACAAAGTTTGCTGTAATTTATTACAAAAGCACTAGGAAACAAATACAGCTCCTTTCCCATTTCTTTGATTTCAAAGCCCTTTCTCTTTCTCCACTACTAATCTCATGCAATTTTTTCAATGAGAATATCAGCAACTCAATCTGTAATCTTACTTTATCAAGCACAGGCTGCCAAAACCAAGGAATGTCTTCATTTTCACACACTTCTCCTCTCTCAGCTCTTGTCATTTAGTAAAAAAAAAAACCCAAAGATCTGAAGGAATTAATTTGTAGCCACAAGTGACATCTGTCCCCTTCATTTATACCATATTACAACTTTCTCATGTGACTGTCTTATATTATTGTCATCTCTTCCTCTTGGGCTGCTTCAGAGGGTATAAGAACAAAAAAGAGACACAGTCACATTAAAAACATTACCTGGCTTTCACTTGCAGAGACAAAGCAAAGGCACCCTTGTATAACAGAAAATGCCATACAAAGGGGCAGAATTTGACATGAAGAAATGGATATTCCCTTGAAATTCATGCCTATTTGATGGTATAGAAAGAAGACAAAGACAACTGAAGCAGCATGGTGATGGAAGAATTACTATCAAAAGTTCTACTGCACTCTAATAATCATTAAATTCTGAGTAAGAATCCAAAGGTCTTTCTCTATGTACAATAATGTGACAGGTCTCATTAACTCAATCAAGTGTCACTGAATGGCTAAACTGCATGCCTGTCATTTTGTTCAATTCTAAGGGTGATAGAAAATAAAGTAAGCTCATAGTCCCTTCATTGTGGGAGTTTATAATCCTATCCTATTAGGTAACAAAATCAGCATCTATTAAAGAATTATAAATTAGCCCAATACAATATGTTATCAAGAACTAAATCTTATGATTTTTATTCCATGTAATAATACAGTTCAGAAAAAGGTTAGATCAATGAAAGGCAGAGAAATCTTAAATAGGTGTCCAGATGAGAAAGCCGCTTTTTTGCCATTGACTTAATTTCTTCAGCACAATTTCTATTTTTGAATGAGGATGAAGATAACTATAAAGGTTCATTCCCAGATCAGGGCTGGCTTATCTGAGTCACTCTGCTTTCCCTGCTATTGAAAGCAGTACTCATTACTCCTACTACTCATGCTCAGAGAGACAGCTAGAATAATAGAATAAAAGAGATGGGAAGAAACTGGAAAGAGGCAATAGGTAAAAACAAAACAGAATTTAAAGCAAGGCTAGAGAGAAAGAAAACAGTGACATCTATCAACTTTCAAAATGATGACTATAAGCTCCTTGTTAAAGCTCACAGAACTGAGGATAAGAGAGCTGTGAGAACTAAGTTTAGCATCTTCCCAAATGCTGCTTTAAATGGCACAAAGACACAGCTCTAGTTCCCATTCCCTCTCTTGCTGTTGCCCACCAGGAGCTTAAGGACACTAATTGAAGATGTATTTCAGATTGTTCGCATCAGAAGTCACTGACATTGGGCCCTGTTCTCCAAACCCACAATACTATTCCCAAGATAATGATAATGAAAAGAAGCTAAATCTGACTATCATGACAGGACTGACAAAGTGACCACACTGTAAGTGGCAGCCTGTAATTCACAAAGATCTAGAAGGTATACAGTTCTGGCCTGAAGTATATGGTGTATATTATGCCTGTTGAATGAATGCTCAGATGAGTGACTGTAGAGTACAACAGAAGCCCAATAATATGGAGACTTTCTAGTGTAAAACCTCTAACAATATCATGAACTTGCTTTTAATGAATATTCATGGGACTCAGGACACAGTTTCACAAAGGATATTCTTAGGCTTGCAATCCTTGCCTATCTCTTCATTCTCCTCTAATACCACTCCATCCCACTTGCTCACCAGGCTTCAAAGATGTTCTTTCAAATCCCCAGATATCCTCTGCTTTCTATCACCTCAGGGAAATTGCATATGTTTTTTTCTTTGTCCAGAATACAACCCCTTCTCCTCAACCCACTACCACTGCCTAGTGCCCACTCATCCTTGAGGTTCCTGGATTTTTCAATCTCCTATCTGAAGCCAGCTATGAAAGTATGAACTGCTGAGTGATTTATAACATTCATGTAATTAAGGAAACAGCTGATGTCAGAAGATGTCTATTATAGCATAACTTTTACTGCCATAGTTGGAAAAATAAGCTGATTAGACCATGTGTTTTGACCATTGTTGTTGCTGTTTAGTTGCTATTTTGTGTCCAACTCTTTTCCTTCTCCAAGGTATCTTCCTGACCCAGAGATCAAACTTGCGCGTCCTGCATCGGCAGACAGATTCTTTATCACTGAGTCATCAGGGAAGCCCCTTGCCCATTGTACTAATTCTTAATTTTTGTGCCTAGTGCAGCCTAGTAACAAAGAAAGATAGAATAAAGGTAAATTAAATAGAGTTGAGAATCAGTCATTCCCTTTTTATTCTACAGTCCAAGAATCAGTCCCTTTCCTCCCTGTACATTTCCTCCTGCAGTAGAAACTTTCCCACTACTGCACCACCAATCTCCTCTGTATATTCTGGCCCCATTCAAAACTCAGATAAATGAACCTACTGAAATAATGGAAAAGTAACTAAAACCCCAGAAGAATGGGGCAATTAGTATAATTCTGTTTCAATCCTCCAATCACTTCCAAGGCAAATGAACCTATGGGCCACTTACTATCAGAACCCATTCCAACTACCCTCCATGTTAACAATGTGCCTTCACAAAACAGAGTATATCAGATACAGTGGCATATATGCTGATGCTTCTGTTGAGGCAGAAAACACACATCATTTTATTTGCCTATAAAAGCAAATAATATCCACTAAGACTTCACTAGAAATCATTCCTTGGCAATACTCTCATTGCTATCATGGTGGGAATGATAGCATGGCCTCCACAACATCATGAGGCACAGCGACTTCTCTCTTTTTGCTATGTGACAGGGAATATCTATAGGTCAGTTGCTATTTTTTGGTCCAAACGCAAGCAGGATAATGAGATGCTAATACAGCATAAGTAAATCCCTACTTTATGTCATTGATAGAGACAGAAACACTGACATAAACACTAGTAGTATAAGGGCACAGTGTGAAGACCACCAAGAGGGTCTCTGAGGGTATAGAAGCATAGGATGAAAATTACTGACTGTAACATATTTTTGTCATTCTATATTCTTCACAGGGTGCTGTTTCATGAGTGCGATGGTTGCCTCTTGAAATTAAGTTCAAAGACCTTTGAAAAGAAATTTCAAGTTTCTCAGTTGCAATTTGCATTGCCCTTCCTGCCATCATAATAAACTGCATTTTTCCTTCTCAAACTCGTTAACCTATGGGAGATAAGAGACAATTCTTATTAGCGTGGTTGCAGAAGTGACAGAAAAGGGGGTCAGAAAGGCACCAAGATTGTATCTGGGCACATGGCTCAGGTTCCTGCCACAAATGGCATTCGGTCTCTCGGTTATCAGATCCTTCACTGTGTGTCTGCACTTCATTCAAGACTGTAACCAGAGAGAGCAGACCATCTCTAAACCATAGTTCAGAGACAAGGTCATCATACTTCCATTACCCACGCACATCATGGGGCCCAGATACTGCTCTCTTCTGAGCCACTACTGATGGTTCATTAAGATCCCATATCCCACATTAAAAGACTTAGATGAATCTATTATCACTTATTTCCAAAACTAACTGATTCACCTGTGGTCTCTATTGATGACTCCGAACCACCTCCCAAACTTTCTTCCCTCAATTACCTGGTTTCTCTTTACTCACTCTTTTGCCAATGTTTTTCAAATATGTGTTACTCCTTGCCCATCAGAGACACTCCCACCCTCCCCCCCCAAAAAAAAACAACATAAAACACAAGAAGAGGGATAAAACACATTTGGCCTGATTTTACTGTCATTTTAGAAGCCAATTATTTTTCTCCTTACAGTCTCCTTACAGAAAAAAAAAATTATCTCAAAACCTACATTTTCTCAGAAGCCCTTTGCTCCTTAACTTCTTATCTTCTGTCTTCCATGATCATCAAAATACTGCAATTATTCTCTCAAAGGTCACATATTATCTGCTTTTCTTCACTGTCTTTATTCTTGAACTCTGTTGATTTCCCTGAGGTTGACCATCCCCTCTTCTTCACTTGTCTCTTCCTTCTTTTTTGTTTGATTTGGTAACTCTCTAATTGTGGTTTACTTCTTCCTTTTCTAACCAGTTGTTAAATGTCTCCCCACTGATTCTTTATCTCATCCATGCAGGTGTGTATTAAGTAAAGTTCCACTTTCAAGTCTCAGTTCTTTTTGTCTCATGCATTTCCTTGTTGGGGTAGGAAATTTTTATATACACTCAGAGATGCAGATTCAAATGTAAACAAGTGGAGAAGATGGATGGGCATAAGATAGAGTTAGGCATTATAGGATACTGGGGGTAAATTACAGTGTTGGCTTCTATTTCTACAGGGGTAGATGCTATACAGTCTCAGCCAATGTGTGGCACCTAGGCCAAATATGTCAGCCCTCACAATTTTTCAGCAGAAATCTGAAGTTTGGATCTCTATGCTAACTCTCAAAATTTTCAGATGTTACTCACTGATGCAGTTTTTTTTTTTTTATGATGAAGATTGTATCAGTTAAGATTGCCTAGGGTATACTGTATTTATACATGATCCCAGATTTTCAGCTTACAGCAGAAGATTGTTCTTACTCATGATACAATCCCATCAAAGATCAGTCATATTTCTGCTGCACATCATGTTTAGTCTAGGACTTAGACTGACAAATATTATTCTGTCTATAATATTGGTGAACTCATGGCAGAAGAAAAAGAAAGAAAGCCTGGTGAATAATGCACTGAAACGATGTACTTAAATCAGACTTTAAAGTTCCTCTCAGAAATATTGCACAGAGGTGACTCTGCCCACATTTCATTTGCCAAAACAAGTCATGTGGCCAAGGCTGACCACATCAATGGGAAGGAAGAGTTTAATCCTCTCCCGGAGAAAGGCAGCAAGTATTTGTGATCAATAACACAGTCCACTCCCCTAGACAAACACTACTATCAGTGGTCCATTACCAGTCTGTAACACCTGCAAGAACAGAGACTCAGGAATTCTGATTTGTTGTGGACACTTAAAGACCCCAGGCAAGTTATTTCATTAATTGGTCTCACCTGTAAAATGAGGGACTCAGAATAGATGATTTTTAAAATTTCCTTACAGACCTACTATACTGAGTGTGTGAACAGTTGTGTAAAGATAGAAAACAATTGAGCCTGAACCTTCAGAAATGCTTTCATCCAAGTCCCAGTACTTCATTTTCAAAAATACACATTTTTACTTAAATAGCTAGCCACCAACATACAGCAGTTCCTAACTCAAACTGTTCTTCATTCCAACCCTGATTTTCTTATTTGTAAATTGTTCCACTATCTAAACAATCCAACTAATATGTTTGGATTATCCTTATCTCTTTTCTTTTTCTAGTCCCTTATCTCTAGCTGGGACTTCCCTGTATCTCATGCAGTAAAGAATCTTCCTGCAATGCAGGAGACCCAGGTTTGATCCCTGGGTTGGGAAGATCCCCTGGAGAAGGGAATGGCAACCCACTGCAGTATTCTTGCCTGGAGAATCTCATGGACACAGGAGCCTCATGGGCTACAGTCCGTAGGGTTGCAAAGAGTTGGACACAGCTGAGCGACTAACACTACGATCTCCAGCTAGTGATGAAGCTCTAAAAATATTGTTTTCTTGGTATTTCTTCTAGTCATCCCTTCCTTTTCAGACTGATTGCTATCAATAGTACCCATGCATTTTATTTATTCATACCTAAATAGCTGGCCTGCCTTACTATCTTGGCTTTTGCCAGTCTTATTTTTGAAGCATTCGGTTCAGTTGCTCAGTCGTGTCTGACACTATGCGACCCCATGGACTGCAGCACACCAGGCTTCCCTGTCCATCACCAACTCCCAGAGTTCACTCAAACTCGTGTCCATTTAGTTGGTGATGCCATCCAACTATCTCATCCTCTGCTGTGCCCTTCTCCTCTCACTTTCAATCTTTCCCAGCATCAGAGTCTTTTTAAATGAGTCAGTTCTTCCATTGGTGGCCAAAGTATTGAAGTTTCAGCTTCAGCATCAGTCCTTCCAATGGATATTCAGGACTGATTTCCTTTAGGATGGACTGGTTGGATCTCTTTGCTGTCCAAGGGACCCTCAAGAGTCTTCTCCAACACCATAGTTCAAGAACATCAATTCTTTGGCACTCAGATTTCTTTACAGTCCAACTCTCACCTCTATATATGACTACTGGGAAAACCATAGCTTTGACTAGATAGACCTTTGTTGGCAAATAATGTCTCTGCTTTTTAATATGCTGTCTAGGTTGGTCATAACTTTTCTTCCAAGGAGCAAGCATTAGTGTTATCAGAAATCATCTACTTATCCCATCCACCTAATCCCACAACCTCACCCCTATTCAAAGCCTTCAGTAACTCCTTGATGCCTTCAGGTCAAAGTCTAAAGGTCAAAACTCCTTCAACCGACATTCAGGTTGCCTTCAGTAACTACCGCTATAACTAGAAGCTATTCAATAAAAAGATGTTTAATGTCACTAATTATTAGAGAAATTCAAATCAAAACAACAAGGTACTACCTCACACCAGTCACAATGTATGTGTGTGTGTGTGTTTTAGTCACTCAGTCATATCTGCCTCCTTGTGATCTCATGGACTATAGGCTACCAGGCTCCTCTGTCCATGGAATTCTCCAGACAAGAACACTGGAGTGGGTAGCCATTCCATTCTCCAGTGTATCTTCCAGACTCAGGGATCAAACCTGAGTCTCCTGCATTGCAGGCAGATTCTTAACCATCTGAGCTACCAGGAATGGCTACCATCAAAAAGTCTATGAAGAACCAATGTTCAGGAGGATGTGGAGAAAAAGAAACCCTTGTACACTGTTGGTAGGAATGAAAATTGGTTCAGCCAACACGTAAAACAGTATGGAGGTTCCTAAAAAAGATTTAAAATATCAGTAGGACTACCATATGATCCAACAATTTCAGTCCTAGATGAACATCTAGAAAAAAAGTGAAAACATTAATTTGAAAACATATATGCACCCCAATGTTCATAGCAGCACTATTTACATTTAAAGAAGCAACCAGTGCCCATCAACAGACAATTGGAATAAGATTTGGTATATATACACTAGAACATTAGCCATAAAATAATGAAATACTGTCACTCACAGCAACATAGATGAACCTAGATAATATTGTGCTTAGCGAAATAGGTCAGAAAGAGACATACAAGTACAGAATGATATCATTTAAATGTGGAATCTAAAAATAATAGAAATGCATGTATATGCAAAACTGACTCACAAATATAGAAAACCAACTAGTGGTTATCTAAGGGAAGAGGGAATGGGGAGGCAAGATATGAGTATAAAATTAACAGGTACAAACTACAGCATATAAAATACATAAGCAACAAAGAATAGATTGCATAGAACAGCGAATTATACTCATTATCTTGTAATAACCTATCATGGAGTATAATCTGCAAAAGTACCAAATCACTGTGTTGTGCACCTAAATCTAACATAATATTGTAACTCAACTATACTTCAATAAAAAATTTAAGCTGTTTAATTCCCCTGAGCCTAAATGTCCCCACTTGTGAAACAGACTTAATAACAGTTTATCCTACTGACTTCAGAGTGTTAGCATATTATACAAAAAATGGTGATATAAAATATGAAAGATATAAGATAAACTATTCCTTAAGCAACCCAGAGTTTCTGCAACTACAAATGCAAATAATTTAGTGGAGTTTTATATCACCAAAATTATGTTTCAGAAATGATTTGCCCAAAGAGAAACCATCTAATGATTTGTTTAGAGAGTCAGAGGTTAGAATAGATAACTTGTCTCAAAGGTCTATTCCAACTCTGAAATTTTTCTAATATCTCATAACTGTTGCTTGCATTAGAAACTGAGGGTAAAAGTAATTAAGTTATGGAAACAAAGGAATGCTTAGCAGTTAATACCATGTGATCTGGAGTCAGCCAACATGGGTCCAAATCTTGACTCTCTCACCTAATAATTGTGTGAATTTAATAAGCTTAATTAACTTGTAAATGCCATTACCATCCAAAATCTGTTTTATTCATAAAGACAAAAAAATGAAGTTATCTGAAAGTGCATCTATACTATGTACTTGCTAAAAAAAAGAAAAAAAAGTGATGTATTCACACAGAAATAACTCCAAGAGATGCTATTATGTAAAAGGGGAAGCAGATCAATATTTACAGTAGAATCCAATTTTTGGACATATTTGTTTATATTTGACTGGGGAAAATTTTAGAAGGATACACAACAAAGAGTTAAAAGTGGTTGTTGCTGGGGTAGGGATGGGCAGGGTAGGCCTGTGGATTAAGGGGCAGGTATTTTCACTTCTCTACTCACATTGCCATACTAATAGACTTTTTCACAAGTTTGCATCATTTTATATTGAGCATTTTCCAAGGGAAAAAAATCCCATCTAGGGATGCTTGTTCCAATTTGAAACCAAGGTCTTACTACTTCAAACTAAAAATAAACCCTATTACAAAACATCACCAAAGTCCAACAGAAGTAGATCTCAAACAGGCTTTAGCCCTTTCCTGCTAACCAATGTTTCCAGGAAAGGAACCTTCCCCTCACCTAGTCTTCCCATAAGTACTTAGGAATGTGAAGGAGTTGTGATCAATTATTTGCCCCTGGTAGGTAGGTATGTAGATTTGTAGCTAGAATCTGCAGAACAGTTGGGCGGAACCAGGAGAGGATTAAAAGAAAATAAAATGAGGATGGCAAAAAGATCTTTCAGAGCCTGGCAATATTCTTACTCTATGCAAATTGTGTAGCTGAAAGCTGCACGTCCCTAGGGGAAAGTATGGGAACCTGAGAACCATGCTTTCATCTGGATACGTAATACTCCATCTACCACTATACATAACCATCCCTTTATGTCTCTTGATATTTTCCATGAAAGAAATAACATTTCAACCTGTGTTTTTAGTTTCTTTCTGCCAGTCTCACCACTATCCTGTTCTGACAAGCACAGAGAAGTAAAAGCAGGGGACCTTTAGAGAGTACTACCGCAGACCAGATGCTGAGTTAAGCCCTTTACATGGATTATCTCACTTAATCCTCTCAACAGCCATATGAAGGAGGTAAAATCATTTCTTTATTTTACAGTTGAAGAAATAAGCTTCACAGAGGTCACCTCATTGATAAACAGTGGAGTCAATTGCCAAGTAATAGGGAACATCATTCAAAAGGATTGAATCAAAGGTCAGTGATATCTGGATCATGGGACTCACTCTA
Source organism: Cervus canadensis (assembly GCF_019320065.1). Taxonomy (NCBI): domain Eukaryota; kingdom Metazoa; phylum Chordata; class Mammalia; order Artiodactyla; family Cervidae; genus Cervus; species Cervus canadensis. The sequence goes on from NC_057419.1 coordinate 96,644,344, forward strand.
TAGGACAGGAAGGACACTCCACTGGGGAGCAATAGGCAGCCATGGAGAATCTGGGATAAAGGCAGCAAAAACATGTGGTAGTGATGGAAGTAATAAAACATCACAGTCTAATAATAATAGCCAATATTTTAACTTTTTATTTTATATTGTGTGCACAATCGCTCAGTCGTATCCAACCCTTTGTGATAATATAGTCTGTAGCTCACCAGACTCCTCTGTCCATGGGATTATTTGCACAAGAATACTGAAGTAGGTTGCCATTTTCCTCTTCTAGGGGAATCTTCCCAACCCAGGGATTGAACCTGCATCTCCTGCATTGGTAGGTGGGTTCTTTACCACTGAGCCACCAGGGAAGCCCTTATGTTATACTGGAGTATAGACAATTTACAATTTTGTGATAGTTCCAGATGGACAACAAAGGGACCTAGCCACACATATACATGTATCCATTCTCCACCAAACTCCACTTTTGTCCATAGCTAATAGTTATTCACTATCTACCAAACAAGCTTCCCAGGTGGTGCAAGTGGTAAAGAATCTACCTGCCAATGCAGGAAACACAAGAGATATGAGTTCAATCCCAGTGTTGGGAAGATCCCCTGGAATAGGAAATGGAACTCCACCCCAGTATTCTTGCTAGGAATATTCCATAGGCAGAGGAGCCTGGCAGGCTACAGTGCATGTGGCTACAAACAGTCGGACATGACTAAGCAACTGAGCACATGTACTCCTACTAAACAAATCATATTAAGTATCTCATTAAATTCTCCCAACATAAGCAGGTGAAGAAATGACTCAGAAAGCTAACGTGGATCATCCAAGATAGCAAGCAGTAAAGCCAGGATTTAAACTCCAGATATGCCAAAACTGCAGAATGCCTAATCTCTATGGATATTTTGTCTATCCTAAATCTTATGAATCCCTAATATTTAGGATCTTGGCAATATTCAGACCATCCCATTTTTCACTGCACAAGACAGGTTTTACCATGAATTGATAAGAGTATAGATGTTCTGCTTCTCAGAGTCTGCCCTGTTTTCCAACCAAGTACCTAGGTTGGAATCAAGATTGCTGGGAGAATTATCAATAACCTCAGATATGCAGATGACACCACCCTTATGGCAGAAAGTGAAGAGGAACTAAAAAGCATCTTGATGAAAGTGAAAGAGGAGGGTGAAAAAATTGGCTTAAAACTCAACATTCAGAAAACTATGATCATGGCGTCTGGTCCCATCACTTCATGGCAAATAGATGGGGAAACAGTGGACACAGTGGCTGACTTTATTTTTCTGGGCTCCAAAATCATTGCAGATGGTGATTGCAGCCATGAAATTAAAAGACGCTTGCTCCTTGGAAGGAAAGTTATGACCAACCTAGACAGCATATTAAAAAGCAGAGACATGACTTTGCCAACAAAGGTCCATCTAGTCAAGGCTATGGTTTCTCCAGTGGTCATGTATGGATGTGAGAGTTGGACTATAAAGAAGGCTGAGCGCTGAAGAATTGATGCTTTTGAACTGTGGTGTTAGAGAAGACTCTTGAGAGTCCCTCGAACTGCAAGGAGATCCAACCAGTCCATCCTAAAGGAGATCAGTCCTGGGTGTTCATTGGAAGGACTGATGTTGAAGCTGAAACTCCAATACTTTGGCCACCTGATGCAAAGGTCTGACTCATTTGAAAAGACCCTGATGCTGGGAAAGATTGAGGACAGGAGGAGAAGGGGACGACAGAGGATGAGAGGGTTGGATGGCATCACCGACTCGATGGACATGGGTTTGGGGGGACTCCGGGAGTTGGTGATGGACAGCAAGGCCTGGCATGCTGCAGATCATGGGGTCACAAAGTGTCAGACATGACTGAGCGACTGAACTGAACCTAGTTATCTATGCTAGGGTTTTGGAAAAACTGGAGAGAGGCGTTTCAAGGTAGAGTCTAGCAAGGTGCAAAGAGTTATCAAATCCAAACACCATTTGCCGAAGTTTATTTTGATGTGAGCAAGCAGTCAAAACTGGAAGGAAATACATTGAATTCTACAAGTTTGGGTTTGATCCAAAGTGGTCTTCTTCCCTTTTTAAGCACCATAAACCTTTGCAGCTGAGACATTTAGAAGCAACCCCACCAAGATGCTGTACAACGTACTGAGACCCACAGTCTTCCTCTAGAGCGCGTTTCCAGAAAACATAAAAATGACACTTTCTAGCTTGATAATTGTATTTTTAAGCTATAGTTAATCTAGCCAAAAGATTAATTCATCAGCAGGAAGTGTATTGCCAACAAAGTCTAAGCTGTATGCTTGCAAAAGGCAAACAATTTGAGCATTCTGAAATGTTCATAATCGAGGTGTCCCTTTCTTGACAATTGCACTCCAATGAGAATTTCAGAACACTCAGGAATTATTCAGCAGCTGAATTATTAGTACTAATTTCTTTCCAGTTGCACACCCCCTCAGGGATACCGTCCTTCCTAAGGAAGCCACCCCCAACATCAGCAGCAGCTGCTACCAAAACCCAAAAGAAATTGCTTGTTTTAATGCATTGGCCAGAGAGGAAGGTTTCCAAGAATGCTGTAAAGCCAGTCTCAAGACAAGAGTTGACCATAAAGCAAGGAGAGGCCATTTCATGTCTTTTTCAAAATCCAGCTTTCTCACCCAGATAATCTGATTTACAAATTCCAAATGGAAATCATCAAGGAGAAATGAACAGGTTTGCAGTCCAATGTATACAGCAAAGAGAAACTACTGTCTGCATGCAAGGAAATAGTTTGTCCCATTGACCTTTGTTAGAAAAACAGTAGCAGAAGACCCAGTACAGGCCATTGCAGAAGTCCTTTCCCTCTTAAACTGGGAAATTACATTGAAACTGTTTTCAAATGCACTTGTACCATGGATGAAGTCTACTAGTCTATATGCTCAGTGGTTTGATACCACAAAGGACTCTTCCTTCAGAGAAATAAGACACATTCAAATAGCTGTGCATCACCTGAAAGCTTAAATTTTTTTTTTTCTATCCAGAATGTTCTCCTTTACCTTGTCCCTATAAACTCTACCATTTCACAAGACTCAGCTGCAGTCTCAAAGACTGACTAATACAATGCAGTAGTTCTCAAACTTGCGGGCACAAGAGAAGCCCTTGGGGGAGTTTTTAAAATGGCCTATGTTCAGTCCACTCCTCAGACTAACTGGACCAGCAGCCCAGAAGAGTTGGGCCTGGTCGTCACTATTAAAAAAAAAAAAAGAAGAAGAAGAAAGAAAGAAACTAATGACAGTAATGTGTATTCAGGTTTGAGAATGCATAGTGAGGTTGTTAAAGAGCATAGGTTTTTAGGTTCAGAAATATTTCAACTAGAATCTCCATTTCAACAGTTTCCACCTGTGTAACTCTGGGCATATTAGTCCACCTCTTGGAGTTCAGTTTCTTCATCAGGAAAATTAGCATAATAGCATTGACCACATAAGCTTATTTGGAGGTTTGAAAGAAATAATTTTTGATTTATGCTTAGCACATAGCAGGTTTGCAGTAAACGTTTGCCATTGATGTTGGTGTTACAGATGTTGTCAACAGCAGCTATGGGAAAATTTAAGAATCACTTCCAGTCTAAGATTATACAATTTTAACTACTATAAAAAACTTTGGAGATCATTCTATTTAGCCCATAAATGTGACATGACTGACACACATTTCCTAAAAGCATTTCCTAAGCCAGACACTGTTGTTGCTGACTCGAGATTCAGTGCTATTTCCAATATATTAACTTTGTTTCATTTCAACAAATGTGTTGAACACTGAGTATCCAACTCTATGATCAGTTCTTAGGACAGAAAGATAAATTCATATCAAACTGAATCTACCCTTGAGAATTTCCATCTAATGGAGTAGCACAGTGTGTAAACAAATAACTGCAGAAATAAAATGTGTTTTTATAGACTCAATGAGTTTAAATTTCTATGAGCTCACTGAAGATAATGTCATTAATTCTGGGTGGGTTGATGAAGTCTGAACTAGGGAAGCTATGAGTGAACAAGCTGTTGAACGATAAATAGGGGCTTTACAGGTAGGGAGGGATGTATGCAATGGACATTTCAGGCACAGATAACAGCAGGAGAAAAGGCACTATATCAGCATGCCTTTCAGCTCTATCTTCTTGTGACTCCTCGAACACTTGTCCACAGCATTCATTTGTCAAATAATAATGTTTTGTCTCATGACACATTTTCTGTTATAGCCTTGAACTATTTATCACCTGTGTTACCTAATTTTTCATATCTTGTCATCGCAACTAGAATTTAAGCTTGAAGGAATGAATAAGAACCGGTTTAATAGATCACCATATCTTCCACAGTGCTTTGCACCTAGTCTTAAACAGAGTGGCTGCTGAATGAATGCTTTTTGACTTACTGATATAAAGAGGAGAAAGCAGATAATCTTGAACATATCCAAAATTCACTACTCATTACAAGAACCTCCTGTGAAATAGTTTGTTCATGCTCTCCATCTAATTAATCAAAGGAATCAAAAAGATTCTTTTGAGCTTCTTCTACATGCCCACTAATGAAGATTCTTATAGTATGCAAAGGTTAGCAGATCCCCACATGGCAGCTCTTTGTATATTTTAATACCTTATTCTGTTTTTACTGACCAAATTCACAAGGAGTTCAAAGTTAGGCCTAGGTAGTCATTCCTGAAAACTGCTGATCACAAGACTAGACCAATTAGCCTGGGTCCCTACATTTTTCAAAAACACATCAGGTGTTCTGATGAAATTACAAAGAATGTTTCAATTATCTAGCAGCATCCCAAAGAAGTCCTCAGACAGGTTGGTCTTGGGAAACAGAATAATCTACTGCTTGCTCACACAGGATGAAAATTTTCTTAATACTTCTTATAACAAGGGGCAGACTTTGAACTCAAAGAAAAATCAGGATGAGCAAAAGGAAATTTTGCTTACTTAGAAACACTTCAAATGTTGACTTCAAGAGTGGAAAAAAAATATGTTCTTAACCAGATCAATCTTAGCCTCCATTGTGCAGAATTGAGAGTCACAAGTAGTGAGAAGCTGGAAAATCTAGGGTGAGAGAAGGAAAGGAAGATATTCAAACACATTTACCCTCCTGCAAGGACAGCTTGCTCAATGTTTAGTAAATAGATTACCGCCATTATTCTCTCCTTTCTTCCTCTCCACCAGTAGGCAACTCACCCTACCCACCCACCATCCTCCTCCATCCCAAGTGTCTGTAAATAACTCAAAACCTTCTTATGGACATAATGAGAAAATTAAATGAGATAATGACAGAGAGCTTACTGCACTGTAGGCATCCCCTTGCAACTTTGTACTATATGTAAAGACCTTTCTCTAATGACCATCTTTTCCAGGCAGAGTTCAGACCAACACTATGATAGAAATGGGAGAGATAGGGTAGTCAAGCAGAAACACCTAGGGATTGCGATTTGTAGCAATTGTTGATGGTACAGTCAAACTTTTGCTGGCCACTCTACAAGAAGATGAATGTATAGCATAAGAAACAGTCAAAATACAACAGATGAGGGAATGACTAAGTAAATTATGCTAGATAAACAAGAAGGAATATTAATCAGCTGTCATAAATTAGAATCCTGAGTATTAAGGACAAAGATGGAAAGTTATCGATAGGTAAATGGAAAAGGCAAAACATAAAACTCTGTGCATAAAATGAATGAAGTGACAAAATTATGTAAGCATACACCAAAATGAAAATAAATATGTTAATATAACACTAAATATAGTAACAGTAGAAATATTAACTATAAAAGACAGATGAAGTATGAATTGGTCCTATCCAGCTTTATAATATATGATAACTTTCCTTTGTAAGTCAACTTATTTTTCTGATGCTGTTTCATTAGGCTGCTATTAATATGAGTTTGCATTCTCTGAGCCCTCATTAAGGGATGGTAGGAGGGGTAGGTAGGAGTGCAAAGCAATTCTAGAGTGTTTCAGGCTACAGGGGGAATCTATTTGAGAATAAATATTTGTTATTGGGAGGAAAATTTGAAGAGTTTTTTTTAATGGTTATAGAGATATATTTTTAAATGGCCTATATATGAGTGGGTGGACATGAAAATGAAAACATACAAGAGGAAACTATAAAGAAATTGTTGAATAGCTGTGTTTTGAGTACCAATTATATAATCCTGAATTCAGCTATTGCTAGAAATAAAAGACATAAAATGGAATTGTTCCTTTCCACTCTGAATCAACCCTAAACTACTACCAAATCACATTATTGTTACCATGACCAAACCACCACAAATAATGAAAGCAAACTTAACCTTGTACTTCCAGGGTAGGAAAATACATATTACTTTATCCTGATTTACAAATATTTATGGCATCTATGAAGTTCTAGCAAGATATTATGAGTATCACTTGCCTTCTTCCTCTGATATGAAAACAAAATAAAACAAAAGCCCAACAGAATGCTCAAGTCGATGAGAAAGCAGACACTTAAGAGTGCATGGAACATTTATCTGAATAATGAATATAACTTAATGATACCAACCACAGTCCTCTTAATGACAACTGGAATTTGCTCAGCACAATATTCGGCAATAATTTCACACAGTCTAAGTAGCAATTAGAGCCCAAATCCCTGAAGATAATTATTTTATCAAAGCTACTCAAAATTTTACTCCTGCCACCAATCTTTCCTATTTCAGGAACTGTTAGCTGGTCATTCTAGAGGGATTTGACTGGATAATGTAATCAGAACAAGTCAACATTGCATTTTCCTGCACTAGTCATAAAAGCCCCTCAGGGAGATGCTGCAATCCTAATGGATTTCCAGAGTCCTTCTGGAAGGGTGAATACAGCATTGATATGGATGATTGTTCACTTGAGATGCCCGGTGACCTGAGATATGGCTGGTCAGTGAATTCTCTGACCATTTTAGCAAAAGCTAGTGATGTATTTCTGCTTCCCTGACTGATATCATCACATCAGACCTTAGTTTCTCAGAGCACCCCTCTGAGCAGCCCTCCAGATCATCCCCTTTTTAACCAATACCCTAGGCTCTGTAACTTCCTCTCTCTCCTCTGCTTATCAAAACTGACCTGGGTTCCCCTCTTTCAGAGGCCTGCTTTTTGCTAGGGAATAGTGAACTATTACTCAGATAAACAAGTGCAACACAACTTTTTAAACTGTGAGGAACCCTTTTAAATGTCAAAAAAAGTTGAGCTTTTAATATCTGAAAGACTGCATAATGACAGAAAATTATCACCAATTCAGAAATATCTATGAAGTTGTATATTCCTAATTAAATAAGCATCTATATACCTTGGAAAATAATTGTGTGTATATATTGTTGTTGTTGTTTAGTCACTAAGTCGTGACTAACTCTTGCAACCACAAGGACTGCAACCCAACAGACTTCCTTGTCTTTCACTATCTCCCGGAGTCTGCTCAAACTCCTGTCCATTGTCGTGATGACGTCATCCAATCATCTTGTCCTCTGTCACTCCCTTATCCTCCTGTCCTCAATATTTTCCATCATCAGGGTCTTTTCCAATGGGTCAGCTCTTCACATCAGGAGGCCAAAGTATTGGAGCTTCAGCATATATCCTTCCAATGAATATTCAGGGTTGATTTCTTTAAGGATTGACTGGCTTGGATCTCCTTGCACTCCAAGGGACTCTGAAGAGTTTTCTCCAGCATGACAAGTCAAAAACATCAATTTTTCAGCAATCAGTCTTCTTTATGGTCCAATTCTTATATCTGTACATGACTACTGGAAAAACCATAGCTTTGACTAGACAGACCTTTGTCAGTAGAGTGATGTCTCTGCTTTTTAATACACTGTTTAGGTTTGTCATAGGTTTCCTTCCAAGGAGCAAACATCTTTTAATTTCAAGGCTGCAGTCACTGTCCACAGTGACTGTGGAGTCCAAGAAAATAAAATCTGTTGCTGCTTCCAATTATGCCCCATCTATTTGTCATGAAGTGATGGGACCGGATGCCACAATGTTTGTTTTCTGAATGTTGAGTTTTAAGCCAGCTTTTTAACTCTCCTCTTTCACCTTCATCAAGAGGCTCTTTAGTTCCTCTTCACTTTCAGCTATTAGAGTGGTATCATCTGCATATGTGAGGTTGCTGATATTTCTCTGGCACTCATGATTCCAGCTTGTGATTTATCCAGGTTGGCATTTTGCACAATGTATTCTGCATATAAGTTAAACAAACAGGATGAAAACATACAGCCTTGACGTACTCCTTTCCCAGTTTTGAACCAGTCAGTTGTTCCATTAAGATTCTGCTGCTTCTTGACCCACATATGGATTTCTCAGGAGACAGGTAAGGTGGTCTGGTAATCCCATCTCCCTAAGAATTTTCCACAGTTTATTCTGATCCTCACAGTCAAAGGCTTTAGCATAGTCAATGAAGCAGAAGCTGATATATTTTCTGGAATTCCTTTGCTTTTTCTATAATCCAATTTATGATGACAATTTGATCTCTGGTTCCTCCACCTTTTCAAAACCCCACTTGTACATCTGGAAGTTCTTGTTTCACGTGCTGCAGACGCCTAGCTTGAAGGGTTTTGAGCATAACCTTACTAGCATGCAAAATGAGTGCAACTGTATGATATTATGAACATTCTTTGGAATTGCCCTTCTTTAGAATTGGAATGAAAACTGATCTTTTCCAGTCCTGTGGCCACTGCTGAATTTTCCAAATTTTCTGACATGTTGAGTCCAATCCAGCATTTTGTCTTAGGATCTGAAATAGCTCAACTGGAATTCCATCCCTTTCCACTAGCTTTGTTTGTAGTGATGCTTCTTAAGGCCCACTTGACTTCACATTCCAAGATGTCTGGCTCTAGGTGATAGACTACACCATTTTGGTTTCAGGTTGTTAAGACCTTTTTCTTCTATGTATTCTCTTCTTATTCTCTTCTGCTTCTGTTACATTCTTGCCATTTCTGTCCTTTATCGTGCCCATCCTTGCATGAAATGTTCTCTGGATATTTCATATTTTCTTGAAGAGATCTCTAGTCTTTTCCTTTCTATTATTTTCCTCTATTTCTTTACATTTTTCATTTAAGAGGGCCTTCTTACCTCTCCTTGCTATTCTTTGGAACTCCCATTCAGTTGGGCTTATCTTTTCCTTTCTCCCTTACTTTTGACTTCTCTTCTTTCCTCATCTATTTGTAAAGCCTTCTCAGACAACCACTTTGCCTTCTTACATTTCTTTTTCTTTGGGATGGTTTTGGTCATTGTCTCCTGTATAATGTTACAAACCTCTGTCCATAGTGCTTCAGATACTCTGTCTACCAGATCTAATCCCTTGAATCTATTCTTCACCTCCACTGTACAATCATAAGGGATTTAACATAGGTCATACCTGAATGGCCTATTGGTTTCCCTACTTTCTTCAATTTAAGCCTGAATTTCAATAAGGAGCTCATGATCTGAGCCATAGTCAGCTAAAGGTCTTGTTTCTGCTGAGTATATAGAGCTTCTCTATCTTCAGCTGCAAAAAAATATAATCAATATAATTTAGATATTGACCATTTGGTGAATCCCATGTAAAGAGTTGTCTCTTGTGTTGTTGGAAAAGGGTGTTTGCTATATGACCAGTGTGTTCTCTTGACAAATCTCTGTTAGCCTTTGCCCTGTTTAATTTTGTACTCTAAGGTCAAACTTGCCCATTACTCCAGGTATCTCTTGACTTCCTATTTTTGCATTCCAATTCCCTATGATGAAAAGCATGTGTTTTTTTTTTTTTTTTTGGGTATCTTTGTTTGTATATATATATATATATATATATATATATATATATATATATATATGCTGTTTCTCACTGATTCCATCTGCAGACATTAGTGTGCTCACAGTGTCACAGATTCTTTGCAACAACTTTATCGTGTATCACAGGTCTGAAGAGGTTGGCAAATGCTAATATAAAGTAGGCACTATGTATTGCATTTGTTTCCCACCTGTCGTGGTAGACTATTTCATGTATACATAATCTTATTTAGAACATCATGAACTTGATACTATCAACATCCCCCATTGTACAGGTAAAGAACAGAGCTCAGAGAAGTTTCACTGCTTGACCAAAATTACAAAATTAATTAAGTGGCAAACTTCGGATTTAAATCCAGATTTGTCTAATTACAGTGTCACTACACTTAACCCCCAAGTCATATTGCCTTCCATTAAGTATTCTTGTAGTAAATATGCTTCAACTTATCATCTTCTAACTCAAGCAAAATGTTACATAAAGTATTTAAGAGATGATGTTAATGATGGTGAATTACTTGAGTGCCGAAAAATTGATGCTTTTGAACTGTGGTGTTGGAGAAGACTCTTGAGAGTCCCTTGGACTGCAAGGAGATCCAACCTGCCCATCCTAAAGGAAATCAGTCCTGGGTGTTCATTGGAAGGACTGGTGCTGAAGCTGAAACTCCAATACTTTGGCCACCTCATGCGAAGAGTTGATTCATTGGAAAAGACCCTGATGATGGGAGGGATTGAGGGCAGGAGGAGAAGGGGATGACAGAGGATGAGATGGTTGGATGGCATCACCAACTCAATGGGCACGAGTTTGAGTAAACTCCGGGAGTTGGTGATGGACAGGGAGGCCTGACGTGCTGCGATTCATGGGGTTGCAAAGAGTCAGACATGACTGAGTGACTGAACTGAACTGAAATCCTGAAAATCATAGCTGCATCTGTAACTACTTCTGCTCAAGAATATGATTAAGACATAGTATAGGGAAACTGAAAAAAATAACTTGGAGATGTGTATGTTTAGATAATGTTTTTAATGGATCAGAAAAGAAATATTTGGTTTTAATAAACAGTGAAAAGCAGTGTTGCTCAAGAGAAAATCAACTTATAAAAAAGAATGAGTACAAATGGTAATTATGGCTTGTCAATGGTTCTCAATGTAGTCTTTGCACCAGCACCTGAGAATTGGTCAGGAATGCAAATTCTCAGCTTCTCACCTCTACTCCAATAGCTCCTACCCTACCTGCAAAAGCATAAGCTCTGATGATGGAACCCAGAAACCCATGTTTTTTACAAGGCTTCTAGGTGGTTCTGATGCACACTGAAGCAAGTTAAACTGTTGAACTAGTTATTGACCAGAGTCACAGAACTGGGAGGAGAGTATGAATATACTCACTACAAAGGCAATTCTGGTTGAAGAAAAACTAATCCAAGTATATCAGGAATAGTACAATACAGTGCTTAATAGTACATGCTCTAGGGGGCATTTGTTGTTGTTGTTTAGTCGCTCAGTTGTGTCCAACTTTTTGCGACCCCATGGACTGTCCTTCCTGTCCTTCACCATCACCCAGAGTTTGCTCAAACTCATGTCCATTGAGTCAATGATGCCATCCAACCATCCCATCCTCTGTCATCCCCTTCTCTTCCTGCCTTCAATCTTTCCTGACATCAGGGTCTTTTCTAATGAGTCAGCTTTTTTCATAAAGTGGTAAAAGTATTGGAGCTTCAGTTTCAGCATCAGTTGTTCCAATGAATATACATGATTGATTTCCTTCAGGGCTGAATGGCTTGTTCTCCTTGCAGTCCAAGGGACTCTCAAGAGTTTTCTCCAACACCACAGTTCAAAAGCATCAATTCTTTGGCATTCAGCCTTCTTTATGGTTCAACTCTTACATCCATACATGACTATTAGAAAAACCACAGCTTTGACTATATGGGCCTTTGTCGGCAAAGTATTGTCTCTGCTTTTCAATATGCTGTCTAGGTTTTTCATGTCTTTTCTTCCAAGGAACAAGCGTCTTTTAATTTTGTGGCTACAGTGATTTTGGAGCCCAAGCAAATAAAGTCTGTCGCTGTTTCCATTGCTTCCCCATCTAGGTATCAAAACCAGGTCTAGGGGCATACAGACTTGGTTTTGATACCTATTTTATTAACTGTGTAATCTTGAGGAAGTCACTCAACTTGTCTGAACTTCAGTTTCCTCATCTCTAAGATGAAAACAACAATACTGCCTTCATAGTGTTGTCTTAAGGACTGAATGAATTAAGCCCTATAAAACACTTAGAACATGCCTGACATATAATGAATGTTCAATAAAGCTAAGCTATAATTAAGTGGATGCTATCTTTATTGAGTTGGGGCCAGTTTTGTCAAGAGACATGGAGGTGTTTTCAGTATGTCCATGAAAGGAGGATTTGAGCTGCCTCTCTAGAGCAATGACAAAGGACTGGATAGGGTTCTGGGGAGAAGGAGGAGGGACACCATTAAGGGAACTCACATGAGGAATGTTAAATTTATAATTACCCAAACAAAGGGTTTAAAAAGATGACCTCCAACAATGACAGTAGAAAAAACTAGATGTGGGCTTAAAACTTAGTAAGTGGGCAAAAAGAAGTTTGAAAATCTAAAAGTACCTATGCTTGTGATCCTCGGGGCACTTTAAAATGAATAGTTATTCTCTAATTCAATGATACATATACTACTACTCAAACTGACTTTGGCAATACAGGTATCAGTTCAGTTCAGTTCAGTTCAGTTGCTCAGTCGTGTCCAACTCTGCGACCCCATGAATCACAGCACACCAGGCCTCCCTGTCCACCACTAACTCCCAGAGCTTACTCAAACTCATGTCCATCGAGTTGGTGATGCCATCCAGCCATCTCATTCTCTGTCGTCCCCTTCTCCTCCTGCCCCCAATCCCTCCCAGCATCAGGAACTTTTCCAATGAGTCAACTATAGGCCCCCTTAATAAAAAACAGAACTCTGAATGCTGCAGAATCATGGCTGATTCTACCATGATTCAGTTCAGAATTGTGAGATTTTTGCAATGCCATTTTCTGTTTAGGAGTCAGGGTCTGACTTTAAATCCAAATCATGAACTCTGGCGTTCAACTGACAAGTTTTCATATCTCAGATCTGCCTCTGATTAGGTCTGTAACATTGGGTGAGTTCCTTCATCTCTATCCCTCAGTTTCCTGTGTTCTAAAATGGCGAATCACTCAACCTATATTGCAAGACTGTTGTTAGGCTGAGAAGTAACAAAAGAAACTGCTCAGCACAGTGGCAGGCTCAGAGGAACACATGAGAAATGCTGATTTGCTCTCACTGTTGGGCTAGCTCATAATAGAGAGGTTGTCGAGTTATTCTAGTATTTTAACAGCTTCTTTGGACAGAATCCATCACCGATCTGATTGTACCTTTGTCACAGTGCAATGATTTTAATTTTAGAGAAGGCTCAGGAGCAATACTGAATTCTATCACTTGAGGATTTGCTGTCTAGTACAGCAACCTGAATTATGGTTATAGTTAAAAAAATGAGTCTTTCTCTTAAAGGCCTCCTATTGAACAAGTGAAATGTTGATTGGCATTTTATGAAAAGGGGGCTCCCAAAAGGAAATATATTTATGAAATGCTGGGTTAAGCAAAATGAAACAAATGCCTTTATCATTAGGTTTCTCAAAGTTTTCACTATCCTTACATGTGTGGTAAATTTCTTAGAGGGGGGCTTCCCTGGTGGTCCAGTGGATAAGAATCTTCATATCAATGCAGGGGACATAGGTTTGATCCCTGATCTTGGAAGATTCCTTATGCCATGGAGCAACTAAGCCCATGCACCTCAACTACTGACCCCATGATCTGTAGCCCATGAGCCACAACTATTGAGCCCGCCTGCTACATCTACTGAAGCCTGTGTACCTAGAGCCTGTGCTCTGCAACAAGAGAAGATATCACAACAAGAAGCCCACACACTACAACTAGAGAGTAGCCCCCAGGTGCTACAACTAGAGACAGCCCATGCATAGCAAGGAAGACCCAGGACAACCAAAAGTAAATAAATAAATATATAAAAATTTCCTAGAGGAAACCATACTATGAAACATTTCCTAGTGCATTTGATCCTGTAACACCTTTCCTGAAAAAAAAAATGCACACACATACACACAGAAATACACACACACACCCCTACATAGACTAGTATTACATAGGACACATTTTGGGAAATACTGCCTTCATCATTGTAAACCTTCTTTCAGTGACACAGGAGGAAATACAAGGATGCAGAGCTCTCACAAGCTATCTATCCTTGCTTCATAACAGAAGTTAAGTTGCCTTGTGCCAACTCACAGAGAAGTCCAAACTCCTCAAGGCAGACTGTAATTCTGTTGTAGAAAATATTACTTTGGGGGCTGAAGAGATAATTACAAGGTAATTAGGTAGCAGGATTTGGTCTTTATGGGAAAAGGAGAGACTTTACACATCTGCTGGAGAGAGAAGAAATAGGAAGAACCATCCTCTTCCCCAGGCTTTTACATTCCTGGCTTTACCCTGAGCACTGGCCACCTTTGTGAGTACTTTTTCTCCCTGCTGACTCTTTCTGCCTGGGACAGGGAAGGAGGAGCCACCATGGCGAGGTTCTGATAACAAGCAACCTTTCTTATCGGATGCTTGGGAGCACTTTAGTTTCCATCTCTACACAACATGTAAATCAGGGTCCCAGTAGCCTGGGACCAGGATATTCCTCGGGCCAGCTGTTTCTTTCATCTGCTCAGCCCTTCTAAAAAGGTCCAGGGGAGGAGCCAAGATGGTGGAGGAATAGGACGGGAAGACCACTTTCTCCTCTACAAATTCATCAAAAGAACATTTGAACGCTGAGCAAACTTCACAAAACAACTTCTGACTGCTAGCAGAAGACATCAGGGGCCCAGAAAAGCAGCCCATCATCTTCGAAAGGAGGTAGGACAAACTATAAAAGATAAAAAGAGAGACAAAAGAGCTAGGGACAGAGACCCATCCCGGGAAGGGAGTCATAATAGAGGAAGTTTCCAAACACCAGGAAACCCTCTCACAGGCGGGTCTGGGGGAAGTTTTCGAATCTCAGAAGGCAACCTAACTGGGAGGAAAAATAAATAAAACTCACAGATTACATGCCTAAAAGCAACTCCCAGCAGAAAAGTACCCCAGACGCCCGCATCCGCTACCAGCAAGTGGGGGCGGAATGGAGGGGAGCAGGTGGCATTGCTTAGGGTAAGGACCGGGCCTGAATGCTCTGAGAGCAATTGGAGGGAGTTAACGTGAGATAGCAACTTAAACTGTGGGACAGCAAGAGAGAGAGAGAAAATTAACTGGCCCGAACACACTGCCAGCCGTTCACAGAACAAAGGGACTGAGCAATTCCAGAGAAGAGCTAGCCGGCTGCGGACCGGCCCATCCCTGCCGGAGGCAGGAGGCAGGGGGGAGGGGAAAGGGGCAAACTCGGCCCCAGAGATGGCACCCCCTACCAAACTGCAAACAGGCCTCCAGTTTCTAACCAAAGACTTCCTGAGATTCTGGATGGTCAACATCTGCCAGGAGGGCGGCTGGAGGCCAGCCCCAAGAATAGACACAAGGTGCACGCACCTGATTGGCACACATGGAAACTGAGGCTGGGACCGCAGAGGGGAGAAGGTGCACTGCACCCGGGGAGAGTGCGCCCGTCAAGCTCCTGGCTGCCTGAGCTGCTCGGGCCGGGGAATGCACAAAACACAGGCCCAACCAAATCTCTGCTTTTGTGTAGTACCCGAAAACTGGAACTGCACGAAACGCAGGGCCCGCTCCATATAGAGCAGCTGGGAGCCTGAGCAGTGTGGACAGGGAGAGCACACACCCATGAGCGAGGGCAAGCCCAGTGTGGCCGGACACTGTGAGTGCTACCCACACACAGCAATATCTGTCTGCTGTGCCCCTCCCTGCCCACAGCATGACTGAACCAGCGAACCTAAACAAGAGACCACCTCCACCCGCCTGTATCAGGGTGGAAATTAGACACTGAAGAGACCTGCAAACAGAAGCCAAATAAACAAAGGGAACCGCTTCAGAAGGGACCGGTGCAACAGATTAAAATCCCTGTATCTTCGACAAAGGAGGCAAGAATATACAATGGAAAAAGAAGACAACCTCTTTAACAAGTTGTGCTGGGAAAACTGGTCAACCACTTGTAAAAGAATGAAACTAGAACACTTTCTAACACCATACACAAAAATAAACTCAAAATGGATTAAAGATCTAAATGTAAGACCAGAAACTATAAAACTCCTAGAGGAGAACATAGGCAAAACACTCTCTGACATAAACCACAGCAAGATCCTTTATGACCCACCTCCCAGAATATTGGAAATAAAAGCAAAAATAAACAAATGGGACCTAATTACACTTAAAAGCTTTTGCACTACAAAGGAAACTATAAGCAAGGTGAAAAGACACCCTTCAGAATGGGAGAAAATAATAGCAAATGAAGAAACAGAAAAAGGATTAATCTCAAAAATATACAAGCAACTCCTGCACCTCAATTCCAGAAAAATAAATGACCCAATCAAAAAATGGGCCAAAGAACTAAAGAGACATTTCTCCAAAGAAGACATACAGATGGCTAACAAACACATGAAAAGATGCTCAACATCACTCATTATCAGAGAAATGCAAATCAAAACCACAATGAGGTACCATTACACGCCAGTCAGGATGGCTGCTATCCAAAAGTCTACAAGCAATAAATGCTGGAGACAAGGTGTGGAGAGAAGGGAACCCTCTTACACTGTTGGTGGGAATGCAAACTAGTACAGCCCCTATGGAGAACAGTGTGGAGATTTCTTAAAAAAACTGGAATTAGAACTGCCATATGACCCAGCAATCCCACTTCTGGGCATACACACTGAGGAAACCAGATCTGAAAGAGACACGTGCACCCCAACATCTGCAGTACTGTTTATAATATCCAGGTCATGGAAGCAACCTAGATGCCCATCAGGCAGATGAATGGAATAAGGAAGCTGTGGTACATATACACCATGGAATATTACTCAGCCATTAAAAAGAATTCATTTGAATCAGTTCTAATGAGATAGATGAAACTGGAGCCCATTATACAGAGTGAAGTAAGCCAGAAAGATATAGACCAATATAGTATACTAACACATATATATGGAATTTAGAAAGATGGTAACAATAACCCTATATGCAAAACAGAAAAAGAGACACAGATGTACAGAAGAGACTTTTGGACTCTGTGGGAGAAGGTGAGGGTAGGATGTTTCGAGAGAACAGCATCGAAACATGTATATTATCTAGGGTGAAAGAGATCACCAGCCCAGGCTGGATGCATGAGACAAGTGCTTGGCCTGGTGCACTGGGAAGACCCAGAGGAATCGGGTGGAGAGGGAGGTGGGAGGGGGGATCGGGACAGGGAATACATGTACATCCATGGCTGATTCATGTCAATGTATGACAAAAACCACTACAATATTGTAAAGTGATTAGCCTTCAACTAATAAAAGTAAATGAAAAAAAAAAAAAAAAGAAAGGTCCAGCATCTCTCTTAATCCTCCCTTGTTTGCATTATTACTTATGATTCTCCATAACATCTATGGCGCTGCCTCACATCAATTTTCTCCTTTTTCTCAGGGTAGAGGAAGAAAGAGCTTGTTCCCCCGAAGCTATTCAAAACACTAAACAACAACAATTTTCCCACAATACTTTTAATCTGAATATCACTTTTGCTTACATCTCTCAGAGGATGCTAGAACACCCATTTCCTTGATGCATTCTCACAATATCCCTATGAAACAGTCAGGGTAGTTATTGCTACCCTCATTTCATAGACACGGAAGATAGAACACACAAAACATGAAATAAGTTGCTCAAGGTTATTCAGCCAGTTAATGTTAGAAAACCAGGTTTCTTTATTCCCAGTCTAGGATTCTCCCTACACATGCTACCAGGATCAGTGTTGTTCTACCAGAAGTGAGATCTCTGGCTGAGGTCAGCAGTTATACAGATAAAAGCAGGAATGCAGTCAAACATCTTCCCTAGCAAGGTTCTCATACAAAGCAGACTTCTTCATTGGTCTTTTTGTTGGAAACATCTGCTGGGATATTGAAACCACCGTAGGAACTTCAGTTTTTCTGTTTCAGTGTTACTTGCCCAGTCAATTCAACAAGGACATGAAGATGACATTCCCTTTTTGTCAAATACACAAGACTCTAGCAGGTTCCATACATACAGGATGAATTTGTTCACACAAATTATTCATAGAGACTGTTAAGTCCTGGTCGCAAGAACAGAAGTTTATTTGAGTCCCCAGTGTAACCAGAGTAATTTTACAGCAGACAAATGTATATATACCCCATCACCTAATGGTTCACAAAGGGAGAATTCATACTCCTGGAGAAATCCAAATAACAAAACAAGTCCTCAAGGTGGGGCCCTAAAAAGCCAAGTTGCTACCTTTTCTAATAACCCAATCCATCACATTTTATTGCTAAGGTTTGTACATTATGAAAGAAAAATAAACACAGGCAATCTTAGCTTCAGATTTTGAGGAATTAAAATTTACTAGTGAGGAAAAAGCAGCTGTGAAGTAAAAAAGGAGGGAAAAAAGAGGTCTTTCTTCAAAGATTTTTTTTTCTTCCATGAAAACAAAGGGTTTCTTCTCAGCCCTGCTCAGCAATGAGGCTGCTGAAACTGATTCTTCCCTCAGTAGCTCCTAAAGCTCAGAGGTCTGTGTTAGTCCCTCAGTCGAGTCTGACTCTCTGCGACCCTATGAACTGTAGCTTGCCAGGCTCCCCCCTCCACAGGATTTCTCCAGGCAAGAATACTGGAGTGAGTTGCCATTCCCTGGTTAGGATCTTCCTAACCTAGGGATCAAATCTGATTCTCCTGCATTTCTGGCAGATTCTTTACTATTTGAGAAACCAGGGAAGCCCCTGGGGTCAAAAAGAACCTATTTTTACTCAATTACATCAGCCTAGAATAAATGTTATGCAAGCAGTAAGCAAGTCTGGGGAAGGCACAAAGGAACTTCTTTTCCTCTCTACCCACCATGCTCCGGGCCAAAATAGTGAAACATTTGACTCCAAAGAATGGAAACTCACTCCCAAATACCCTCCCACAAAGTCACTTTATACTTTCCTAAGTTGTAGGTTCATTTAGAAGAGTTAATGGGAAAATAAAAGTCATGTTTCCATTAAATCCTTGAATTATCATTCTACATCCAGCAACAACTGGAGGTCCATAATGAAATAACCCTACAGTAGAGCCAGAGAGTCCTCATATGGGAACACAAAGGAAGAGAAGAGGAAAGGGAACACAAGTGTGGAGAAACTACTCTTTAACTCAAGTAAAAAACATTTTATTTTAAGTGTCCTTTGCCTGTTTTGAGCTCTAAGAGAAAATATACATTAATTCCCATCCCATCACTGGGGAAATCTTTAACACTATCAACACTTCCAGACACCTAGTCCCTCATGGAAATACTACCTACAAAGAGACACATACTTATGAAAACAAAAATTTGATAACTCCCTCCACAAACATCACAACAGAGCTTGCTCTTTTTTGAAACTGTTGTCAAAGTGAACTTGTCTATTTCCATAATATCATGGACAAAAATCTCTATCCCCAAGATGGAGGCATCCAAATATTTATCACATTATGAACCCCATCACCTGGCTTCCTCCCTGAGAAGGCACAAGTTAGGAAATCAATGAAATGAGTTAGCAGTACAGACAGTAGCTCTGCTTACCTAATTCACCACCACCACCAAACTTGTTGAAAAGGGATGTGAATGGGAAGGGAGGAGTTGCAGTAGAAAGAAAATATTGAAGTTGGCTCTTAAAAGGCACTATCTTGTCATCACAAGTTTACTTAAGGATAGCTCCCTCCCCTGACCTCCAGCACCACTTAAACACTGCGCCACATTCCCAGCTATTTCATATTGGAGTATGTTGTTCTCTGAAGATGTCAAGCACTTTCAAGTTATTCCCAGTAGAAAACCACAAACTGCTGAAAAGCACGGACTATTTCTCTACACTTTCCTATCCTCTGTGCTGCCTGTCATATGGGAAGTAGGCAGAAAACACCTGGTAATATCATATTTCTCCTCTAATAATTTTCAGATTGGAAATGAAGTCAAACCTTTATACTTGGGATTTTCTTGAACACAGCTGGCTTTGGCATACATGTAAATTAGTGAATGGCTGATAGCCCATCACACATTTTACAGAGTCCCTGAGATATTTTCCAGCACAGAAATCAGGTTACCAACTCCTAGGTAAATCCTCCCATTTTTAATTAGTGGTAACAGTAAGGGGTGGTGTCAAGAACACTGAACTGGGAAACAGCAGATTCATCTTAGAGTTGCAGCTGTAACATTATCCAGTTGGCACTCATGGTAGGTCACTGACCCTGGGTTTCCTCATCCGTATAATGGTGGTAGTATAATGGTGGTGGTGAAGGAGGGTAATTAATACCTGCTGTTTTGAAAATCCAAATTCATGACATCACTTTTCTCTACTTCCACTCGACAGATATTCACTGATTTAATAGTGTTGTCACTAAGAGATTCTTGTTAGAAAAACTATCATTTCTGCCATCCAGCTGTGCCTCCTACCCAATCATAGAATCTAAACAGCAGCTAATTAGCTTCTATAGATTAGGTTTTGCAAATTAAACCCAAGAATCATGACAAACATCATCAACAATGATTGTCTACTTTGAGTAGACTATAAAGAAGAACATACTTTCTGCCTAAAACTCACTTACAGTTCACTACAGAATGTTTCCTAAGGCTCACTTGACTTCACACTTTGCCAACAGATGTCTGTATAGTCAAAACTATGGTTTTTCCAGTAGTCATATATGGATGTGAGAGCTGGACTATAAAGAAAGCTGACTGCCGAAGAATTGGTGCTTTTGAACTGTGGACTCTTTAGAGTCCCTTGAACAGCAAGGAGATCAAACCAGTCAGTCCTAAAGGAAATCGACTCTGAATATTCATTGGAAGAGCTGTTGCTGAAGCTGGAGCTCCAATATTTTCCCACCATGGGAAAAGCCAACTCATTGGAAAAGACCCTGATGCTGGGAAAGATGGAGGGCAGGAGGAGAAAGGGATGACAGAGGATGAGATGGTTGAATGACATCACTGACTCAAGGGACATGAGTTTGAGCAAACTCCGGGAGATGGTGAAGGACAGGGAAGCCTGGCGTGCTGCAGTCCATGGGGTCGCAAAGAGTCAGACACGACTTAGAGAACAACAAACACAGTGCTCACTTCTTCAACACTAATTTGTTGCACCCCTGTGCTATACACTGGAGACATAATGGTGGAGGGGACTGGCACAGACCCTGCTCTCCCATCCTCCTGAATTTATTTATTTTCCTTTTTCTTTTTTTGGTCCTCCTGAAATTCAGGGTTTAGAGGCAGAAAAGCAGATTCTCAGTCTCTCAATGGGCCTTACAGAGGAAACAAACCATTAAATCCATGCACAACCTGAATAATAAACAATAAAAAGCAAATCTACATATGAAAATGATGGCAGCAGATAGCTTAAGCCACTCAAGAACCCAGAAGTTCACCATACTACCATCATGGTCTCAGTCACCCAGCTGGAAAATGTGAAATGTAAAATATGACTTCCAATCATTCTGAATAAAGGACCAAGGTCTTAACAATGCCAACATGTAATGGGAAAATAAGCTTTCAAATTTTTAATGAATTTTGACTGGGAGAAATAATATGAGTCTGGTTTAGTGACAGTTACTTTATGGTCTTGCTTCTCTTGGGTATTTATTAAAGCAAATTCTCTTCACTGATGAATGGAAATCAATTTAAAAGGTCCCTGACACTTAAAGTCCCTAAAAATTTCCTTTCTCTTTACAGAAGTTTAGAGGTATCCTCTAAATAAATTAAAACAAAATGAAGATTAGGCAAACTGATTACCAGGGCCATGCTCCAGACCACAAATTTTAATCTATTAATGCCCAGACTCTTCTTTTAACCTCCACAACTATCAGCCACCCTCTTCTCTGTTTTCACTGATACAATTCCCCTGGCCTCAGCCCCATGATCCACTGTCTAGGTATCTTTGATCTATTTCTCCTATCATACCACTAAAAATGGCTATGAAAGTACTCTGAAAGCCATAAAACACTGTAACAATATTAGTAGTGTGTTCCCATATGCAACAAAAATGTACTTAATGCCTACTCTATGCTGGAGACACTAGGGATCATATCTTTACCTCACCTTGCACAAATGGCTACCCTTCCCTCCAGGTACCCAGCTGCTCCTCTGTACCCCTTGTGTCTCAGTGTCACTTTCTATAAGCTCAGGGGTGAGGATGGATAATACATGTGGCCCTCAACTTCCTGATTGAAAAAGCCTAAAACTTGTTATTCCACTGTCCAAAGATTTCTAGTAAACAAATGTCACTGAATTGGGAATTATGAATCAGAACCCCTCGGTCCTATTCCAGCTGCCACACACCTAGAACTAGAGACTTTCTCTCCTGGCCCCAGAGTTCTCCTCTGCCAAGTGAGCTGATCTCTAATGTCCAGTCCAGCTCTACTATTCAAGAATTCTATAATATGTATCTAACCTCATTCCACCATACATACTGGAAATAATTCTAGAGCAGTATTTCCTAACCCATATTGCTATGGCCTGAATGTTTGTATCTCTCCAAAATTCATATATTGAAATCCTAATGCCCAATATGATGGTATTAGAAGACAGGGCCCTTGGGAGGTGATCAGGTCACTAAAGAGGAGTCCTCGTGAATGGAATTAGTATCAATACCTTTATATAAAAAGGGATCCAGAGAGATTCCTTTCCCCTTCTACTACATGAGGACACAATAGGAAGGTGCCAGCTATGAACCAGAAAAGAACCCACACCAAAATGCTACTAGGCTTGTATCTTGTTCTTGGATTCTCCAGCCTCCAGAACTTTGAGCAATAAATTTCAGTGCTTTATAAGCTACTCAGTCAGTGATATTTTGTTAGAGCAATCAGACTTCTTCCTGAACAGATTAAGACAGATGCTCATAAAGAACACAGATTCCACAAGGTGTTAATAGAGTATTAAATACAAAAATATTTCTGAGGTAAGCTGAGCATACTGATTTAAGAGCCAGGCCTCTGGAACCAACCTGCTTTGGTTGAAATCCCAGCTCTGTCCCACACTACTGTGTGACCGTGAGCAAATTATCTTTCAAAAAAGAAAATGGGGATGGTGAAAACTCTCATGGGGTTTTCATGAATATTAAGCATGTCACTTTATATGAGGACTTAGGATAGCACATGGCATACACAGTAAAGATTTAATACATGGAAACTACTATTATCAGTATCACATCATTACTGCTATTCATGCATTTAAGAAACTTAGTAAAACAAAGTTTATAAAATTTCTATACTGTAGAACTTCTCAGAGTCGTCAGTGTGCCTATGAATTCCCTAGACAGGGCTCATTTCCCAAACATCTGACCTCATATTCTCCCTTCCCATCTTCCCATCCCCAACCAGAATATATTGAGAGACTTGATTCAAAAGTAATAGACTTTGGGAAACCCGATTTAGGGTTTCAGAGATCTCGGTTCTATCCTGTCCCTGCTATTGATTAGATAAGTAACTGGGAAAGACATCACTTAATATCTCTGTGTCCTAATCACTCTTGTAAAAATGAGAAAACTCTAACAATCTCACTGAAAGTTCTCTGTGAAATGAAAATTCAAAAATACTATGATAAGCTCTCTTCTAGGATCACAGGAGTGCAATGGTTCCCAATTGATAGACTATGAATGCTTCACTTTTTATCATTCAAAGCCTTCCACAGAACAATTTCTAGCAACACTAGACAAGGCTAGGCAATCTTGAGAGGACATGAAAAATTAAAAACAAGAGAGGTCAGAGAAAAACCCAAAGTCAGACCAGTGAGGAACTGGTAGACTCTTAGATCTCAAAGGACCCTCAGATTTGATTTAGTCTCATAGCTTCCTATTAGAGAAAAAAAAAAAAAAAACAGAGGCCCAGAAAGAGAAAATGACTAGCCTAAAGTCACAGAGGTACTCACATGTTCTGCTACCTCATCAAAAGTGCTGGCAGAATATAACTGGAGTATACCTTCAATTCTATATCCAGCACTGGGTTTGTGAATGTGTGAAATACCTACTCCAGTTTAATGCTAGAAAAATTGTAGGAGTGCTTCATGTGATAAAGATGGCTATTCATTCTGGTATTCTGGCTTGAGGAAGAATAAAGAATAAATAAGATTCAGAGCCAAACAGGTTTGCTCTTTTCCAAGTACATAACTCTGTGTGTGTGTGCGTGCACACGAGTGTGTTTGCACACATGCAGAAGTATAAGTGTCTCTATTTTTCTTCTCCTCATTAGTTCAATTTCAACTCATGAAGCTCAGCTTTGGATAGAAAGTTCTGTTTGGTTTATTTAGTAACAAACAAAATGCAAAGATATCTTTCCATAGAACTCCTAAATTTGAAGTTTCACAGCTATATCGGACTCCCTCAGCTCTTTGCTTATCCACTAGCATCCTTATTTGTTCCTTCATTTGTTCTTTCTCGCTGGGTCTTGCTATTAAAAGAGAGAGAGAGAGGGACAGAGGAGGCAGAGGAGGGAAGTTATTCCTTTCTCATATACCTAAGCCTGATTTAATTTTCTGGTTCAACCTCATGACTAGCCTTGTAACTTTGCTAAACCTCAGTTTCCATGAGATGCTGATAAAACCCATCTAGTGGGGTTATTGTGAGGATTAGTTGAGTTAATGCACACAAAAGGCTGAAAGCAGTGCCTGGCATATGGCAATTACTCAATAAATGGAGACCACTGGCTTCCTTCTGCACTTTCACACACTAGTGCAGCTCTGTAAATTAGCCCTGTCTTGTGAAGGGCCATTTTTTATGGAGGAATCACAAGTTGTTAAAATGTGAATTACATTTCTAGATATTTATCTTGATCAAAATAAACAAATCACTTTTTCAAGATAACAGAGGGAGACAGAAGGAGATATATCACAAAGTTAACAGATGTTAACTCTGATGTGTAAAGGGAGGGATTATAATAGGTGATTTTTGCAGTTTTAAAGCCTTGTTTGTACCTTTCTGTACTGTTTAAAGATTTTAGAATGAGTACATCACTTTTATAACAGAAAACAATAAAGCAGTCTTCCTTGTGAAAAATTGTTCAAAGACTTCTTCCATTCCCCAACTGACCTCTGTCTTACTGATTTCCTTTTAGCCACTCATGATTCTGAGGGCAAAGGGCAGAACTTTTTCCATAAAGTTGGCTCTTGTTTACTGCAACAAAATTAATGTAATGATTCTGGTCACCCTTTATTCATTGTTGCCTCTCTTTTAAAAGGAAGGTGACAACGTGGAAAATAAAGAGATACTAAGGGAAAAGAAGTACATTAAGCCATACAGCAAAGACCAAAGCCTTCCAAACAAATAGCCATGCAGATGGACACTTCATCATGAATAGACTCTCCCCCCAACATCCATCTTTTTTGTCCCCTCACCAACCTGCTCCCTGAGTATTAACAGCCCAGTGTTAGTGTTAACTCTCCTGGCTTTGGTCAAGTTGAGTCACAACCCTAGAATTATTTAAACAGGGGGTTTTTGTATTTACTATTGAATTACAGTCTGATAGGTGAGATCACTGCATGCATGCAATACCATAAAAATTTTGCAGAATGCCAGTTTTCCTGTTGTGTCCTTCAGACAGCAGTGACAAATGGAGCAGTCTGTAGAGAGTTTCTCCTGGTGACATGAGTTACCTCGCCAACTAGGGCTCATTACAAAACACAGACCATTGCATTGGGCTGAAACAGAAGGCAATTTTCAATTCATTTATAGCTCATGCCACTCACTTGTTTAACCTCAGCTCTTAAGGGAAAGACTTTGCAAACAAAAGCCCCCATGGTCATATAAACTAGTGACAAGTAAATATAAGCTTACAATCACAGCATCTTAGATATTTTAGTTCTGTTTGCTTGTTTTAATTGCAATTAGAAATGGTACCTTTCAGGCTTTAATTTCACACAGGGGTCTTGAAAATTAGATTACCAGAGTCATATGCCAAAATCACACTGCAGATCAAAAGGCATATTTCTCCTTTATAGTCACCATTGAGATATTTGCAAACAGATGAATGCAGCTTGAGTGGTTATTTTTTTCTCCCATTTCATTCCACAAACCAGTAATCTAATTATTGATCGTCCTCCTTTCAAATACTTTTTACCACAGGCCAGTAAAAAATGCACATATAAGCTAAAGACTAAAATTGTCCCATTGATAGAAGATAACAACTAGTAAATACATTAATTAAAATCAGACTCAATTGAAAAATAATTTCACTTCCTACAGTAAGAATGGGAAGGACATCTAAAGAAGATCTGTGAAGAGAGTCAACATTTATAGAGCCACCTACTCTGTACCATGTGAATTTACGTACCTTGTCTCATTTAATCCTCACAATAATATAAAGAAACTATTACTATCATTATTTTATAGAGGAGGGACTTGAAACTCAGATGAGTCCCCTATCTCAACTAATGGCACAGTAGTAACTGTCAAGGGCTGATATCAAATGCAGGATTGTCTAACATTAAAACCCCAGGCTCTTCCCAAAATTGAAAATGATGGTTAGGATGACAATATTAATAAAAATCACTGATCCATATACATGCCTCTTCCATTATTTAAGTAAGGCCTTGTAAGTTTGAGGTGGCAGGGGTCTCACCTGCCTAGGGAAAAAAGTCTCAGACTGAGTGAAAGCTCCTGATAATGTTTACCTCAAAACCACAATGAGTCAATACACCACAAAACCTCAAATATTCAGAAAGCACTGTCAAAAACCTGCTATTTTCCCCACTATCTGCTTTTAGAAGAAAATAATGCTTCTCTCTCAGCAGGTAGGTTGAGAACACTTTGCAAATAATGGATGCTGAATCAAATGCACTTTTCTGTTGCCATATACACTATTAGGTCCAAAATCTCTCAGAGAAATGTTCCAGGCTTTATCCATAACATTCTTCCAAAAGGGAGGCACATATTACAGAAGTTTTTGCCCAAGCTACTTACCCAAGGTGTCTCTGAAAAACAGAAGTAGAACTAGGGTCTTTGTCTCCTAAGGAAAAGGCTGGTTCTTTATCAAAGCAGAGAAAATATCTAACTTCGCTGAATTTTTCTCATTTCAGATCTACCAAACAAGCTATAATGCCCAGGTTTTCCTTCTTTATAAACCACCCCAAACTGCATACTGATGTCTAAAATCTTACCCAGACCCTAACTGGTAGAAGATACCAGTCTTGACTGATTACCAGTCAGATTGATTGCTTTATCATTTTGGGGTAAAAATCTTTTTCACCAGCTGACATTTTATTCTATATCCATTTTTATATTGGTTTCTTCTCAGTATACTAATTATAACGTAAAGTCCAAGAGAGTAGAACTTTGTTTTGTTCACTGCTCTGTTCCCGGTGCCTAAAACAGTGCCTGGTACAGAGTGGGTGCTCAAAAAACTGTTGTTAAGTGAATGGATACAATGGAAAAAAAAAGTACTATTACAGAGGTATGCAAAGGAAGTATAAAAGGAGAAAGAAGACTTATCTATCTAGAGATATAGGTTGTGTGTGTGAAAGAGAAAGTGAGAGCAGGCAGGGAGAGGGAGAAAATGAATAAATATGAATGAAGATTCTCACTCTGTGAGATAACTTAACCTAGGCTAGGTTAAGTATCCCAGCTTGGGGTTTCCAAAGTGCCATATATTGCTCTTATTATTACACTTATTTTTATGATATTTCATTTATCTGTTATATATATATATATATATATAATATATTATATATATATATATATATATATATCTAGTATATATTATATTTACAAGTAAAGGCACCATGTTTTTAACTTTACCACAAATGTCCAGCATAGTTGCAATCACAAAATAAAGAACAATAAATTGTGTGTGGCCTGAAACTCATAGGAAGGATTAAAATTTTAAGCTACTATCAACCTTATATTCTTCATAGTCTAGCCATGTGACATTGGGCAAGCTGCTTAACCCCTCAGAACCTCAGTTTCCACCTTCTCCACAGTAGTTCTATTGGAACAGATACGGATAAGAGAAGGAGTAGAGGACATGAGATCACTGGGGAGCTTAGTCAGGCACCTCTGAGTGAGGACAAAATCCTGGGAGATCAATAGGATTGGCTCTACCCCAATCTTGTCACTATAGTTACTGGTACCTGAGGAGAAAGACTCTGTGGAATAGAAATAGGCAAGGGAATATGGTGACTGTCAAAAGGGAAAAGAAAAAAGAAAAACAGCTAAGGGTTGCCACTGACCTTGAAACATGCCATCTTATTGTAGATAAAAGATCTAAGAGAAAAGATTTTCATTAAGACCCTGACACGTCAAGTGCAGTATTAATGGACTGCTTCCAAAAAGCAGATGTCAAAGTAAATGCCCTCTGTTCCTGGTGGGTTTGAAGTGGACAAATTATAGTGCATTCTGATGAGGAGCTCAGCTAGTCAAGGCCTTATATAAAATGCCCGAGAATCCCAAGTGACAAATCATACTAAACTACATGGAGGCATGCATGACATTTGCTTCTGCAAACTAAGCTCCCTCAGAGATAACATCAAGCCAGCTTCTGAGTAGTTTGCTTTGCCAGAGTTGCTGCTCAAGTTCATCTTTCCTTTTGAAAGAGATAAGAGGTAAATGCTACAGTAGCTGCAACAAGGTAGGGCTGCTGAGCTACAGGAACGTATATCTTGTAAAGTCTGTGCTGTGCTGCTCAGTTGCTCAGTCATGTCCGACTCTTTGCAACCCCATGGTCTGTCACCAGCCAGGCTCTTTTTGCCATGGGATTTTGCAGGCAAGAACATTGAAGTGGGTTGCAATTTCCTACTCCAGTGAATCTTCCCAACCAAGAGATCAAACCCACATCTTTTGCGACTTCTACATTGGCAGGCAAAATCTTTGCCACTGTGCCACCTGGAAAGCCCCTTTGTAAACCAGTGGCATTTACACTAACAGTGGGGCTTTGCTAGGGGAAGAAAAAGGAGTAAGGGCTGTGAAACTAAAGGCAGATTCAAGGACAGGCAACGAGTGCAGAAGGAAGAAGAATAAGAATAAGGAGAAAGACAGGACTCAGGACCAAACATCTGAAGCCCAGCTATTTTACAGTAATTTAAATAGTCCAATCATATTCCCATTCTAGAGAAACGAACAACATAGGCTTAATTAGTGAAGGAATGTCATACCTGGCAGTTTTAATTATAATGGAACTCATCTAAGGCTTTTCTTTTATATTATAAAGAGGCTAATATCTAATTTTTAAGTCTAAAACACCACTTCAAGAAAAAGATAATCCTTAGTTCAGAGCACTTTTCCACTTACCACATAGTACCAGACACAGAAGAGATTCTTAATAAACAGGTTGTCTTGTCAATGTAAATGTTGATTTTCCATTTTTGGTCCTTTCCCTCTATTACAGTTTCTCCTTCTATCTATGCTCTGGTACCTGCTTAGCCCTCCTGGGGATCTTCAGGGATAAGAGATTTCTGAGCACAATTGTAGCTTTTTAGAGATGCCCACTGGTTAAAGATGTCAAAGAAGACATAACAGAAGTACTAGGTAACTCTGGAATAAGATGAGATGAGTTAATGTCCCTGCACATGTACAAAAATGGGAAAGACAATATCCAGAGGACTGAGGACAGAGAGAAAGCCTGAGGGGAGGAGGTGGGCAGAAGAGAGGAGAGGATGGAGGGAGGAAGGGACAGGAGGCAGGCGGAGGGGGAAAGGAGGGAGGAGGGGAGAGAGAGAGAGAGAGAGAGAGAGAGAGAAGGGGAAGGGAGGTTAGAAGATGGGAGAAGAGGAGAGAAGGAAAAATCAGAGACTACAGGAAGGGTGATGTGTGGATAATCCATAGTTAGCCAGAGTTTACCTCCTTTTCACAGGCTTCCACTATCATTAACTACATTTTAAACATATTTTACAATCTGTATATTCATTTCCTCACCATCACAATTCTACAAGGCAGGCGTTACTATTATCCATTTTGTACAAACTAGTAGACTAACAGCTGTCTCTGTCCTCATAACCTTGCTACTTCACACTCACCTTAGAAGAGAAGCAGCAATTAGGACAATGAACTGCTCTTACTATCAGACATTACATACCTCAGAATGCAAAATATAGAAGAAAACACTGCCCTCTACCTTCTTAATGTCAAATATGTCTGTCTAGAGGTAGAATCATTCAATAAAGTCTGAACAAACCCATTGTAATACAGCCCACTATTGAATGAAACCAAGAGTACCACAACTAAAGACACATCCTTTGAAATATAATCAATATAAGATTATGAAGCAAAATTATGCTAGGGAATTCCCAGGTGGCTCAGTGGTAAAGAATTCACCTGTCAAGGCAGGGGACAGAGTTGATCCCCGGGTAAGGAGGATCCCCTGAAGAAGGAAATGGTTACCCACTCCAGCATTCTTGCCTGGGAAATCCCATGGACAGAGGAGGCTGGTGGGCTATAGTTCAGGGGTCACAAAGAGTCCAACATGACTGAGCATGCATGCACATATGCTAGGAATTACATTTGTAACTTTTCATCCAATTTCAGCATGAAATTCCATTGTAAACAAAATCCACCTTCCAGTAATTAAAACAGAGATTACATTAGGCAATGTTTCCAGGAACTACTGTCAGTGGGAGGAAGGGAAAAATCAGTAAATAGAATAGTGTTAGAATTTGGGTATTATAATAGGGTATTATAATAATATTACCATATCAACCAGAGTTTGGCTTTACAGGGTTAACCAGTCAAAATCTTTTCTCAATTGGCCAGATGTAGTTGGAATGTTTCTAATCCAGTTGTCTACCCTTGCCAAGAAGGGTTCCCATTAAATTCAAGGGGATAAAATTTGCTGGTGGTAGCATGTTTTCCTCGAAGCAGATTAAGAGCTGTTCAATAGAAGTATAATAGAATGTGTAAATCTAGTATGACTTGGGAGCAGTGCATCTGACATTGAAGATACCGAGCTGTCATAGTGGAGATAACTTGTACACTGAACAGGAGAAATTCTGAAAGACATAATGCATCTTCTGACAATAAAAATAGATTTAAGCCAAAATAAAACACCAAACACCTCATAAAAACAGCCACCAGCAGCCAAGTTTTCAGAATAAGTGAAAAGTTCAATAGGGATCTTTGCCAATTAAACAGGCTGCCTTGACATTTAAGCTATAATGTGATAAATGAAAATTAATCCAGATATGAATGGGGAAGCATGTAAGCAGAATACCTTCTGGTCCCTTTGGACAAAAACAAAAAAAGAGTCAGTTGACTTTGGTTTATAGATATACACCTGGACAACAGGGTTGGTTCCCCTATCTAATGATTAGTCATTTTCAGCAATCTTTCTCCAGAGAAAAAGCTGAATTTGAAAGTTTAGAAAGTTCTGGAAAACAAGAGGAATGCCTGCCAAATTTATCAACTCATTTCTCCTCATATCAGACTCTATAACTCATCTACCTGCCTACCCATTCAAATTAACACTCAAATGATAATTCATACAGAGAAACATTTTCTACTACTTCTATGCCAATTTTCTAATTTGTTAAATAATCCACATTTCCTGAACTGCTTTTAAAAATTCTCTGGAAGAAGTATTTGCACTTCTACCAAGCTGTGGAGGAAATTTTCATTCCTAGAATGAAATTTTCCTCAAGGAAGACGAGAAGAGCTACTCTTCCTCCTAGCAACCTCTTTATCACATACTTGTCTGTGAGAGGAATTATCATATGTGAATCCATAGTCTCCATGGCTACTATGAGAAGTAATTCATATACCATTCACATGGCCTCAAAAAAGGCTGCTATACAAACATTATCCTCAATGGTGAAAAATTGAAAGAATTTCCCCTAAAATCAGGAACAAGACAAGGGTGCCCACTCTCACCGCTACCATTCAACATAGTTTTGGAAGTTTTGGCCACAGCAATCAGAGCAGAAAAAGAAAAAAAAGAAAGGAATCCACATAGGAAAAGAAGAAGTAAAACTCTCACTGTTTGCAGATGACATGATTCTCTACATAGAAAACCCTAAAGACTCTACCAGAAAATTACTAGAGCTAATCAATGAATATAGTAAAGTTGCAGGATATAAAATTAACACACAGAAATCCCTTGCATTTCTATACACTAACAATGAGAAAACAGAAAGAGAAATTAAGGAAACAATACCATTCACCATTGCAACAAAAAGAATAAAATAATTAGGAGTATATTTACCTAAAGAAACAAAAGACCTATATATAGAAAACTATAAAACACTGCTGAAAGAAATCAACAATGACACAAATAGATGGAGAAATATACCATGTTCATAGATTGGAAGAATCAGTATTGTGAAAATTAGTATACTACCCAAAGCAATCTGTAGATTCAGTGCAATCCCTATCAAGCTACCAACGGTATTCTTCACAGAACTAGAACACATAATTTCACAATTTGTATGGAAATACAAAAAACCTCGAATAGCCAAAGCAATCTTGAGAAAGAAGAATGGAACTGGAGAAATCAACCGTCTTGACTTCAGTCTATACTACAAAGCTACACTCATCAAGATAGTGTGGTACTGGCACAAAGACAGAATATAGATCAATGGAACAAAATAGAAAGCCCAGAGAGAAATCCATGCACCTGTGGACACCTTATCTTTGACAAATGAAGCAAAAGTATACAATGGAGAAAAGACAATTTCTTTAACAAATGGTGCTGGGAAAACTGGTCAACCACTTGTAAAAGAATGAAACTAGAACACTTTCTAACACCATACACAAAAATAAACTCAAAATGGATTAAAGATCTAAATGTAAGACCAGAAACTATAAAACTCCTAGAGGAGAACATAGGCAAAACACTCTCTGACATAAATCACAGCAGGATCCTCTATGACCCACCTCCCAGAATATTGGAAATAAAAGCAAAAATAAACAAATGGGACCTAATGAAACTTAAAAGCTTTTGCACAACAAAGGAAACTATAAGCAAGGTGACAAGACAGCCTTCAGAATGGGAGAAAATAATAGCAAATGAAGCAATAGACAAAGGATTAATCTCAAATGTATACAAGCAACTCCTGCACCTCAATTCCAGAAAAATAAATGACCCAATCAAAAAATGGGCCAAAGAACTAAACAGACATTTCTCCAAAGAAGACATACAGATGGCTAACAAACACATGAAAAGGTGCTCAACATCACTCATTATTAGAGAAATGCAAATCAAAACCTCAGTGAGGTACCATTACACACCAGTCAGAATGGCTGCTAGCAAAAGTCTACAAGCAATAAATGCTGGAGAGCATGTGGAGAAAAGGGAACCCCCTTACACTGTTGGTGGGAATGCAAACTAATACAGCCACTATAGAGAACAGTGTGGAGATTCCGTAAAAAGCTGGAAATAGAACTGCCATATGACCCAGCAATCCCACTCCTGGGCATACACACCAAGGAAACTAGATCTGAAAAGACACGTGTACCCCAATGTTCATTGCAGCACTGTTTATATAGCCAGGACATGGAAGCAACCTAGATGCCCATCAGCAGACGAATGGATAAGGAAGCTGTGGTACATATACACCATGGAATATTACTCAGCCATTAAAAAGAATGCATTTGAATCAGTTCTAGTGAGATGGATGAAACGAACCCATCATACAGAGTGAAGTAAGCCAGAAAGATAAACACCAATACAGTATACTAATGCATATATATGGAATTTAGAAAGATGGTAACAATAACCCTATATGCAAAACAGAAAAAGAGACACAGATGCACAGAACAGACTTTTGGACCCTGTGGGAGAAGGCAAGGGTGGGATGTTCTGAGAGAACAGCATTGAAACAAGTATACTATCAAGTGTGAAACAGATCACCAGCCCAGGTTGGATGCATGAGACAATTGCTCAGGGCTGGTGCACTGGGAAGACCCAGAGGGATGGGATGGAGAGGGATGTGGGAGGGGGGATCGGGATGGGGAACACATGTAAATCCATGGCTGATTCATGTCAATGTATGGCAAAAACCACTACAATATTGTCAAGTAATTAGCCTCCAACTAATAAAAACAAATTGGAAAAAAAAGGGCTGCTATAAATTCATGGAGCCTATTCTTAACCCTTTAGTTTAGCAACTACCAGCTGTACTCTTACACACACTGAGATATAGAAATGAATAAATCTGAGAATTATCTTATCAAAAGCATTACTAATATTCCAGGAGCCAAAGTTCTCCTTTCCAATGGAATAAGATGAGAAAACAAAACAAAACCAAAAAAAAAAAGTGAAACTAATACATACTTATAAGAATAAGAGTCTAAAGAAAGAGTTTGAATTGATAGTTCAGTTGTCAATTTTTTAATAGATAAACAATAGAAAAATTGCTAAAGACAGAGCAAATCTTTGGCTATGAAATAAATGCTAAAATAATGTCCCCTAAGCTTAACGTCTCAAGAAGGATTATAAAAACCACTGAATAGTAGCATGAACCTTACACTTAACAATATTCAGCATACCTGACATCAGGCTGTTCTCTCCTCTACAAAAGATAATCTCCTATTGCCACCATCTACCTGACTTGCTATATACTGGAAGGATCATTATAGTGCTATGTCAGACTGCTGGTTGGTCCCTTGAAATTTTTCTTTCTTTTATTTTCTTTGTCTTCATTTTAGTACTATAACCCTACTCGGTTCTGAATAGATATATGCCTACCAAGTTAGAGTTTTATTTTCCAATGTCCCTTATAACTAGGACTTGCCATGTGAGCAGATAAAAGGATATAAGCAAAAGTCACCTATTCACCTTCTGGTTCACATTTTTAGATATGATAATACTTGATCTATACACCCTCTTTTTCCTCTTTCCCATGGACTGGAATGCAGATGCTACAGTAACGCTGGTGTGACTGTGCAGATGGGGGACATCCCTAGGTCAAGATGGAGGCATAAGATAGGGATAATCTGATTCCCTAAGATATTTCATGGAGCAGAGGTGCCTTATCCTAAAACAATCAGAGGGAAAGACATGTCTACATCATTTAAACCACTGTATTTTGGTGTTTCTTTGTTATAATACTTAAGCATACATCCTAAGTAATATCAGTGAATTTTTTTTAATAAAAAACTGCTTCACCATAGATAATATACATGCTGTTCTTTCACAGCATCCCACCCTCATCTTCTCCCACAGAGTTCAAAAGTCTGTTCTGTACTTCTGTGTCTTTTTTTCTGTTTTGCATATAGGGTTGTCATTACCATCTTTCTAAATTCCATATATATGTATTGCTGGTTCGTGTCAATGTATGACAAAACCCACTGAAAAAATAAATAAATAAATAAATTTAAAAAAAAACTGCTCTACAGTCAGGCTGATTCTGAATCTTGGCTTCCACATTACTAGCTGTAGACCTTTAAGTGAGTCACTTAACACACTAAGACTCAATCGCTTCATCTGTAAAATGGTACTAATAATGTACTGAGAGTATTGTAAAGAAAACAAATGTAAAGCACTCAAAGCCATGTCTGTCTCCTTTTAATTGTTCAGGCCAATAAATGTTACCTATAGCTATGTAAACAATGGTTCAATAAAATGGAAAAATGAAACATATTCTGCAATTAAATTAACAAACAGGAGTCTATCTAGCTAACAAAATCTCTTAAGTAGAGACAGGTTTGCTTTAAACTTTCCTAAACTTTTTGTGCCAATATTGGGAAACAGTTTGAAAGACCACATTTCACTGGGACATAATGCAAATAGTGTGGAAGTTTTGTTCCATAGAAATTTGTTAGGGAAAGAATCTTCAAATGCATAGGTAATTTTTTTCAAACCAAATAGGAGTCCACAGAATATGCAAATGAGAACTGACCTGTTTAGGTGGCCAAACATTAGCACACAGGTAAATGGCTTGTAAAATACCTGGGAGACAAAAGCTTACCAGAGGAGCAACCTAAGAGAAATCTGCTCCTCCATACATCAACCCCTTGTCAGGATGCAAAATTCACAGCGAACAGAAAAAAGTAAGTTGTTCAGCTAGGACTGAGATAACTTGATTACCTTTGCTTTCTGCCAATTTCCAGCACCAGAGGGTGCTGCCGGGAAGCAAAGATGGGGAAAGAATACCAAGACTCAGAGCTCCCTTTTCTCCACATCCTTAATAACACTTGATTTTGTTATTGTTGTTGTTGTCAACTTGAAGATAGCCATTCTGACTGATGTGAGGTCATACCTCACTGTGGCTGTGATTTTAATTTCCCTGATGAATAGTGAGGTTGAGCATCTTTTTACATATCAATTGGCTATCGGTGTGTCTTCTTTGGAAAAATTCTATATTCAGGTCCTCTGCCCATTTTTTAATCAGATTTTTTTTTATATTTAATTTTGTGAGTTTTCAATGTATTTTGGATATTAACCCCTTATCAAATGTATCATTTGCAAATACTTCTCCCATTCAGTAGGTTTCCTTTTTTTGTTTTGTTGATGGTTTCCTTTGCTGTGCAAAAGCTTTGTCGTTTGATATAGTCCCATTTGTTTATTTTTGCATTTCTTGCCCTTGTCTGAAGAGAAAGACCCAAAATTATTGCTAAGGCCAATGTCAATAAGTGTACTTCCTATATTTTCTTCTAGGAGTTTTATGGTTTCAGGGCTTACTGTCACACACTGTTGGTGGAAATTAAATTGGTGAAGCCACTATGGAAAACAGCATGGAAATCTCTCCAAAAACTGAAAATAGAACAACCATATAATACAGCAATTCTTCTTCTGGATAGTTATCTGAAGAAAATGAAAACAATAATTTGAAAAGATACATATACCCCTATGTTTATTGCAGCATTACTTACAATAGCTGAGATATGGAAACAACCTAAGTGTCTATCAATAAAGATGGATAAAGAAGATATGAGAAGCACACATACACACACACACACATACACACATAACTCAATTTGACAGAAAAATTGAAGAAAATGTATTCATAATTGAAAAAAATATATATTTAATAGAATATTACCCAGACATAAAATAATTAAATCATGTCTTCTGTGAAAACATGTATAAACCTAAAGGGTATTATGCTATGTGAAATAAGTCAGACAAGGACAAATACTGTATGATTTCACTTATACTTGGAATCTAAAATAGAAAACAAACAAAACAGAAACAGACTCATAGATACAAAGAACAAAATTGGTGGTCACTGAGCAGTGCAGGTGGGGAGTTGTGTGAAGTAAGTGAAGGGGATTAAGTGGTACAAACTTCTAGCTATAGAATGAATAAGTTATGGTATGTATCACAGTGCGTAGGGAATATACTCAATAACACTGCAATAACTTTGTATGGGGAAAGATGGTTACTAGATTGACCATGTTGATCAATTCCTGATGTATATAAATGCTGAATCGCTATAGTGAACACCTGAAACTGATACATTAACTTCCATTAGAAAGAAAGAATATATATTACCATATGTAAGAGAGATAGCCAATGGGAATTTGCTGTATGGTTCAGGAAACTCAAACAGGGGCTCTGTATCAACCTAGAGGGGTTGGATGGGGAGGGAGATGTGGTGGTGGGGTTCAAAAGGGAGGGGATATATATATATATATACACCCTACGCTGATTCATGTTGAGGTTTGACAGAAAACAACAAAATTCTGTAAAGCAATTATCCTTCAATAAATAAATAAATAAAATTTTTAAAACAGAAAAATATAAATTCTTAGTAATGAAGTGGTATTAAGAGAAACACTGGAATAAAAATACAAAAGCATTGTCTGGTGAGACCTATTGGACCACACCAACCCACAAAGCCTAAACAATATTATAACACCACCAAACTTGAAATAGATATCCTCTTCCTAGTCATTCTGGGAAGTAGTTTACTAAGTCTCTACATATGCGGCCTTGCTTTGGTCACAGATAGATACCAAAATGACAATCTCTAGCTTGAGCTGTGTCCTGTGATTGCAGAGGCATGAGCACCATCCCTGGAATTCTCATACTGGCAGTGACTTGTCAAAACTGTCACTGACAATTGTCCAAAGAGTTGGATACACATAAAGTGGTTTAGGTTTTCCCCAGAAATAATGTAAAGTAAGCAGTCCTGGGATGTGCCAGGAAAGCATGAGCAAATATTGTTTCTCATGACGTTCATATAGTTTTTGATTTCTATCTATAAGATCCTATACGACTTTGTTTCCTGGCCTATGCACTACTCTTTACATCTATCTTAACTTATGGCCATTAGAGGAAGAAGAACACACTTATTCTTATTTCAAACTGAAAAATCATTTTTGTATTGTTTTCAGTTAGTCTTTGCTCATACTGAAGAAGATATAGGAGTCATTAAGGTATCAGGGCCCAGATATTTTCTTTCAGGGGTCCCTTTAATTTCTATCTAACCCTTCTCCCTCTCTCCCAATCCTAGTTTTCCTTCTGGCGCCATATGTCCCCACACTCACCTTTTCTCTGTCATGTCACACAGAACATGTTTTTGCCTTCGCATATCACCCTCTGCCATTTACCCTCTGCCTGCTATTAAGGAAAAAAAAAAATCACACAAAAACAACAACAAAAAAAGTTGGGTTAATACTAGGAAGACTTATGGGGTCAGAAAATTTAGCCAGATCCCTATGTTTTCCTGTGTAATCTTTGACAACTCAAGCAACCTTCCTATGTCTAGTTCCTTCATTTGTTAAATGAAGGTGATAATAATAGTACCTACATCATTGGGTTGTTGAGAAGATTAAATGAGGTATTATATACATAGCACCAGAAACTGTGTTTGGCTTCATTACTCTAAAAATTCTGAGCAAGTATGGTGCTCTGGACTCTATGTGAACCTATCATCATTGATGGAACCCTACCACCTTCCATTTTACACACCTCTTTCCTATCCATTCCTTCCTTTCTTTCCCGTGACTTAGTCCTGCTAGTCCCAATTATAACTGATATGGACTCTCAGTGCTGAAGAGGCTGGTTGTATCCTAAAGACACACATCACTCTGATCAGTTTGGAGATGTTGCTCTCACTGTGTCCAAGCACATGTGCTCAGAACCAATAAATGGTCCCCAGGAGGGAAGTTGAAAGTTCCTCAATAATTCTCCTCATGATCTTCAAATTCTGTTTAAAAAAAGTGCACACTTCTATCCTTTGAAAGAAGGCCTACTGCCAAGTTGGAATTATGAGCTACAGCTCAAGCCTCGTTCTGCCAACTAGTACTTTAATATGTAAGTGGAGTAGTTTCATCCTTTAAAAAAAGAGGAGAAAAAAATCAATGGAAAATAAAAGAGTAAACAGTTTGAGAAAAAGTATAGGGAAAAAAAAAAAAAAAAAAGCTTCCCTGGCTCAGGCGGTAAAGGATATGTCTGCAATGTGGGAGACCTGGGTTTGATCCCTGGGTTGGGGAGATCCCCTGGAGAAGGGAGTGGCAACCCACTCCAGTATTCTTGCCTTGAGAGTCCCATGGACAGAAGAGTCTGACAAGTTACAGTCCATGGGGTCACAAAGAGTCAGACACAACTGAGTGACTTGCACTATAGAAGAAGAAGGGAGGTGGTGTGCATTGGAATGATGAAGGGTTATATTGATCACCTCTAGGGACACTCACTAGCACCCATCTGTTCCCAGGGTTGCTTGCCTCTGCTTCACAGGGACAAATTTCTTTCCTGTGAAGACATATGGAAAATTGAAACTTAGTTTAAAGGCACTGAGTCCCTTCTGTTCATGAAGAGGAAAATAATTTTTATGAAAGTAACAACACACTACCCGTTAAGTGAATAAAATCAATTTCAGTTGGCTAGTGAAAGTGTTATATTTTAGGAAAGAAACATTTTGTAAATCCAAGAAAAATCTTACGGATACTTTGTATTGGATTGAAGGTCTCTTGAACAATAGCCACTGTGAGATTTCATTCATTAATTTAGTCTTCCTTTTTGTTTCTTTTCATTGCATAGCAACTCTTTTCTTTTTTAAAAAATTTATTTATTTTAATTAGAGGCTAATTATTTTACAATATTGTGGTGGTTTTCACCATACATTGACATAAATCAGCCATGGGTGTACATGTGTCCCCCATCCTGAACCCCGCCCTCCCATCTCCCTCATCATCCCATCCCTCAGGGTCGTCCCAGTGCACCAGCCCTGAATGCCCTATCTCATGCATTGAACCTGGACTGGTGATCTGTTTCACATATGGTAATATACATGTCTCAATGCTATTCTCTCAGATCATCCCACCCTTGCCTGCTCCCAGAGTCCAAAAGTCTGTTATTTATATCTGTATTTCTTTTGCTGTCTCACATATAGGGTCATTGTTACCATCTCTCTAAATTCCATATATGCATCAATATACTGTATTGGTGTTTTTCTTTCTGACTTACTTCACTGTGTATAATAGGCTCCAGTTTCATTCACCTCATTAGAACTGAGTCAAATCTATTCTTTTTAATAGCTGAGTGATATTCCATGGTGTATATGTACCACAACTTTCTTATCCATTCATCTGCCGATGGATATTTAGGTTGCTTCCATGTCCTAGCCATTGTCAACAGTGCTGTGATGAATATTAGCGTACATGTGTCTCTTTCAATTCTGGTTTCCTTGATGTGTATGCCCAGCAGTGGGATTTCTGGGTCGTATGGCAGTTCTATTTCCAGTTTTTTAAGGAATCTCCACACTGTTCTCCATAGTGGATGTACTAGTATGCATCCTCACCAACAGTCTAAGAGGGTTCCCTTTTCTATGCACCCTCCCCAGCATTTACTGTTTGTAGACTTTTTGATAGCAGCCATTCTGACCAGCCTGAAATGGTAGCTCATTGTGGTTTTGATTTGCATTTCTCTGATAATGAGTGATGCTGAGCATCTTTTCATGTGTTTGTTAGCCATCTGTATGTCTTCTTTGGAGAAATGTCTGTTTAGTTCTTTGGTCCATTTTTTCATTGGGTCATTTATTTTTCTGGAATTGAGCTGCAGGAGCTGTTCGTATATTTTTGAGATTAATTCTTTGTCAGTTGCTTTGTTTGCTATTATTTCCTCCCATTCTGAAGGCTGTCTTGTCACCTTGCTTATAGTTTCCTTTGTTGTGCAGAAGCTTTTAAGTTTCATTAGGTCCCATTTGTTTATTTTTGCTTTTATTTCCAATATTCTAGGAGGTGGGTCATAGAGGATCCTGCTGTGATTTATGTCGGAGAGTGTTTTGCTCTAGGAGTTTTATAGTTTCTGGTCTTACATTTAGATCTTTAATCCATTTTGAGTTTATTTTTGTGTATGGTGTTAGAAAGTGTTCTAGTTTCATTCTTTTACAAGTGGTTGACCAGTTTTCCCAGCACCACTTGTTAAAGAAATTGTCTTTTCTCCATTGTATACTTTTGCTTCATTTGTCAAAGATAAGGTGTCCACAGGTGCATGGATTTCTCTCTGGGCTTTCTATTTTGTTCCATTGATCTATATTCTGTCTTTGTGCCAGTACCACACTATCTTGATGAGTGTAGCTTTGTAGTATAGACTGAAGTCAAGACGGTTGATTTCTCCAGTTCCATTCTTCTTTCTCAAGATTGCTTTGGCTATTCGAGGTTTTTTGTATTTCCATACAAATTGTGAAATTATGTGTTCTAGTTCTGTGAAGAATACTGTTGGTAACTTGATAGGGATTGCACTGAATCTACAGATTGTTTTGCATAGTGTACTAGTTTTCACAATATTGCTTCTTCCAATCCATGAATATGATATATTTCTCCATCTATTTGTGTCATTGTTGATTTCTTTCAGCAGTGTTTTATAGTTTTCTATATATAGGTCTTTTGTTTCTTTAGGTAGATTTATTCCTAACTATTTTATTCTTTCTGTTGCAATGGTGAATGGAATTATCTCCTTACTTTCTCTGTTTTCTCATTGTTAGTGTATAGAAATGCAAGGGATTTCTGTGTATTAATTTTATATCCTGCAACTTTACTATCTTTATTGATTAGCTCTACTAATTTTCTGGCAGTGTCTTTAGGGTTTTCTATGTAGAGGATCATGTCATCTCCAAACAGTGAGAGTTTTACTTCTTCTTTTCCAATCTGGATTACTTTACTTCTTTTCCTTCTCTGATTGTTGTGGCTAAAACTTCCAAAACTATTTTGAATAGTAATGGTGAGAGTGGGTACCCTTGTCTTGTTCCTGACTTTAGGGGAAATGCTTTCATTTTTTCACCATTGAGAATAATGTTTGCTGTGGGTTTATCATATATGGCTTTTATTATGTTTAGGTATGTTCCTTCTATGCCTGCTTTCTGGAGGGTCTTTTTCATAAATGGATGTTGAATTTTGTCAAAGGCTTTCTCTGCATCTATTGAGATAATCACATGGTTTTTATCTTTCAATTTATTAATGTGGTGTATCACATTGATTGATTTGAAAATATTGAAAACTCCTTCCATCACTGGGATAAAGCCCATTTGTTCATGATGTATGATCTTTTTAATATGTTGTTGGATGCTGTTTGCTAGAATTTGTTGAGGATTTTTGCATCAATGTCATCAGTGATATTGCCCTATAATTTTCTTTTTTGTGGCACCTTTGTCTGGGTTTGGTATTAGAGTTATGGTGGCCTCATAGAATGAGTTTGGGAATTTACCTTCCTCTGTAATTTTCTGGAAGGGTTTGAGTAGGATAGGTGTTAGCTCTTCTCTAAATTTGTGGTACAATTCAGCTGTGAAGCCATCTGGTCCTGGGCTTTTGTTTTTTGGAAGATTTCTGACTACAGTTTCAATTTCCGTGCTTGTGATGAGTCTGTTGAGATTTTGTATTTCTTCCTGGTTCAGCTTTGGAAGGTTATACTTTTCGAAGAATTCGTCCATTTCTTCCAAGTTGTCCATTTTATTGGCATATAGTTGCTGATAGTAGTCTCTTATGATCCTTTTTATTTCT
Source organism: Cervus canadensis (assembly GCF_019320065.1). Classification (NCBI taxonomy): domain Eukaryota; kingdom Metazoa; phylum Chordata; class Mammalia; order Artiodactyla; family Cervidae; genus Cervus; species Cervus canadensis. Next base: position 96,687,139 of record NC_057419.1, read on the forward strand.
GTGTTGTCGTGATTTCTCCATTTTCATTTCTAATTTTGTTGATTTGATCCTTCTCCCTTTTTTCTTGATGATTCTGGCTAATGATCTGTCTATTTTACTTATCTTCTCAGAGAACCAGCTTTTAGTTTTGTCGGTTTTGGCTAAAATCTCCTTTGTTTCTTTTTCATTTATTTCTACCCTAATTTTTATTTCTTTCCTTCTACTAACCCTGGGATTCTTCATTTCTTCTTTTTTCTAGTTGCTTTAGGTGTAAAGTTAGGTTATTTACTTGATTTTTTTCTTGTTCTTGAGGTAAGCTTGTACTGCTATGAACCTTACCCTTAGCACTGCTTTTACTGAATCTGATAGGTTTTGGGTTCCCATGTTTTCATTTTCATTAATTTCTATTCATATTTTGATTTATTTTGTTATTTATTGGTTATTCAGAAGTGTGTTTTTTAGCCTCCATATGTTTGTATTTTTAATAGTTTTTTTTTCCCTGTAGTTGACATCTAATCTTACCACATTGTGATCAGAAAAGATGCTTGAAATGATTTCAATTGTTTTTTTAATTTACCAAGGCTACATTTATGGCCTAGGATGTGATCTATTCTGGAGAAAGTTCTGTGTGCACTTGAGAAAAAGGTGAAATTCATTGTTTGGGGGTGAAATGTCCAATAGATATTACTTAGGTATAACTGTTCCATTGTATCATTTAAGGTTTGTGTTTCCCTGCTAATTTTCTGTTTAGTTGATCTATCTGTAGGTGTGAGTGGGGTATTAAAGTCTCCCACTATTATTGTGTTATTGTTAATTTCCCCTTTCATGCCTATTAGCATTTGTCTTACCTACTGTGGTGCTCCTATGTTGAGTGCATATATATTTATGATTGTTATATCTTCTTCCTGGATGGATCCTTTGATCATTATGTAGTGTCCTTCTTTGTCTCTTTTCATGACCTTTATTTTAAAATCTATTTTATCTGATATGAGTATTGCTACTCCTGCTTTATTTTGGTCTCCATTTGCATGAAATATCATTTTCCAGCTCTTCATTTTTAGTCTGTATGTGTCCCTTGTTTTGAGGTGGGTCTGTTTTAGACAGCATATATAAGGGTCTTGTTTTTTAATCCATTCAGCCAGCCTTTGTCTTTTGGCTGGGGCATTCAACCCATTTACATTTAAGGTAATTATTGATAAGTGTGATCCTGTTGCCATTTATTTTGTTGTTTTGGGTTCAAGTTTATAAACCTTTTCTGTGTTTCCTATCTAGAGAAGATCCTTTAGCATTTGTTGAAGAGCTGGTTTGGTGGTGCTGAATTCTCTCAGCTTTTGTTTGTCTGTAATGCTTTTGATTTCTCCTTCATATTGAATGAGACCCTTGTTGGGTACAGTAATCTGGGTTGTAGGTTTTTCTCTTTCATCACTTTATGTCCTGACATTCCCTTCTGGCCTGAAGAGTTTCTATTGAAAGATCAGCTGTTGTCCTTATGGGAATTCCCTTCTGTGTTATTTGTTGTTTTGCCCTTGCTGCTTTTAATATTTATTCTTTGTGTTTGATCGTCATTAATTTGATTAATATTGGTCTTGGTGTGTTTTGCCTTGGGTTTATCCTATTTGGGACTCTGGGTTTCTTGGACTTGGGTGGCTATTTCCTTCCCCATTTTAAGGAAGTTTTCAACTATTATCTCCTGACGTATTTTCTCATGCCCTTTCTTTTTGTCTTCTTCTTCTGGGACTCCTATGATTGGAATGTTGGGGCATTTAACATTGACTCTGAGGTTGTCCCAATTTCTTTTAATTCTTTTTTCTTTTTTCCTCTCTGCTTCATTTATTTCCACCATTCTATCTTCCATCTCACTTATCCTATCTTTTGCCTCAGTCATTTTACTGTTGGTTCCCTCAAGATTGATTTTGATCTCAGTTATTGCATTATTTATTATTGATTCACTATTTTATTTCTTCTATGCACTCATTAAACATTTCTTGCATCTTCTCAATCCTTGTCTCTATTTATCTGTAACTCCATTTTGTTTTCAAGATTTTGGATCATATTTACTATCATTATTCTGAATTATTTTTTAAGATATACTCCCCATCTCCTCCTCTTTTGTTTGTTTTGGTGGGCATTTATCGTGTTCCTTACCTGCTGAATATTTCTCTGCCTTGTCATTTTGTTTAGATTGCTGTTTGAGGTGGCCTTTCTGTAAGCTGGAAGTTTGTGTTTCCCCTTTATTGTGGAGGTTACTCCCTGTGGGTGGGGTTGGACCAGTGGCTTGTCAAGGTTTCCTGGTTACAGAACCTCGCGTCTGTGTTCTGGTGGGTGGAGCTGGATCTCTTCTCTTTGGAGTGCAATGAAGTGTCCCATAGTGGGTTTTGGGGTGTCTGTGGGTTGGACAGCAATTCCTTTCTGCATTCAAAATTCTCCAAGACATTTTAAGTTGACTGTGGGGATTAATAAGTAGCAGGCACTAACAATTAGGTGATAGACTTGAAAATCTGGTTAAAAAACTAAAATGTCTAATTAGTTGGGTAACTATGTCAAAGTAATTTTCAAGTCTCTTTAAATTGGCAATTTCAACAACCAACAGAATGAGAAGAATTATTGAAATCATATATTTGATAAGGGGTTAATATCCAGAATAAAACCTCCCACAAGTCAATGACAATAACAATCTGATTATAAAATAGGAGAAAAAAAAAAAACCTTGAATGGCTATTTTCCAAAAATGTACAAAAGGTCAACAAGAACATGAACATCACTAATTCAGTTCAGTTCAGTTCAGTCACTCAGTCGTGTCCGACTCTTTGAGACCCCATGAATCACAGCACGCCAGGCCTCCCTGTCCATCACAAACTCCCGGGGATCATTCAAACTCATGCCCATCCAGTCGGTGATGCCATCCAGCCATCTCATCCTCTGTCGTCTCCTTCTCCACCTGCCCCCAATCCCTCCCAGCATCAGGGTCTTTTCCAACGAGTCAATTCTTCACATGAAGTGGCCAAAGTATTGGAGTTTCAGCTTCAGTATCAGCCCTTCCAATGAACACCCAGGACTTATCTCCTTCAGGATGGACTGGTTGGATCTCCTTGCAGTCCAAAGGACTCTCAAGAGTCTTCTCCAACACCACAGTCCAAAAGCATCAATTTTTCGGTGCTCAGCTTCCTTCACAGTCCAACCCTCACATCCATACCTGACCACTGGAAAAACCATAGCCTTGACCAGATGGACCTTTGTTGGCAAAGTGATGTCTCTGCTTTTGAATATGCTATCTAGGTTGGTCATAACTTTCCTTCCAAGGAGTAAGCGTCTTTTAATTTCATGGCTGCAATCACCATCTGCAGTGATTTTGGAGCCCAAAGAAATAAACTCTGACACTGTTTCCACTGTCTCCCCATCTATTTCCCATGAGGTGATGGGACCAGATGCCATCATCTTAGTTTTCTGAATGTTGAGCTTTAAGCCAACTTTTTCACTCTCCTCATTCACTTTCATCAAGAGACTTTTTAGTTCCTCTTCACTTTCTGCCATAAGGGTGGTGTCATCTGCATATCTGAGGTTATTGATATTTCTCCTGGCAGTCTTGTTTCCAGCCTGTGCTTCTTCCAGCCCAGCATTTCTCATGATGTACTCTGCATATAAGTTAAATAAGCAGGGTGACAATAACAGCCTTGAGGTACTCCTTTTCCCATTTGGAACCAGTCTGTTGTTCCATGTCCAGTTCTAACTGTTGCTTCCTGACCTGCATACAGGCTTCTCAAGAGCAGGTCAGGTGGTCTGGTATTCCTATCTCCTTCAGAATTTTCCAAAGTTTATTGTGATCCACACAGTTGAAGGTTTTGGCATAGTCAATAAAGCAGAAATAGATGTTTTTCTGGAACTCTCTTGCTTTTCTGATGATCCCACGGATATTGGCAATTTGATCTCTGGTTCCTCTGCCTTTTCTAAAACAAGCTTGAGCATATGGAAGTTCTCGGTTCATGTATTGCTGAAGCCTGGCTTAGAGAATTTTGAGCATCACTTTACTAGCGTGTGAGATGGGTGCAATTGTGTGGTAGTTTGAGCATTGTTTGGGATTGCCTTTCTTAGGGATTGGAATGAAAATGGACCTTTTCCAGTCCTGTGGCCAGTTTGAGAAGGCAGAATGGTAGGATACTGAAAGAGGAACTCCCCAGGTCAGTAGGTGCCCAATATGCTACTGGAGATCAGTGGAGAAATAACTCCAGAAAGAATGAAGGGATGGAGCCAAAGCAAAAACAATACCCAGTTGTGGATGTGACTGGTGATAGAAGCAAGGTCCAATGCTGTAAAGAGCAATATTGCATAGGAACCTGGAATGTTAGGTCCATGAATGAAGGCAAATTGGAATGGTTCAAACAGAGATGGAAGAGCGAATGTTGACATTCTAGGATCAGTAACTAAAGTGGAGCTGGGAATGGGTGAAGTTAACTCAGATGACCATTATATTACTTACTGTGGGCAGATCCCTTTTAGAAGAAATGGCAGTAGCCATCATGGTCAACAAAAGAGCCCTGAAAATGCCAGTACTTGGATGCAATCTCAAAAACAACCCAGAATGATCTCTTGTATTATCCAAGGCAATCATTCAGTATCACGGTAATCCAAGCCTATGCCCCAACCAGTAATGCTGAAAAGAAGCTGAAGTTGAATGGTTCATGAAGGCCCAACAAGACATTTAGAAGCTAAACCCCAAAAAAGAGTCCTTTTCATTATTAGGGACTGGGATGGCAAAAGAGAAGTCAAGGAACCCTGGAGTAACAGGCAAATTTGGCCTTGGAGTACGGGAATGAAACAGGCGGCAAATGCTGATTAGAGTTCTGCCAAGAGAACGCACTGGTCATAGCAAACACCCTCTTTCCAACAACACAAGAGAAGACTCTTACACATGGACATCACCCAGATGGTCAACACGAAAATCAATTATTATATTCTTTGCAGCCAAAGGATGAGAAGAAGCTCTATACAGTCAGCAAAAACAAGGGACTCGGATCTGACTGTGGCTCAGTCATGAACTCCTTATTGCCAAATTCAGACTCAACTGAGAAAGTAGGGAAAACCACTTAGACCATTTCAGGTTATTGACCTAAACAAATCCCTTATGACTATACAGTTGGAAGTGAAATAGATTTTAAGGGACTTAGATCTGATTAGACAGAGCAGCCTGAATGAACTATGGACAGAGGTTCATGACATTGTACAGGAGACAGGGATCAAGACCATCCCCATGGAAAAGAAATGCAAAAAGGCAAAATGGTTGTCTGAGGAGGCCTTACAAATAGCTGTGAAACATCACTAATTAGGGAAACACAAATCAAGTACTACCTCACACCCATTAGGTGGCTATTATATATATAAACAGGAAACAATAATTGTTGGCAAGGATGTGGAGAAAAGGGAACCCTTGTACACTGCTGGTGGGAATGTAAAACAGTGCAGCTACTGTAGAAAATAGTACGGAAGTTCCTCAGAAATTAAAAATAAAATTACCACATGATCTGGAAATTTCCCTTCTTGGTATACACCCCAACGAACTGAAAGCAGGGACTCAAAGAGAGATCTCTATACCTATGTTCACAGCAGCATTATTCACAATAGCCAAGGAGTAGAAATAACTCAAGTGTCCATTGATAGAAGAATGGATAAGCAAAATGTGGTAGAGTCTACTACACATTGGGATAATATTCAGCATAATAAGGAAGGAGATTCTTATACTTTCTACAACACAGATGAACCTTGAAGATGCTATGTTAAGTGCAACAAGCCAGTCACAAGAGGATAAACACTGTAGGGTTCCACTTATATGAGGTACCTAGAGTAGTCAAATTCATGAGAGGGAGTAAGTAGAATGGTGGTTGCCAGGCACTGGTGGTGGGGAGGATGGGGTTTCAGTTTTGCAAGATGAAAAGAGTCCCTGAGAAGGATGGTATTGATGGATGCACCACAATGAAAGTGTACTTAGTGCCACTGAACTATACACTTAAAAATGGTTAAGATGGTAAATTTTATGTTATGTATACTTCACCACAATTTTTAAAATATCAAGGCTATAAAAATAAGGAAAGTTTCAGAAACCAATAAATCAAGGGAAGCCTAACTAGACACCACAAGTAACTGTAAAACGATATACTGGATGTGATATTTTGGAACAGAGAAAATGGCATTAGGTAAAAAATAAGGCAACCTGAATAACATACAGAATTTACTTAATGTTGTGTGTGTGTGTGTGTTCAGTCCTGTCTGACTCTGCGTGACCCCATGGACTGTAGCCCACAGCTCCTCTGTCCATGGAATTTTCCAGGCAAGAATACTAGAGTGGGTTGCCATTTCCTACTCCAGGGGATCTTCCTGACTCAGGAATTGAACCTATGTCTCCTGCACTGGCAGGCAGATTCTTTACCACTGGCACCATCTGGAAAGTCTATTTAATGTTAATGCATACATAAATATTGATTCATTAATACACCCTACAAATATACCATACCAATGTAAGGTGTGAACAATAATGGAAATTGGGTGCATGTGATACATGTGATACATGTGAACTGTCTATACTATCTTGTTTTGAAAACTTAAAACTATATAAAATATACTGTTTACTTTCATAAAATATCATTTGCCCTGGATTTCAAAAAATGACACATTTAAAACAAACCCCAATTATAGCTCTATAGCTGACATTTGAATTGTTATTTGTCCTGCTCATTTGGTACCACCCTCTGAGGAGTTTTAATGTGCTTCACTGATCACTTCTTAATCTAATTAATCCCGAGTTCATCCATGTGAGGATAGGGTAAGCAGCATTAAGAACTATCCTCTTTGGTAGACAAGGAGACTGAGGTCCAGAAAGTTTATGAGTGGACCCAAGGTCAGTCAGCTAACTTGATGTCAAAGCCAGGAGAGTAACCACATTGTCTCCATTTCCCAGTTTAGCATTCAGAGGCACTGTTCCCTAATGAGCCTTTCAGGATGTGTGAGTACAGTTGGAAGATTTCAAGAATCTGCTGAAAGCTTAGCTCTCTCTTGCTAAATAGCACAGATTCACTCACTCCAGATTCACTATTGTAAGGAGTCCTCCAACTTTGTGCCCTGAAGATTCACTTTCCCCCAATAGTCTCCTTTCTTCTTCAAGTATTGTATGCTTCCGCATCATAATTGCTCAGCAAACATACATTCACTGAATGAATAAAGGAATAGAGGTAAGAATAAATGAATGAATGAACAAGTTGTCAAAAGCAAGTGACATCCGTGGACTCTAGTGAGAATAGCTCCTGCTCTAAGTCTACATGGTGGCCAAATAGTGGCACATTTTCCATCTCAGCATACCAACCTTCCCTGCATATCCTTTACAGTAATCAACCAAATTATTTTCTAAGGCCTCTCTCCTCCTTGCCCTCTTCTCCCTCACTACTTTCCCCTCACCCTTTCTCCATTTTTCTCTCTCTCCCCCTCTCTCCTCCTCTGCCCCCTTTCCTGTATTCATGAACTGTTTCACCTAATGCCACTTCTTTGAATTATGTAGGGTAGTTACAATAGAATGTTATCTCTTTTGCTATTATAGATACACAGATTCCCTTCCATAGCATTCAAAACACTAGTGTGTCCTCATATGTAGATACTTTTCTCATTGTAAATTATTTGGCTTGCTTATAAATTATAATTGTATGGATGGTCCCTCTTTATTTCTCATTTGATATTCGTGTTAAATACTTGATTTTTGTTTCCTTTCTATCCAACTCCAATCTACAAAAGCCAACACTTAAAGTAGCAAATGCATTACATATTTTAACAAATCTTCCTTAAATAAACCCCTTGGTGATGGCACTAATCACTCCATTTTTAAAATTAAATTTAGATTGCTTTAAATAGGAGATTTTCCAAAATGTGGCACACCTTCATAGCCTACGAGCCACAATACGCTATATTTCCCTACTACTATTTTTATGTGCCCTTTGATTTAAACATTTTAAAATTCCCGAACACAGCTCCCCTGTCTTTTTAAACTACCACATATGATTTGATCATCTACAGCTATAAGCTGTCTTTTTTTTTTTTTTTTCTATTCTAAAGCATTATTGACCCTGATTGTAGGCAGTCTGTACCAAAGCACATGAGACTCTGGGTAGTAGTAATACTCAGCTTTTGGAAAGCAGCCTTAAGATGGAAGGAAGGGTAGCTCAAAAATACAACTTGAATTTTTCACAGTTGAGCACTAACCTTTATGCTTAATTTAGAATGAATGCTCAGGCAGAGCTTTTCTTCCTCCAGGGCACCTAGAAGACTGCTGACACTCAGTGCACATTATAAGCCATTTAACTAGCAATGCACTGATGGAGTAGGAAGACTGGCAGTAGGAAGTTTGTAAGATTCCTAGTATGACTGATTAAAAAACAAAACAAACAAAAAAACCTTGATATTTCTTCATGAAGAGGAAAGGCATTCTTTAGTTCCTTAAAAATATAATACAGCATGATAAGAGAGAGGAATGAGGCACAGTATGTTATCAGAAGAGAATGCTAGCTGACTACTATATTCCATATCTAAACATTTTAAAGATACTCGTCCATTGCCTAGCCAAAGTACATACTTTCATTTGCTTTCTGTTTTGCACAACACAAATACCCATGACTTGCAAATAAGGTAACTATCTAGTCATATATCAATAAAATAAGTAAATTTTGCTCAGTCAGATTTGTAAATTTTGCTTCCTTAATCCCATCCTTCTGCCTCCTACCAAAGGGGCTGTTTCAAATTTTACCCTCCTTTAGGGCAGACATCACCTCTATGGTATATTTCCTGTGCTGAAATGACACTCTGCTAAAGGCACAAATACACATTTAGGTATTGTGGTTTGCATTCCAGTGCTTAGTCATTCAGTTGTGTCTGACTCCTTGCAATCCCATGGACTGCAGCCTGCCAGGCTCTTCTGTCCATGGGGACTCTCCAGGCAAGAATACTGGAGTGGGTTGCCATGTCCTTCTCCAGGGGATCATCCCAACCCAAGGACTGAACCCAGGTCTCCCGCTTTGCAGGCAGATTCTTTACTGTCTGAGCCACCAGGGAATCCGAAGAGTACTGGACTGGGTAGCCTATCCCTTCTCCAGGGGATCTTCCCTATCCAGGAATTGAACCAGAGTCTCCTGCATTGCAGGTGGATTCTTCACCAGCTGAGCTACCAGAGAAGCCCAAGGAGAAGCTAAATTCCACTCTATCATTCTGACCCAGATCTGAGTGCTGGCATCATTTCTAAATAGGAGCATCAGCCCTTTAATTACTGTCTCAGGAACCCAAGAGTCCAAATTAGTCATGCTAATTAGTCAAACTTTCTTCCAATATAAATCCTTATCACCAGTGCCAATAGATATATATGACACTCAAAGCTCAGGAATTCCTAAAATGCATACTTTGTATTATTTCCTTTGCATAGCCTTCTCCACTTGGCTACCTAGTATTCAGATTACAGAGCAGAGTTCATATTTCTTATTTTGGTTAGATGTCTCTTGAACATCCATCTATTACCCTGGTAAGTATTCCTTGTGCTGGAGTCATTGACTTGTGACTTCAGTACCAATCTCCCCATTACTTTATAAACTCCAGATTTGAATCATCTTTCAACTCTGAATGCCCAACACTGAATGAACAGTGTCTTGAATTGCTCATCACTAAATAACTGTGAAATAAATTGCCATGTAAAGAGAAAAAAAATTATGCCTAATTTTAACCTATTCTGCTAATTCAGCCAGAGGTCTTAAACATGTTCCTCTTTCTCTTCCCCACTTTTCCCCTTACCACCTCTCAATTCTTATTGAAAATATTTGGCATTGTGAGTAGCTATATAAAGTAAAGCCTGCTACTTGGGTTGGACATGAATGGTCAACTAGATGCTGTTAGGTGCAAGTGACAGAAAATAGAACTCTTAAGTGACTTGAATAACAAAAAAAAAAAAAAAAAAAACTTACTGGATGAAATAATAAAAAGATTCCAAGCAGACAGGTCTGTATTGATGGCTCAAGCAAGTATCCAAGATCTCATGTCTCATTCCTTGACTTGATCCTCTGTCTCTCATCCATTTCAGATTTGTCTGTCATGGTCATAAGATGCTTGTAGCAACTCCAGAATTTACATTCACACAATTCTACATCCATAGACAAAAGCAAGGTCCTCTTTCCTAGAAGTGCCCATGAAAATCTCATTGCATCTCTTTTTATCTATCTGGTTCATATGCCTGTTCCTGAACAAATAATATAACTGATGCTTAGGGGAATGCAAGACTCTAATTGGCTTGGACCTAGATTGTGTGCCTACTGTAAGCACATGGCTGACAGTAGGAAGAAGTGATATACAAAGAGTGTATGAAGGCATGGTGACAAAAAATGGTGAATGAACACTGGACGGCAAAACAAACAATTTCAAATTTATATACACAAATAAAAAGTATCTAAGAATTCAATCAAGAAAACACATGGCTGCAAATTAAAACAGCTGAATGGAAGTACATTATAACATTATAATATGGATATGAGAAGGGGAAGACCACACACACTAAGTCAAATTTTCTGAATTCTATAAACTTATATATCTTCCACACCTCAAAGGCTGGAAAACTGTATCTCCCACCGTACACAAGTGTTTTTACAACACCTTCATAATGGACAAGTGAAGGGCAGGGATTGGTTTTACAAACTCACATCTACTATAAAATAACCTAGTAACTTACACAATAACATAAATAGCCTTACCTTGATTTAAATATTGAAACATGCACAAGATTGCTTATTGTTCTACAGTCCAAAGGATATGGTTTCATATGACCTTAGAAAAGAACATTTAATATTTATAAGGGATTTTGTAGGCAAATAATTATCTTTCTCTGTGCTGTATATATGCAGCAATTGTAGTAAAAATGGATCTTACAAACATGTCTGTGAAAGCACAGATCATCTTAATAAGACAGCATCTATCATCACCCAATAAACACTTAACCAAATACTTGATAACTTTATTTTCTTAATTTCTAGTGATTCAAATGTCTTTCATATGATAGCTTTAAGTCTGAACAAAATAAATTTCCACTGTTATAAACCACTTTATCAATTAGCATCTGTAAGTGGTTTAACAAGGAACAGAGGAAAGAGATTGAGTAGAAATAAAGATAAGACACAGGGCAAACAAATATAACTCAGTAAATTGTATTTTGACCATGTTAAAATAACCAGGCATAATACGATTGTGAAAACATTATTGGAGGACTTCTAATTGGAGCAACAATAAGGTCTCCATTGTTTAGTAATGTTCTGGCTCAAAATGCAAACAAAGCAGCAACTAAAACCTCATCCAGAAAAATGACTAAAGTCCATGGGAATACCCTAGGAAAAACATTTTCAAATAATAAACGTAAAATGAAACTTGAAATTGCACTTTATTTAGTCCGTTTCTCTTATTTGAAAAAACTGAGGTCCAGATCATATCAGAGATGTGCCTAAGGTCACAGAAAGTCCAAATCCTAAATGACTGGTTTTCAAAGTAAAGTATTTTTACTCTATGGTTATAAAAAGGATCCAAAGGGAGAAGGGAAAATATTAAATGCCCATAATATTTTGTGTGTGTTTGTATGTTTTATTTTGTGCACAGCATGTTTGCAGAGACATGTGCACTCAAAAGTTTTTCTGGTCATTATGCTCTTTCAAAATCATTTGTACACTACTGTCTTAAAGTTATGACCTACACCTGGGCCAGACTTTCCCTCATCACCCTTCTGACACCTCCTCTAATCCAGACATCTCTGGTACTGAGCACATACAACTCTGCCAATCAACTGAACACATGCCCTCTTTCTCAGCTGAGGACTTGGAATCAAAACTATTTCAGCTAGGCTTTTCAAATTCTTATTTCTTTATCTGCTTGCTTCAAAATATCATCATTCTTTCTTAAAACACACAGATTAAAAAGAAGGAAGAAACCCAACCTTTAAGGTAACACTGCTGCTTCAGCTGTGAATAGTCAAAGGAAATAAGAACTTTTAATAAAATATAAACAACTACTAAAACAGCTCTCACACCTTATCTAATACAAAATACAAATGATTACCTTTGAGGATTTTTTGAGAGAGATACAGTCAGTATCTGACATGCTAATTGAGTCATCTGTCCTCAAAGGCTGATGCAGAGTGAATCAATTATCACATATACTTTATTATGCAGCCTATACACTGATAAATAACACAGGCCCATCCTCTATGGGGCTTCTGCCCAACATCCCTGGGACTGACACTCTACTGGAGGGGAGATATAGTTGGTAAAACAGAAAGTGTGTGGGCATAAATATCCACTGATTACAGCCTGAGTTTAAAAGTTAAATTTAGGAGATCCGTTCCTCAAGGATGCAGCATTTTCAACAAGGAAAAACCTCAAGACACAGTAGTAAGAAGCAGTGACCATGGGAATATTGTTCTTGTTCCATAGGTATTAAAAAATAGATTAAACTATAGGGACTTCCCTGGTGGTCCAGTGGCTAAGACTCTGTATTCCCAATGCAGGGGGCCCAGGTTTGATCCCTGGTCAGGGAACTAGATCCCACATGCCCCAACTAAGACCTGGTGTGGACAAATAAAAATAATAAGTAAGTAAACATATAATTTTAAAACAAGAAGCTCTACATATACATGTGATTGTGAAAACACTTTCATTAAAATTTATAGTGCAAGACAATCTTCAAATGAGTTATTTAGACATTTCAGAAGTCTTCCTTCCTGTGAGTGAGTGATGAGTGAAGTCGCTCAGTCATGTCTGACTCTTTGTGACCCCATGGACTGTAGCCAACCAGGCTCCTCTGTCCATGGGATTCTCCAGGCAAGAGTACTGGAGTGGGTTGCCATTTCCTTCTCCATCATTCCTGTGGATGGTAATCAAAATCATGGGCCTCCTCAATGTACTCCTCCCTGTAACAGAATGCAGCATGGCACAACAGTTAAAGCACAGGTTCTGGAGTCAGAGTCTCTGGTTTTGAATCATGGCTCTGACACATGGTTGTATGACCATAGGCAAGTTATTTAATTCCTCTAAAACTCAGCTTCTCCATCCACAAAATGGAGCTCAAAACAGAGTCCAATATGGTTGCTGTGATGATTACATGATTTGATGAATGGTATCCGACAAAGTGAAAAAGTGAAAGTTGCTCAGTCATGCCCTACTCTTTGCGTCCCCATGGACTGCAGCCTGCCAGGCACCTCTGTCCATGGTGGTACCTCACAAAGGGTACCTGATAAATTGTAGTTGCTGTGGGGGGATGTGGCTGGAGATGACAGAGTGTTACATCAAGCTTCTTGATGATTTAAATTGCTATCTAAAATATAGGATGACCAAGGTCTATTATTCTTTGGGGCTATCTTATTTAGCATTTTCATATCACTCATTGAGTATAACAAGTAGGGACCTGTACAGAGCATCATATCAAACCAGCCTTCAAAGAAATGACTCTTGATTTGCTTCATAACTGCACGCTTACAATTGTGGAAGACAGCATTCTCACTTCGCATCTCCACAGTAGTCACTGAAATTCAATTTACCATACAAACAAAAGTATAACAATCTTTTCCAAATCCCTAATTACCATTAATACAAAAGTAAGGAGGACTGTGTTCTATGGGATGAAATATGGTAATTCTATGGCGTCAAAGGACCAAGAAAATCATAATGGCTCCTTTGGTTAGAATAGTGCTCCAGCTGTAATGAGGCCTCCTAGCATTTTTGGCTCTGGCAAAAGTCTTCTTTGCTTCTTGGCATTGACACTAGAGCCATAATTTTAAATTACAGGTATCTTCTCATCACATAGCTTATCAACTTTTGCACCTCTTATCTTGAAATGCAACAGTATCAGGGTTAAAAGAAAGATGCCCAATACAAATAGGGAGATGATGAGTTCCAACGATGTACATAACAAGCACAACTTACTAGACACAGATGGCAGGTATACAGAACAAGAAATTCAGCCCATCAGCAGTAGAGGGGTAAGCTTCCTTGATCCTCAAGGCCCTAAAAAGTGCCTTACTGTCAGTAATATCAGCTTACTGAGATGATAAATCCATTTAGTCCTTTATGTAAGCCATCCCTTGCCATTTTCAATATTATCTTGGCCCTTCCTTATCATTCAGGAGACTTTGGCCATTATCTACCTGCTCACCCATAAGGTTGCAAATAACTAAAAGCAACTCAGTACATACTCTACATGTTTCCTGCAAGGATGAATAAATAAAAAATCTACTTTCATGATTCAGTTTTCCAACAACACTCTCCTCCCAGCAGGTCTAGGTTTAAGACCTCCCTGAAGTGTGTATCTGTTAGTAGTTTTCTACATTGTTAGCAAATGAATTCTTTCTTCATCTAACAACTCACACTTATATGCAATAAATTAAAGCAGGGATACAGCAATTTAAATCAGACTGAGAGGACCAGAGTCTTGCCTTTTTGGATCCCCCAAAACTCAAGGGATAAGATCTGATAGAGTGCCTGAAGAACTATGGATAGAGGTTTGTAACACTGTACAGGAGGTGGTGATCAAAACCATACCCAAGAAAAAGAAATGCAAAAAGGCAAGATGGTTGTCTAAAGAGGCCTTACAAATAGCTGAGGAAAGAAGAGAAGTGAAAGGCAAAGGAGAAAGGGAAAGATATACCCATCTGAATACAGAGTTCCAAGGAATAGCAAGGAGCAATAAGAAAGCCTTCCTAACTGAACAATGCAAAGAAATAAAGGAAAACAATAGAATGGGAAAGACTAGAGATCTCTTCAAGAAAATTAGAGATACCAAGAGAACATTTCACACAAAGATGGGCACAATAAAGGACAAAAACAGTATAGAGCTAACAAAAGCAGAAGATATTAAGAAGAGGTGGCAAGAATACACAGAAGAACTATACAAAAAATATCTTCATGAATCAGATAACCATGATGGTATGGTCACTCATCTAGAGCCAGACATCCTGGAGCCCGAAGTCAAGTAGGCCTTAGGAAGCATCACTAGGAACAAAGCTAGTGGAGGTGATGGCATCCCAGCTGAGCTATTTCAAATCCTAAAAGATGATGCTGTAAATGTGCTACACTCAATATGCCAGCAAATTTGGAAAATTCAGCAGTGGCCAAAGGACTGGAAAATTTTTCATTCCAATCCCAAAAATGGCAGTGCCAATGAATGTTTAATCTACCACACAATTGCTCTCATTTCACAGGCTAGCAAAATAATGTTCAAATTTTTCCAAGCTAGACTTCAACAGTACATGAACTGAGAAACTCCAGATGTTCAAGCTGGATTTAGAAAAGGCAGAGGAACCAGAGATCAAATTGCCAACATCCATTAGATCATAGAGAAAACTAGAGAATTCCAGAAAACATGTACTTTTGCTTCATTGACTATGCTAAATCCTTTGACTGTGTGGATCACAACAAACTGTGGAAAAGTTTTCAAGAGATGGGAATACCAGACCACCTGACCTGCCTCCTAAGGAACTTGTATGCAGGTCAAGAAGCAACAGCTCGAACCAGACATGGAACAACTGACTGGTCCAAAACTGGGAATGGAGTATGTCAAGGCTTTGTATTGTGATCCAGCTTATTTGACTTATATGCAGAGTACATCATGCAAAATGCTGGCTGGATGAAGCACAAGCTGGAATCAAGTTTTCAGGGAGAAATATCAGTAACCTCAAAAATGCAGATGACACCACCCTTATGGCAGAAAGTGAAGAGGAACTAAAGAGCCTCTTGATGAAGGTGAAAGAGGAGAGTGAAAAAGTTGGCTAAAAACTCAACATTCAAATACCAAAGGTCATGGCATCCAGCCCCATCACTTAATGGCAAAAAGATGGGGAAACAATGGAAACAGCCCAACATTCTTGGGCTCTAAAATAACTGCAGATGGTGACTGCAGCCATGAAATTAAAAGACGCTTGCTCCTTAGAAGAAAAATTATGACAAACATAGACAGCATATTAAAAAGCAGAGACATTACTTTGTCAACAAAGGTCTGTCTAGTCAAAGCTATGGTTTTTCCAGTAGTCATGTATGGATGTGTGAGTTGGACTATAAAAAAGCTGAGCGTCAAAGAATTGATGCTTTTGAACTGTGATTCTGGAGAAGACTCTTGAGAGTCCCTTGGACTGCAAGGAAATCAAAGCAGTCAATCCTACAGGAAGTCAATCCTGAATATATGTTGGAGGGACTCATGCTGAGGCTGAAGCTCCAATACTTTGGCCACCTTATGTGAAGAGCCGAATCACTGGAAAAGACCCTGATGCTGGGAAAGATTGAAGGCAGGAGGAGACAGGGATGACAGAGGATGAGATAGTTGGATGGCATCACCAATTCAATGGACAAGAGTTTGAGCAAGCTCTGGGAGATGGTGAAGAACAGAGAAGCCTGACATGCTTCAGTTCATGGGGTCGCAAAGAGTTGGACACAACCAAGTGACTGAATAACAACAACAACAACAAATCTCAGTTATTCCAGTGTAGGCTGATGATCAAGAGCATATACTCGAGAGCCAAAATGCCTAGACTGAATCCTGACTCTAGCATTTCCTTTCTAAAACATGGGTTACAATGTGCAGATGGCTGTTTTTTCTGGGCATAGGTAGAAATGGAGAAAACAGGTGCCTCATGAATTCAAAAGATCATTAATTAAAACTGGGATATAAAAAAGAAGTGCTCAAAGTCCAACTCCCCTTTTTGTCTCAAGATACATGATCAACCTTGGGTGAAAAATAATCCTGGATGTCATGACAATTAGGCAAAGCATTTATATGACTTAAAATGAGAAGGGAGAGAAGAAAGGAAAGAAATGAAAAAACTTTGGTCAATAATGACTCAGTGTGTGTCCAAATCTTTCAATGCAAGTCATGGTAGGAGAGAAATATCAGCTGATATTATGATTGGTTTTACCAAGTTAACAGTTCAAGCTGTCCTGAGATTCACACAGAAACCAAATCATGATGCTCAGGTTTAGTGAAAACCCTTTAGAAAGGCTTAAGAAACACCCTGCACATGGGAAAGATTATGCTAACTAAGTACTTTGCATTATGTCCATACATCATAATGCAGACGCACAGCTGTGAACACATATCTGTACCACATGGATGAGATTCTAGCGAATCTCTAAGGGAACTATGACATCAAAGCAAGTGCCAGTGGAACACGTTCAAAGCCTATAAAACTTCCAATTTAAAGACAAACAGCCTGTTTCAAACAATAGGACTATAAACTTATGTGACATATCTATTATAACTATTGCTATTTTGTCAGAGAAGGCTTTTCTATGCATTGCCCAAAACAGGAAATCTACCACAAACTTTATCATTCACTAAATGTCTGTGATCTCTTCTATATAGGTTTAGGAATAATAATAATTTCCCAAATAAATAATTACTCAGCATGGTTCTTCCCTGTCTTATTGACTTCAGAAAGCTGGCCCTTGCCTTTTTCTTAACCAACACATGCACATGTCCTGGCATTTAAGTACCAGAAATTTATACCATCTTCAACAACATACAAGCAGAATAAAGTCCTCTTAATGTACTCAGGGGACTGAATAAGGCCTCCAGATCGCTAGACACCCATATTGTCCTCACTCATTGTGACAACCCACATATCCTAAGAGATTTCCAAACATCACCATTCCCAGTTTAGAAACACCAAGCATGAATATAGGGTGTCTAAGGAGAGGAATAGTAGTCAAGAAGGCTGCAAGTAGGTTGGGTTCAGATAACAAAAAACCTTAAAGAAGCTCACACCTTTTATGATAGACTACAAGGAAACACAAAAAAGATCTTCATGACCCAAATAATCACAATGGTGTGATCACTCACCTAGAGCCAGACATCCTGGAATGTGAAGTCAAGTGGGGCTTAGAAAGCATCACTACGAACAAAGCTAGTGGAGGTGATGGAATTCCAGTTGAGCTATTTCAAATCCTGAAAGATGATGCTGTGAAAGTGCTACACTCAATATGCCAGCAAATTTGGAAAACTCAGCAGTGGCCACAGGACTGGAATGTCACGTTTTCATTCCAATCCCTAAGAAAGGCAATCCCAAAGAATGCTCAAACTACTGCACAATTGCACTCATCTCACACGCTAGTAAAGTAATGCTCAAAATTCTCCAAGCCAGGCTTCAGCAATACATGAACCGAGAATTTCCAGATGGTCAAGCTGGTTTTAGAAAAGGCAGAGGAACCAGGGACCAAATTGCCAATATCCGCTGGATCATCGAAAAAGCAAGAGAGTTCCAGAAAAACATCAATTTCTGCTTTATTGACTATGCCAAAGCCTTCAACTGTGTGGATCACAATAAACTTTGGAAAATTTTGAAAGAGATGGGAGTACCAGACCACCTGACCTGCCTCTTGCAAAGCCTGTATGCAGGTCAGGAAGCAACAGTTAGAACTGGACATGGAACAACAGACTGGTTCCAAATGGGAAAAGGAGTACGTCAAGGCTGTATATTGTTACTCTGCTTATTTAACTTATATGCAGAGTACATCAGGAGAAACGCTGGGCTGGAAGAAGCACAGGCTGGAAACAAGACTGCCAGGAGAAATATCAATAACCTCAGATATGCAGATGACACCACCCTTATGGCAGAAAGTGAAGAGGAACTAAAGTCTCTTGATGAAAGTGAAAGAGGAGAGTGAAAAAGTTGGCTTAAAGCTCAACATTCAGAAAACTAAGATGATGGCATCTGATTCCATCACCTCATGGGAAATAGATGGGGAGACAGTGGAAACAGTGTCAGACTTTATTTCTTTGGGCTCCAAAATCACTGCAGATGGTGACTGCAGCCATGAAATTAAAAGACGCTTACTCCGTGGCAGGAAAGTTATGACCAATCTAGAGAGCATATTCAAAAGCAGAGACATTACTTTGCCAACAAAGGTCCATCTGGTCAAGGCTATGGTTTTTCCAGTGGTCATATATGGATGTGAGAGTTGGACTGTGAAGGAAGCTGAGCACCGAAAAATTGATGCTTTTGAACTATGGTGTTGGAGAAGACTCTTGAGAGTCCCTTGGACTGCAAAGAGATCCAACCAGTCAATCCTGAAGGAGATAAGTCCTGGGTGTCATTGGAAGGACTGATGCTGAAGCTGAAACTCCAATACCTTGGCCACCTCATGCGAAGAGTTGACTCATTGGAAAAGACCCTGATGCTGGGAGGGATTGGGGGCAGGAGGAGAAGGGGACGGCAGAGGATGAGATGGCTGGATGGCATCACCGACTCGATGGGCTTGAGTTTGAGTGATCTCCGGGAGTTTGTGATGGACAGGGAGGCCTGGTGTGCTGCGATTCATGGGGTCGCAAAGAGTCAAACATGAGTGAGCGACTGAACTGACTGACTGACAAGGAAACACTGAATGTAGTAGGGATGAGGCATTGTTTGATATGTTCTTCAGGAAGGATTCTTGTGTTGTTGTAGGAAATAATTAAGGTGGTGAGACATGAAGGGAATTCCTTGGTGGTTCAATGGTAAAGAACCCATCTGCCAATGTAGAAGATGCAAGAAACATGGGTTAGATCCCTGGATTGGGAAAATCCCCTGGAGAAGGAAATGACAACCCACTCCAGTACTCTTGCATGGAGAATTCCATGGACAGAGGAGACTGGCAGGCTATAGTCCAAGGGGTCGCAAAGAGTCAGACACAGCAGAGCATGAGCACAATGACAACAAAGAGATGAAAGCAGGGAGACAAGTTAGTTGGTTCCAATAATAATACATGCTTTTCTTTCTTTCCTTTTGTCATTCCTACTTCTGTGTCTACCTGGGCTTTGAAGTCTGCTTTGTATTCTGACTCCCAGCCTCTATTTTGAATCATTTGAATATGAAATTTGATTCTTAGATTTAATCAGGCTCTATTTCTTTGCCACACACTTACTTTATTCTTATTAACCAACTTTAGTTCACAGCCCCATTGCTGGCTCTGAGAAGTGAGGGCAGGCTCTGCCATTAAAAGCTATCTTGCCACCATGTTGTGTTGAATGGTGTTTGTAACTTGAGCTGTTGTTCCACTACACTTGACTTCCCTGGTGGCTCAGACGGTAAAGCATCCGCCTACAATGCAGGAGACCCAGGTTCAATCCCTGGGTCAGGAAGATCTCCTGGAGAAGGAAATGGAAACCCACACCAATATTCTTGCCTGGAAAATCCCTTGGACGGAGGAACCTGGTAGGCTACAGTCCATGGGGTAGCAAAGAGTTGGACACGACTGAGCAACTTCACTTTCTTTCTTTTTCTTTTCCAATATGCTTACAGAATGATTTTCAAATAAAAATGCCTTATTTCAAACTTTCTGCCTGTGTTATCTAAAGTTTAACTTATTCCCAGGTGCATTCAGCTTCACTAAAAAGAAAAGCAAAAGGTGTTAAATACTTTCATTGCAAGCAGATGTTTGGTATTTTATAGGACACAAAAATACTACTTTACTGAATGGCAGCCTGTTCAAAACTTTAGCACTAATGAGATTCTGTCAACATTTTCATTAGAAATCCCTGCTTTCCTAAGTAAGTGTATTTTCAGTTTTGGAGATAAAGTTGGAAAACATCAGATTGGTTGTTTCTAAAATAAAGTAGAGACATTAGAAAAATATTCCTTTTAGTCAAAGACATGATGCCAAGATGCCATGTAAAAGAAATTGTGATGAAAACATGAGTCAACTTCCAGGGACACTCTGAACAGAAAAAAAGATAGAGTCCTCTCATGTTTTAAAACAGCAAAGCAAAAAGCCTACTTTTGCTGTTCTTTAGTCGCTAAGTCATGTCTGACTCTTTTGTGACCCCATGGACTGTAGCCTGCCAGGTTCCTCTGTCCATGGGATTGTCTAGGCAAGAATACTGGAGTGGGTAGCCATTTCCTTCTCCAGGGTATCTTCCCTACCCAGGGATCAAGCCTGCATCTCCTGAATTGCAAGCGGATTTCCATACGACTGAGCCACCAGGAAAGTCCAAAGAGCCTGCTAGTTGGTGACAAATCAGCATCTGATATTGTACCTGATGGATGATCCCCAGAAATCCACTGGTTCTAATTTTGTAAACTGTACTAGTTAAAAAAAAAAAAAAAAAACTGAAAATGTATCTCATACTACCTAAACTTCTAGATGAATTATGGGGAGGTAAAAGAACATGTCAGGGTACATCTAGCAAGCTAATATTCTCCATCTAAAGATCACCTGCCAAGGTAACTGATTTAACATCCAGTCATGGGGGAGGAGCTAAGATAGAGGAGGAATAGAACGGGGAGACCACTTTCTCCCCTACAAATTCATTGAAAGAACAGTTGAACGCTGAGCAAACTCCACAAAACAACTTCTGATCACTAGCAGAGGACATCAGGCATCCAGAAAAGCAGCCCATTGTCTTTGGAAAGGAGGTAGGACAAAATATAAAAGATAAAAAGAGAGACAAAAGAGTTAGGGACAGAGACCCATCCCGGGAAGGGAGTCATAATAAAGGAAGTTTCCAAACACCAGGAAACCCTCTCACTGGCGGGTCTGGGGGAAGTTTTCGAATCTCGGACTGCAACCTAACTGGGAGGAAAAATAAATGAAACCCACAGATTACATGCCTAAAAGCAACTCCCAGCAGAAAAGTACCCCAGACACCTGCATCCGCCACCAGCAAGTGGGGGCTGAACGGAGAGGAGCAGGCAGCATTACTTAGGGTAAGGACCAGGAGTGAATGCCCTGAGGGCAATTGGAGGGAGCTAACATGAGATAGCAACTAAAACTGTGGGACAGCAAGAGAGAGAGAGAAAATTAACCCGCAAACCGAACACACTGCAGGCCCGTTCGCAGAACAAAGGAAGGACTGAGCAATTCCAGAGAAGAGCTAGTTGGCTGTGGACCGGCCCATCCCCCACTGGAGGCAGGAGGCAGGAAGGAGGGGAAAGGGGCAAACTCAGCCCCAGAGATGGCATCCCCTACCAAACTGCAAACAGGCTTCCAGTTTCTAACCAAAGACTTCCTGAGATTCTGGATGGTTGTCATCTGCCAGGAGGGTCGCAGCTAGAGACCAGTTCTGGAGCAGCAGGCATGGAAACTGAGGCTGGGACCATGGAGGGGATAGGGCGCACTGTACCCGAGGAGAATGTGCCCATCAAGCTCCTGGCTGCCTGAGCTGCTTGGGCAGGGGAAGGCACAAAACGCAGGCCCAACCGAGTCTGCGCTTTTGTGGAGTACCTGAAAACTGGAACCACATGCAACTCAAGGCCTGCTCCCTATAGAGCAGCCTGGAGCCTGAGCAGTGTAGATGGGGAAAGCACACACACCGTGAGTGGTGGCAAACCCAGTGTGGCCAGAACACTGTGAGTGCTCCCCAAACAGGCCAGTGATATTTGTCTGCAGTGCCCCACCCTCCCTACAGCACAACTGAACAAGCAAACCTAAACAAGAGACCACCTCTACCCGCTTGTGTGAGGGTGGAAATTAGATACTGAAGAGACCTGGAAACAGAAGCCAAATAAACAAAGGGAACCACTTCAGAAGTGACAGATGCAACAGATTAAAATACCTGTGGTTAACACCAACTACATCAGAAGGGGCCTATAGTTATAGAGAAGTGTAAGCTGGAACAAGGAGCTATTTGAAACTGAACTGAACCCACACTGCCCGCAACAGCTACAGAGAAATTGCTAGATATATTTTTACTATATTTTTAATTAATTTTTTTCTTTTTTGTTTCATTTTCTTTTAAAATTCCCTATTACTCCACTATTACTCCTTAATTTTCCTTTTCTTTTATTTTCTTTTAAAGTCCTCTATTACTCTTTAATTTGCATTTTCATATATTTTTACTATTATTTAATTAAAAACTTCTTTTCTTTTACTTTCTTTTAAAGTCCTCTATTACTCTACTACTTAATTTTCATTTTCATTTC
This sequence comes from Cervus canadensis, assembly GCF_019320065.1. Lineage (NCBI taxonomy): Eukaryota > Metazoa > Chordata > Mammalia > Artiodactyla > Cervidae > Cervus > Cervus canadensis. Next base: position 96,710,045 of record NC_057419.1, read on the forward strand.
ACTATAACCTTGCAAAAAAAGACCCTATTTTTTAAAGCAAACTTCATATATATTTCTTAAATTTTGTGTGTTTTTGTTTTTGTTTTTAATATTGTATTTTTAAGAGTCTAACCTCTACTCTAGATTTTTAATCTTTGTTTCTCAGTATTTGATATCAATTTTGGACATTTAAGAATCCAATATTCAGTACCCATTTTTACTCAGGAGTGTGTTGATTACTCCCTCCCCCTTTTGACTCTCCTTTTTCTCCCCCAGATCACCTCAACTTCCTCCCTCTCCCTTCTCTTCCCAATCCAATTCTGTGAATCTCTGTGAGTATTCTGGGCTATGGAGAACACTTAGGGAACAGAGAACTGTGTAGATCTGTCTCTCTCATCTTGAGTCCCCCTTTTTTCGCCTCTTGCTCATCTCTATCTCCTTCCTCCTTCTCCTCCTCTTCATGTAACTCTGTGAACCTCTCTAGGTGTCCCTCACTGTGGAGAATTTTTTCACCATTAACCTAGAAGTTTTATTATCAGTGCTGTATAGCTGGAGAAGTCTTGAGGCTACTGGAAGAATAAGAAGACTGAAATCCAGAGGCAGGAGACTTAAGCCCAAAACCTGAGAACACCAGAGAACTCCTGACTACAGGGAACATTAAGTAATAAGAGATCATCCAAAACCCTCCATACCTACACTGAAACCAACCACCATCCAAGAGCCAGGAAGTACCAGAGCAAGACATACCACACAAATTCTCCAGCAACGCAGGAACATAGCACTGAGTGTCAATATACAGGCTGCTCAAAGTCACACCAAACCATAGACCCATCTCAGAACTCACTACTGGACACTCCATTGCACTACAGAGAGAAGAAATCCAATTCCACGCACCAGAACACTGATGCAAGCCTCCCTAACCAGGAAACATTGGCAAGCCAATCGTCCAACCCCACCCACTGGAAGAAACCTCCACAATAGAAAGGAGCCACAGTCCACCAGAATACAGAAAGGCCACTCCAAACACAGCAATCCAAACAAGATGAAAAGGCAGAGAAATACCCAGCAGGTAAAGGAACATGAAAAATTCCCACTAAGCCAAGCAAAAGAGGAGGAGACAGGGAATCTACCTGAAAAAGAATTTAGAATAATGATAATAAAAATGATCCAAAATCTTGACAACAAAACGGAGTTACAGATAAATAGCCTAGAGACAAGGATTGAGAAGATGCAAGGAATGCTTAACAAGGAACTAGAAGAAATAAAAAAGAGTAAATTAAAAATGAATAATGCAATAAATGAGATCAAAAACACTCTGGAGAGAACCAACAGTAGAATAACGGAGGCAGAAGATAGGATAAGTGAGGTAGAAGATAAAATGGTGGAAATGAATAAAGCAGAGAGGAAAAAAGAAAAAAGAATCAAAAGAAATGAGGACAAATTCAGGGACCTCTGGGACAATGTGAAATGCCCCAACATGCGAATCATAGGAGTCCCAGAAGAAGAAGACAAAAAGAAAGGCCATGAGAAAATACTCGAGGAGATAATAGCTGAAAACTTCCCTAAAATGGGGAAGGAAATAGTCACACAAGTCCAAGAAACCCAGAGAGTCCCAAACAGGATAAACCCAAGGCAAAACACCCCAAGACACATAATAATCAAATTAACAAAGATCAAACACAAAGAACAAATATTAAAAGCAGCAAGGGAGAAACAATGAATAACACACAAGGGGATTCCCATAAGGATAACAGCTGATCTATCAATAGAAACTCTTCAGGCCAGAAGGGAATGGCAGGACATAGTTAAAGTAATGAAAGAGAATAACCTACAACCCAGATTACTGTAACCCGCAAGGATCTCATTCAGATAGGAAGGAGAATTCAAAAGGTTTACAGACAACCAAAGCTGAGAGAATTCAGCAGCACCAAATCAGCTCTTCAACAAATGCTAAAGGATCTTCTCCAGACAGGAAACACAGAAACACACAAAGCCAAAACAACAAAGTAAATGGCAACGGGACCATACCTATCAATAATTACCTTAAATGTAAATGGGTTGAATGCCCCAACCAAAAGACAAAGACTGGCTGAATGGATACAAAAACAAGACCGCTATATATGCTGTCTACAAGAGACCCATCTCAAAGCAAGGGACACATACAGACTGAAAGTGAAGGGCTGGAAAAAAAAAATATTTCACTCAAACAGAGACCAAAAGAAAGCAGGAGTCACAATATTTATATCAGATAAAATAGACTTTAAAATAAAGGCTGTGAAAAGAGACAAAGAAGGACACTACATAATGATCAAAGGATCAATCCAAGAAGAAGATATAACAATTATAAATATATATATATGCACCCAACATAGGAACACTGCAATATGTAAGGCAAATGCTAACGAGTATGAAAGGGGAAATTAATAGTAACACAATAATAGTGGGAGACTTTAATACCCCACTCACACCTATGGATAGATCAACTAAACAGAAAATTAACAAGGAAACACAAACTTTAAATGACACAATGGACCAGCTAAACCTAATTGATATCTACAGGACATTTCACCCCAAAACAATCAATTTCACCTTTTTCTCAAGTGCACACGGAACCTTCTCCAGAATAAACCACATCCTGGGACATAAATCTAGCCTTGGTAAATTCAAAAATATTGAAATCATTCCAGTCATCTTTTCTGACCACAATGCATAAGACATGACCTCAATTGCAGGAAAAAAAATTATTAAACATTCAAACATATGGAGGCTAAATAACACGCTTCTAAATAACCAACAAATCATAGAAGAAATCAAAAAAGAAATCAAAATATGCATATAAATGAATGAAAATGAAAACACAATAACCCAAAAGCTATGGGACACTGTAAAAGCAGTGTTAAGGGGAAGGTTCATAGCATTACAGGCTTACCTCAAGAAACAAAAAAAAAAGTCAAATAAATAACCTAGCTCTACACCTAAAGCAACTAGAGAAGGAAGAAATGAAGAACCCCAGGGTTAGTAGAAGGAAAGAAATCTTAAAAATTAGGGCAGAGATAAATGCAAAAGAAACAAAAGAGACCATAGCAAAAATCAACAAAGCTAAATGCTGTTTTTTTTAAATGATAAACAAAATTGACAAACTGCTAGCCAGACTCATTAAGAAACAAAGGGAGAAGAACCAAATCAACAAAATTAGAAATAAAAATTGAGAGATCACAACAAACAACACTGAAATACAAAGGATCATAAGAGATTACTACAAGCAGCTCTATGCCAATAAAATGGACGACTTGGAAGAAAAGAACAAATTCCTAGAAAAGTATAACTTTCCAAAACTGAACCAGGAAGAAATACAATATCTTAACAGACCCATCACAAGCATCGAAATTGAAACTGTAATCAGAAATCTTCCAGCAAACAAAAGACCAGGACAAGATGGCTTCACAGTTGAATTCTACCAAAAATTCAGAGAAGAGCTAACACCTATCTTACTCAAACTCTTCCAGAAAATTGCAGAAGAAGGTAAACTTCAAATCTCATTCTTTGAGGCCACCATCACCCTAATTCCAAAACCAGACAAAGATGCCACAAAAAAAGAAAACTACAGGCCAATGTCACTGATGAACATAGACACAAAAGTCCTTAACAAAATTCTAGCAAACAGAATCCAACAACATATTAAAAAAGATCATACATCATGACCAAGTGGGCTTTATCCCAGGAATGCAAGGATTCTTTAATATCCGCAAATCAAACAATGTAATACACCACATTAACAAATTGAAAGATAATAACCATATGATTATCTTAATAGATGCAGAAAAATCTGTGACAAAATTCAACATCCATTTATGATTAAAAACTCTCCAGAAAGCAGGAAGAGAAGAAACATACCTCAACATAATAAAAGCTATATATGACAATCCCACAGCAAACATTATCCTCAAAGGTGAAAAATTGAAAGCATTTCCCCTAAAATCAGGAACAAGACAAGGGTGCCCACTGTCACCTCTACTATTCAACATAGTTTTGGAAGTGTTGGCCACAGCAATCAGAGCAGAAAAAGAAGTAAAAGGAATCCAGATAGGAAAGGAAGAAATGAAACTCTCACTGTTTGCAGATGACATGATCCTTTTCATAGAAAACCCTAAAGACTCTACCAGAAAATTACTAGAGCTAATCAATGAATATAGTAAAGTTGCAGGATATAAAATTAACACACAGAAATCCCTTGCATTTCTATACACTAACAATGAGAAAACAGAAAGAGAAATTAAGGAAACAATACCATTCACCATTGCAACAAAAAGAATAAAATACTTAGGAGTATATCTACCTAATGAAACAAAAGACCTATACATAGAAAACTATAAAACACTGATGAAAGAAATCAAAGAGGACACAAATAGATGGAGAAATATACCATGTTCATGGATTGGAAGAATCAGTATTGTGAAAATGAGTATACTACCCAAAGCAATCTGTAGATTCAATGCAATGCCTATCAAGCTACCAACGGTATTCTTCACAGAACTAGAACACATAATTTCACAATTTGTATGGAAATACAGAAAAACCTCGAATAGCGAAAGCAATCTTGAGAAAGGAGAATGGAACTGGAGGAATCAACCTGCCTGACTTCAGGCTTTACTAAAAAGCCACAGTAATCAAGACAATATGGTACTGGCACAAAGACAGAAATATAGATCAATGGAACAGAATTGAAAGCCCAGAGATAAATCCACGTACCTACAGACACCTTATCTTTGACAAAGGAGGCAAGAATATACAATGGAAAAAAGACAACCTCTTTAACAAGTGGTGCTGGGAAAACTGGTCAACCACTTGTAAAAGAATGAAACTAGAACACTTTCTAACACCATACACAAAAATAAACTCAAAATGGATTAAAGATCTAAATGTAAGACCAGAAACTATAAAACTCCTAGAGGAGAACATAGGGAAAATACTCTCCGACATAAATCACAGCAAGATCCTCTATGACCCACCTCCCAGAATATTGGAAATAAAAGCAAAAATAAACAAATGGGACCTAATGAAACTTAAAAGCTTTTGCACAACAAAGGGAACTATAAGCAAGGTGAAAAGACAGCCTTCAGAATGGGAGAAAATAATAACAAATGGAGAAACAGACAAAGGGTTAATCTCAAAAGTATACAAGCAACTCCTGCAGCTCAATTCCAGAAAAATAAATGACCCAATCAAAAAATGGGCCAAATATCTAAATAGACATTTCTCTAAAGAAGACATACAGATGGCTAACAAACACATGAAAAGATGCTCAACATCACTCATTATCAGAGAAATGCAAATCAAAACCTCAATGAGGTACCATTACACTCCAGTCAGAATGGCTGCTATCCAAAAGTCTACAAGCAATTAATGCTGGAGAGGGTGTGGAGAAAAGTGAACCCTCTTACACTCTTGGTGGGGATGCAAACTATTACAGCCACTATGGAGAACAGTGTAGAGATTCCTTTAAAAACTGGAAATAGAACTGCCATATGACCCAGCAATCCCACCCCTGGGCATACACACCGAGGAAACGTGATCTGAAAGAGAGACGTGTACCCCAATGTTCATCGCAGCACTGTTTATAATAGCCAGGACATGGAAGCAACCTAGATGCCCATCAGCAGACAAATGGATAAGAAACCTGTGGTAGATATACACAATGGAATATTACTCTGCCATTAAAAGAATTCATTTGAACCAATTCTAATGAGATGGATAAAACTGGAACCCATTATACAGAGTGAAGTGAGCCAGAAAGATAAACACCAATACAGTATACTAATGCATATATGTTGAACTTAGAAAGATGGTAATGATAACCGTATATGCAAGACAGAAAGAGAGACACAGATGTATAGAACAGACTTTTGGACTCTATGGGAGAAGGCGAGGGTGGGATGATCTGGGAGAACAGCATCAAAATATGTATACACTCTAGTGTGAAACAGATCGCCAGTCCAGGATGGATGCATGAGACAAGTGCTCAGGGCTGGTGCACTGCGATGACCCAGAGGGATGGGATGGGGAGGGAGGTGGGAGGGGGGTTCAGGATGGGGAATACATGTAAATCCATGGCTGATTCATGTCAATGTATGGCAAAAACTACTGCAATATTGTAAAGTAATTAGCCTCCAACTAATAAAAATAAATGGAAAAAATAAATAAATAAATGTAGTGGGGAAAAAAAATCCAGTCACATCAGTTCCAGGGCAACAAACTATACTGCTAGTACTTGCTATGCACCTTGCAAATGTATAACCTTAGTTAACTATAAATAAATGTCATCTAAACAACTGTAGTTCAGTGCAAAATCAACTCCAATAGTTATAAACAAAGGATGTTGGCCTGAAAATAATGCTTAATTAGTGTCATCTTTTTATATATTTTGCTTGAGGTTGATATCACAATGGTTAACATGATGGATTCTGGAACCAGATTCCAAAGGCTGAACCTTGGCTATACCAAAATTTTGATTATACCAAGATTTTGGTTATACCAAGGCTATACCTTGGTTTTACTAGCTGAGAGGCCTTAGGCATGTTGTGGCTCTCTTCCTCAATGAGATAAACAGTAATACCTACCTCATAGGATTGTAAAATTTAGCCAGTACCACAAAGCACTTAGGACAGTGCTTTACAGTGCATAATAAGTGTCCCATAATGTTAATCATGATGATAATGATGGTGATGTCATATGATGGGAAATGTATATAAGAACCCTTGAAAATAGAATCTGAATGGGATGGTTCTCTCTCTGAAATGAATTAAAAAGAAAAAAGGAAGGAAAAGAAGACCATAAATTGTTCCAAGGGGACATCACAGGGTTTTTATGCTTTACTTCCAATCCTTTAACCTTTGAAACAGGGCTTAGAATCCCTGCTTTCTAGGAAGGAGTCCTTTAAGGCTTGCTTTCTTCATCTCAGTAGGCCAAATTGAGCCAACTGCTTCCCCTAGCCCCTTTTCTCTTAATGAAATGTTGATTTATTTGCAGTGACTACTATAAAAACGTTGTAAAATGTTGTATTAGTTTGATTTCCAGTTAACTGGCCAGTAAGTGCTGAGCCAAAATCTCTATGACCATTTCAATGCAGAGGGTCAGTTCTTACTGTATGCATTTCCCATCTATTATGGAGATAACAATGTCTGGCTGAAAATCAGGATCCAAATGACCTCAGTAGGTTAGTAGATATTTGGCAAGATATTTGATAGAGTTTTGAAATAATTCATCAAGATGATGTACCATAAATGGGCAGCATTTTTCAGGGGATATGGTCATTCGTGGTTATTCCACAGGGACCAGAGGAAAAATGTAAAAAAAAAAAAAAAAAACAAGTTATAAAAATATATGCAGGTTCCCTGTGTGCATTTCTTGCATGTTCAGAGTAACTCTACTAGTGCAGTAGGAGGCATTGGCCTTTATTTACAGGTATTTACCACCGTATATGTGAATTTGTACCAAGAAAGCATTTTAGAAATATTACCATATTAATAGTTGTTCAAGCAAAAGCTCAAATTGATTTTTCTTTTAAATCTAGTCAAATTTAAAAGAATCAAAGATCTTCTGATCTTTTTTGTTGTTGTTGTTGTTTTTCTCAGTGTTCTCAAAGACCTTATTTACTCTTCTTTGGATATTTATAATGAGAAAGGGGAGGAAATCTAGTTTCACACACACACACACAAATGGCAATCCACTAAATATATAAGCTCTCTTACAAACTGCTAATTTAATTAAAAGATAAGTTATTTGCTCAGATGATGGGAGTGCATGACAATTGAATTATATCTCTTTTGACATTAGGTGGAGGTTACAAATCAACTCTTTTCAAAATACCTTTCACAAGTTTATTTAATAAATGTTACCCTAGGAAGTACTGTGTGATAGACACTGTTCAAAGCACTTTAGAGTAGTAACTCATTTAATCATCACAACCTTATGTGGCAGGCAATGTTATTATCATCTCTGTTTTCTCAAATGAAGAAAAGAGTTTAACTGGCTTTCCTAAGGCCATGCAGCTGATAGATATCAAAGTTAGACTTCTAACCCAAGCTATCTGGCTCTAAAATTCAGGTTACTAACCATTCTGCTATCCAATATGATCATAGTACATAATATAAAGGAAAAAAAATGAGGAAATGAGTGTGAGATATTCAGGCTCCATGTACAAGCAGAATTATCTTTATGATGTACAATGTCTTTTTTTGTCCCAAGAAAAATTTTAATTGACTTCTCTCTCATTCTCTCAGTGGAAAAATATAACCTTTTAGTCTATTAATGGGTTTCCCTTGTAGCTTAGTCAGTAAAAAATCCGCCTGCAATGCAGGAGACCTGGGTTCAATTCCTGGGTCCAGAAGATCCCCTGGAGGAGGAAATGGCAACCCACTCCAGTATTCTTGCCTGGAAAATCCCATGAACGGAGGAGCTTGGCGGGCTATAGCCCATGGGATCGCAAGAGTAGGACATGACTTAGTGACTAAATCACCATCACCAGTCTCTAACTGCTCACTGAAAAGTTTTATAAATTTTTATACAAATTAAAGAGATCCTTCCAGCTCTCTCAAAATTTTTTTCCAGTTCATTTGTTTAAGTAATAACGATTGTCCAAAGGTAGCCTGACACACAAATCCAACCTGTTTTCTCCTGATATGGGCTTGGCTTGACTTGCTGAAAGTTTACTGGTTGTCAAAGGTAAGAGAATACTTGTACTACAAAGAAGTAGAGGAACAACAACAAGAGTAACGACAGGTAAAATTTTTTAATATACCATATGTCCAAAACACTGGTCCAAGACTCATTGTCAATATTGTCTTGTTTATTCCTCATAAAAATCTCTGAAAATGCAGGGTATTATTCTAATACCATCAGCAAAGAAATAGAGTCTAAAACAATAAGCCACTTGACTCAAGTTTCCCAAGTAATAGATCTGAATCAGTTGATCTAACTTTAATGCCCATCATACTGGTTGCCATCAGAACAAGTGTTTCACTGCTGTAACATTAAATAAATGCTTAAGTGGTTTGCCAGTGGTTGCTCAGATAGTACATAGTGGACGTAGGGTTTACACATAGGTCTTAAAAACCCCAAGAACTGTGCTCATTCTAGAAGATCTGGTTTTAAGAAAAAAGTTCATAACTTGATACTGTTGATTGAATTGTTTATCTAAATCCAACAATGTGTGGGCCCTCTTGGGAATCAATCTCTGTAGTTTATAATTAAATGTAAAGATAAACTGTGTGTGAGTATGCATGTGTGCATGTGCACACATGTATGCTATGTATGTCAGAGGAAGAGACTGCAAGTGAATGCAAATTACATTCTCTGTTATTCTAACTTAGATGAAAATCAGCAAAATTAATAGAATATGGAGGGATCCTGATCTAACTTTTGAAATCGAGAGGAGGGAGCAACATTTCTCATTGGTTTCAAGAAATTTTAAAGTTGATCAGGGCACTCTTGGGAAGAAGAGGAAGAATTAAAGTAGAGCAACAGATGGTCAGGGAGAGGATTACACTTCCTACTTAATGGAAAGATAGGCATATGCAAAAATAAATGTCTGTACCAATTTCCCAACTTAATGCTTAAAAATCTTACCATGCAAGTACACACTTTTCACAAAGTGCTAACACTCACAGTAGCAAATGCTACAGCTCAAAATGCAAATGTCTTTTCCATTACAATTAATTTTTCAATCACTCATAACTGTACCAACCATCCTGCATCTTAGCTAAAATATTTTCTGTTTGTCCTCAGGGCAAGCACTGACTTTTTTCCCTTTTCCAAAAGAAGTGTGAAAAAAAAGCCCCCTTTAAGCTGTGTCTGAGTCATCACCAGAAAATGTGGGGGAGATCCTTATTATAATCAAATGAGAAGAGGCAGAGAATGTAAAGGGAACTGTTAAGAGTTTCTTTGTTCAAAAGAAAAAAAAAACAATAGGAAGTATCTGAACTTTAAAACTCAAGATGATAAGATGATACACTTTCCCATGTGTGAAAAATTGGCCAAAAATAAGTTATTAACATTTGAGAGTAGCTTGCTGAATGAGCAGATAACCTGTTCCCTAAATGGGAACTGCTAGAGGAAGAAGGCAAAAGGCCTTCAGGGAAGAGAATGTGACAAGAGAGTAGAACAAGTGTTCAATTAATTCTCTTTTCCCAAAGGACGTGATTTTGACTTAGCCCCAAGGGCCTCAGTCTATTCTGGTTGGATGTAGTACTGTTCAGCTGAAGTGAGTGCAAGTCGCTCAGTCGTGTCCGACTCTTTGCGATCCCATTAACTATACAGTTCACAGAATTCTCCAGGCCAGAATACTGGAGTGGGTAGCCTTTCCCTTCTCCAGGGGATCTTCCCCACCCAGGGACTAAACCCAGGTCCCCTGCATTGCAGGTGGATTCTTTACCAGCTGAGCCATAAGGGAAGCCCACTGTTGGTCTGAGCTGTCCCTAAATCTTCATATTCTTTACTGTCCAGATCATATTTTTATTGAGTTTTATTAACTGAACTCTATATACAAGTCAGAAGCATCTAAAGGCAATATATACTTTAATTCAAATAACCTTTTTTTTTTCAGGCTGTTTTCTCTGTGGGTATATGTGTATGTGAGTATGTGCAAGTGTTAACACAAATAAAATGTTTCACTTTAGACATGGGAGAATGATTCTAGATAAAAGTCTTCTTAATAGTGTTTATTTTTCCACTCTGTTTTCTAGTTATAAAAGCAATCCATTTTCATCAAAGAAAATGTGGGGAAAATGAAAAAACATAAAATTGTAAAATGAGAATCACCAATCTGGGTACCCAGAAAAGACTTTGGTATATGTCCATATATTCTTCTTTCTAAAACATTATTTTCCAAGAAAAGAGACTATCCTGTGTATGCTCTTCGTAACGTGTTTTCTCATGTTGCCAGACTTGCTCCTTTTTTCTGTTTATAATAATTCCTTAGGTAAACTCACCCAACCTAATAGTTTTAGATACAATCTATTTGCTGATGACTTCCAGTCTTATGGGCTTCCTTCATAGCTCAGTTGGTAAAGAATCTACCTGCAATGCAGGAGACCTCCGTTTGATCCCTGGGTCGGGAAGACCCGCTGGAGAAGGGAATAGCTACCCACTCCAATATTCTAGCCTGGAGAATTCCATGGACTGTATAGTCCATGAGGTCACAGAGTTGGACACGACTGAGCGACTTTCACTCACTTCACTTCCAATCTTATATAACCAGAACAAAGTGAAAGTCACTCAGTCGTGTCTGAATCTTTGCAACCCCATGGACTGTAGCCCGCCAGGCTTCTCTGTCCATGGAATTCTCCAGGCAAGAATACTGGAGTGGGCAGCCATTCTGTTTTCCAGGGGGTTTTCCTGACCCAGGGATTGAACCCAGGTCTCCTGCGTTGCAGGGAGATTCTTTACCATTTGAGCCACTAAGGAAGCCCAACTGACATAATGTCTCCCTCCAATTCAGACTCATCTATCGACAGCCTAGACAACATTTCCTTTAGCTGTTTAATAGGCATCTCAAGGTGCACATGCTCAAAACTGAGTTCCAATGTTTGCCACCATCCCTAACCAGCCTCCTTCAGTTTTCCCCAACTCACTAACACTAAACAGACTCCTAGTTATTCAGTCCTACAGAAACGTTGATTCTTTTCATTTTCTCATATCCCACACTAGCTCCCTGAGAAAATCTTGACAACTCTATTCTAATTACCTGGAATCACTAATCATCTCTCACCAGAATTATTACAAAGCCTCTTAACTGGTCTATTTCTGCCCCTGGGCGCTTTAGTCTGTTGCAATCATTGCAATTAGAAGGTTCTAGTTAAAACATAAGTTAGATCTTTACACTCCATCTTCCATTTTCTCTTTTGGAAAGAAGGCTTTACCAGGATCTACAAGGCCTTCTTCAACCTAGATGTTTCCTTCCCCCAGGACCTCTGTTACATCTCCTACCTGTTCTTCTCTTCCACTTATCTATATTCATTCACCTCTGAATACACTGTTCTCAATGCTGTTCCTCAAATAGCCCAAGTATGCTCCCACTTCAAGGCCTTTACACTTGCTCTTCCTCTGCTTCAAATATTCTTCCCCCATATATCCTTATGTTTTTCTCCCTGATATCTTATAGAGAAGACATTCATGGTGAACCTTTTCCTGGACTCTTTATCTAAAATTTCACTCATACACTTCATATTCTACTTCCTTGATTTTTTTTTTCTCTTTAGCTTTAACATTCTGGTGCCACATATTTTATTCATTTATCTTCAGCCAACTCATTGGAAAAGACTCCAATGTTAGGAAAGATTGAGGGCAAGAGGAGAAGGGGGTGACAGAGGATGAGATGGTTGGATGGCATCACTGACTCAGTGGATGTAGATTTGAACAAACTCAGGGAAATAGTGAACCACAGGGAAGCCTGGCATGCTATAGTTCATGCTACAGGTCACAAAGAGTCAGACACAGTTTAACAACTGAACTACAACAATCACGTATTTACTCATTTATCTTCATAATGGCCTGTCTCCTCCCTCATTGAAATGTAAGCTCTATGAGAGCAAATTTTTTTTCCATTTTATAAAATGGCTATATTCCCGGCACCTAGAACAGTACCAGACAGATGATGTGTGCTCAGTAAATAATTATAGAATAAATAAAGGTTTACTCCCTCTTCCCAAAAAATGATCATCTGGACATTTTGTGGGATGAAACCCAACTGTCACTATTAAAGTGCTGCTTATCCTTCAAGATTTCTAAAAGTCAACCACTTCACAAGAGAGTCTTTCCATTGTGTCATATAATATTTAGGGCTTTATTTGTAGGCCATTTAAGTAAAAATTAACCTGAACAAGAAATAAGTTGGATGAAAAGCACTAGAAAGCATGTCTTTGCTATCTGGCACCTCACATCGCATTCCTTCTAAATAACATATTTTCCTGTACAGGCCAATACAACGATACACAACTAAAGCTGTTTGAGACTGTTATGGTGTAGAAATCCATCATCGATTGTCATCATGTAGATACCAAATATAGGTGAATATTAGGGAAGAGTGCTACATCACTGTAGATATACAGAAAATCACACAAGCAGGAGTTAAGATTTACTTTGAACAGTGATCTCATCTATCAATTTTGCATGACCATTGGGTTGTATTGATGAACTTTACCTTACATAACAGGTGTGTTTTCCTCAAAGCTTCTAGAAATGGGTAATCTGATATAAATATACAAGTGCAATTTCCTATTTACAGCAACTCTTTCGTATATTATCTAGGCTCTAAGTGTGGGTTTAGTTTTACATTATATATTATAGATACAGATAGAGTATGCTACATTTACTTAAATTAAAGTCTATCTGCTCTGAGTTTAGGTGCAAAGTAACCCCAGTAAAATCTAGTCTAGAGATCTGTCTTTGTAAAATTCTTACTAGTTGAGGACAATAAGGGTGACAGACACTATTTTTCAAACTATGAATTCTTCAAACATTTGAGAACAGACACCTAAAAATGACTTTAAATTAAGGTAGTAATGCAACTATGAGTTGAGAATTTTAACTGCAATTCTGTGATCTGTGTTATTCATGCATCATAGAAATTCAACTGAATTTGGAGGCAGAACATCCAGGTTCACATTTTGACTTTGTCATTTACTCACAACCTCTTGGCATCTCAGTATCCTAACCTACAACTTGTGGATAATAGTCCTTTACCTTCACCCCAGGGCTGCCCTAAGATCGGTGAAAAAAGAAACCTTGTGGAAAGTTGTCTCTAACGTTCCCCTGCTATTTCAGACAGAAAAGATTGTTGTGATGGTCCCTGCCCACATTATGGCATTTTGTTACAAGACACCCTGAGTGTGACACTGTTCATCATTTCAGAGATTTTCTTAGGTTTGGAATAAGCACATATATTGTGGGAAGGAAATAAATCAAACATTAGGTGAGCCCTTAGCAATAACACTTCAAATGATTTGTTGCAGGCTCTAGATTGTGTCCTGGTATCACAACCCTTGTAATCACTCAGGCTCCTCAATGGAGTATGCTCAATACTGGCTTAAGCCCCAAACATTTCTACATAACAGTCTAGTACACATGTGCTCAAAGGAAACAAGTGTGTTATATTATGCATGCATGCATGCTCAGTCATGTCGAACTCTTTGCTCTGTTCGACTCTGCACTCCAACCCCATGCACTGTAGCCTGCTAGGCTCCTCTATCCATGGTATTTTTCCAGGCCACCTGGAAATCCCAGTGTGTTATACTATCAGTTAGCTAATAGAACTCATGTTTGATAATTTACAATTTCTAATTAGACAGAAATTCAATTTAGTCTACTATTTAACATTTCCAACTCATATAAAATGCCATTGCACACGGGAATCTGATTAAAAGAGTGCATAATAAGTGCTAAACTATTTCCTTTGTAAAAAGATCTGTCCATAATAGTATAACCAGATACAATCATACATACCATATTATAATGTCCATTGGCCTACCGATTTCATTGTAATGGGACCAATTATTTGTGACACTGCCCTTCATGAATTCTCCAGCCCTCTGGTTTCATTAGTGAGCATTCCTAGGCTGGCAGAGAAATTGTCACAATTGCCCCCGCTCTCTTTCACCAATTTTACAAGTGGCTTTTTTTTCAATCAGTTCATCATTTAATCAATGTTAATTTTAAAGCACTGTGAACTCCCCAAGAAATAGACACAAATGATAACAAGCTTTTTTTTTGATTTCTAGTTTAAAAAATTATATTTCAATACCCAGTAGCCATATTTTCACTTTACAGTAGTGGTGTCAAGCTGATTTAAATTGTAAAAACCATCTCTGTGATCTACACACTCAAATACATCTTGGAGAAAAATGTGAAACAGATGGATATTTATTTTAAATCACCTGTGACCATTCCCTTTATTTGAGGAGTTACTTGGTTACTTTCAAACATTGAGAGACTGCTCCACTGCAGATTCATTGATGGAGTGAATCTGAAAGACAACTGTCAAAAAAAAAAAAAAAAGAAGAAGAAGAAGAAGTCTTGTCTCGGTCCCACTTCTGACTTTCTTCTGGGCCCTTTGCCATCCATTTAACTTTCCATTTATCAACTGCTACCCAAGGCACCCACAAAGGCTTTGAAGTCATTACTTAATATTTTTATTTCTTATGCTAAAATAGAAGTTGCAGAAAAAAATAGTCTTAAAACAAACATAACAACAACAACAAGAACAGGCAACGCTAAGCCTTAGAAGTTGAAAAAGAACTGACTAGATTTCCTAATGGGTAAAATTCTCCAGAAAATAGGCTGCAAATATATGCATATAGAATATTTCAATATCCCACAGCTGCATGTGTTTTGTTTTCAAGTGCCTCTAATCTAACAGAAGGAATTGAAACCAGATCCTGTGTTGGCATATTAGAGCCATTTCTAACAGTTTCAAAACAAACACAATTTGAACATCCACGTTGTTTGTGCTCCTAACCAAAACTTTAAGTCCTGAAATGCAGTGTCTGAAGGAAAATGTAACACTCTGAATCAGTGTTCTTAAATATATGAAAAATAAATTTAACACAAAACAATGTCAAATCAATTATCCTGTCTTTCTGATTCATCAGTGTACAAATTGAGGTGAGATCATGGGGCATGATGACCAAAGGGAAAGTCTAAGATGTTCTAAATACTGTTGGTACTGACGTCACAACCTTAAAGCCTCTAAAATTCATCTGACTGAGGGCCCACGCTTGCCTTTGAGCAGAAGAAAATGACAGCTCTCTCTTTATATAACTAGTAAGGATTTGAAGTGTGCTCCTCCTTTTCCTGAATAGACATAATTGTGAAGAGATTATGATACAAATGCTCTGTGCATATTGTTTCCTCGTATCTCCCATTGAGTCTTCTTATGTTGCACTGCTTCAGATGACAGGATTCAACTCATTAGTTGAGTTGAATTTGTTGAGCATCTTCCTAGAGAGCAGTTATACACTAGATCTGGAGGGTGGGGGGATCTCCAAGAACAAAAATGCTATAGAGCTTTATATTCTATTAGGATTTTATATTATAGCAGAAAACCAGTGTGGCCAAGGAAGAGTTGATAAGGACTTTGAGGGACTTCATTGTTGGAATAGAAATTTCCAGGCTAAAATGGGATTGGGAAATCATTCCGTGTATGGAGGCATGTGAACAAAGGTATGGGTGACAGTGAGGATGACTAAGATCCACATGAGAAGGACATGACTTTAGGAAAGGGTAGGTGTTGGCAAAGGAGAGACATAAATCTGAAGGACTGGGACACTAGTACCAAAAGAAAGATCTTTCTGAAATTCAGAGTGGAATATAGAACTATGCTCAATCAACACCAGAGAAAAGCATTTTGGTAACAAAGATGAAGATACAGAGATGATTATGAGCCTACAAATTGTGAGAAAATCCTTTAATATCTGCTTTGAGGGAAGAAAATACACTTAAGTTCTGCTGTTTTTACTCCATAACATACCTAGTGGAGACCCATAGCACACCGAGGAAACCAGATCTGAAAGAGACACGTGTACCCCAATGTTCATTGCAGCACTCTTTATAATAGCCAGGACATGGAAGCAACCTAGATGCCCATCAGCAGACGAATGGATAAGGAAGCTGTGGTACATATACACCATGGAATATTACTCAGCCGTTAAAAAGAATGCATTTGAATCAGTTCTAATGAGATGGATGAAACTGGAGCCCATTATACAGAGTGAAGTAAGTCAGAAAGATAAACACCAATACAGTATACTAATGCATATATATGGAATTTAGAAAGATGGTAACGATTACCCTATATGCAAAACAGAGAAAGAGACACAGATGTACAGAACAGACTTTTAGACTCTGTGGGAGAAGGCAAGGGTGGGATGTTTTGAGAGAACAGCATTGAAACAAGTACACTATCAAGTGTGAAACAGATCACCAGCCCAGGTTGGATGCATGAGACAGGTGCTCAGGGCTGGTGCACTGGGAAGAACCAGAGGGATGGGATGGAGAGAGAGGTGGGAGGGGGGATCGGGATAGGAAACACATGTAAATCTATGGCTGATTCATGTCAATGTATGGCAGAAACCACTACAACATTGTAAAGTAATTAGCCTCCAACTAATAAAAATAAATGAAAAAAAAATATACCAAAAAGATTGGTAAATTTTTTCTTGGATAGTAATTATCACCATGAAGCCATATAATGTGACTCAATAGATCATAATTCTCCTCATAAGTGATTATATACTGAAAATGTGATGTGTGTAACACTTGTACTGGGACAGTTAATTTATAGTCATGATTTGAAGGAAGGATATTAGGATATTTGCCATAATAAGTGCTCCCTAACTTTTGTGCTGTGCTGTGCTTAGTCGTTCAGTTGTGTCCGACTTTTGTGACCCCATGGACTGCAGCCTGCCAGGCTCTTCTGTCCATGGGATTCTCCAGGCAAGAATACTAGAGTGGGTTGGCATGACCTCCTCCAGGGGATCTTCCCAACCCAAGAATCAAACCCAGGTCTCTTGCATTGCAGGTGGATTCTTTATTGTCTGAGCCACCCTACTTTAAGCAACTCCAATAAATGATAATCCAAAAATTTTTAGAAAGATAAATTAGAGACTGCCTCTTTTCATCCCTCCCTCCTGCATATATGCATATTACTACCTCCACCAAAACGACATTTTAAATGTTAATAGTAAGCAACCTGATAGCTTACTATTAACTGAGACCTTCCCTGATAGCTCAGTTGGTAAATAATCTGCCTGCAACGCAGGAGACCCTGGTTCAATTCCTGGGCTGAGAAGATCCACTGGAGAAGGGATAGGCTACCCACTCCAGTATTCTGGCCTGGAGAATTCCATGGACTGTATAGTCCATGGTGTTGCAAAGAGTTGGACACAACTGAGGAACTTTCACTTTTAGTAAGCCACCTCAGTGCCTTTAAATTTAGATTACAATGACAGTTAAGTTATAACTTGCCTCTAAATTGCCTTCAGCCTCTTTCTATATACAACTATAGCAGGGATTATCCTATTCCACTGACATTTTTCTAAAAGCCCTAGTGGCTCCCACTCCTTTTTTTTTTCCTAAGTCAAGTTGACATTCATTATTCAGGGTAGAAAGTGCTATGTAAGGGGGAATGGTTATTTGGTATACTTCTAATGTATTATTTCCAGAAACATGGAGGAGATGGTGATCATTGTTTTTGATAAATACTGCCAGCAATAACAGTTAACCTTTATTTTTGACTTTTACTTGGTGCCAGGCACTGTGCTAAATCTTTCCCACGGATCATCTCATTTAATTTTCATGTTTTCCAGAAAGATTAAATAACTTACCAAAGGTTATGAAACTAGAAAGTTTGAGGAGTCAAGATTTGAACCCAGGTAATCTCATTCAATAGTATGTGTGTGCTACGTTACTTCAGTTGTGTCCAATTCTTTAAGACCCCATGGACTGTAGCACACGAGGCTCCTCTGTCCATGGGATTCTCCAGGCAAGAATACTGAAGTGGGTTGCCATGCCCTCCTCCAGGGGATCTTCCCAACCCACGGATTGAACCTGGGTCTCCTGCATTGCAGGGAGATTCTTTACTGTTGAGCTACCAGGTAAGCCCAACAGTTGGCACTTTTAATAACTTATTTAATAGTCTGCACTTTAAATAACTACCCTATATGGATTCCTGGGCCCAGTCCACACACATGCACGAAATTTTAATATATCTTGCAAATCCTCCTTGAAGAAAATGAAAATCAACTACGTATTCACATTCACCCCTGCATGTAGAATGCCCTGACAATGTAATGTTATAATGTGACCTTTCTGAATTTTGTTTCTAATTGCACATAGGATTTTCTATGAGCCATTTATTTGTACTATCCCAAACCCATTTGGACAAACAGTGAATGCTTGCAATTTGTTGCCATTAGAACTACCAGTTCAGTAATCAAATTTCCAGTGTGGGCTTCTTTCTTACTGAGTCCTATGATCCTTGTGAATAAATCTTTTTCAAGGAATTCTTGTATGACCTCACTTTAATCCCTAATTGCCAGTAGGCTAGGTAAGTAGGAGAACCTTCTTGGTTCTCCTTCTTACCAATTAATCTCAGTTGTAATTATATTCTTACAGTATTTATTATTTGCTGTTTCTCAACTAGTCTATAAACTCCCAGAGGGCAAGGAACACCTTGATTGGTTTACTGTGGTATTTTTAGCACCTAGCATCAGTTCAGTTCCGTTTAGTTCAGTTGCTCAGTCATGTCCGACTCTTTGCGACCCCATGAAGAGCAGCACGCCAGGCCTCTCTGTCCATCACCAACTCCCGGAGTTTACTCAAACTCATGTCAATTGAGTCGGTGATGCCATCCAACCATCTCATCCTCTGTCGGCCCCTTCTCCTCCTGCCCCTAATCCCTCCCAGCATCAGGGTCTTTTCCAACGAGTCAACTCTTCGCATGAGGTGGCCAAACTATTGGAGTTTCAGCTTCAGCATCAGTCCTTCCAATGAACACCCAGGACTGATCTCCTTCAGGATTGACTGGTTGGATCTCCTTGCAGTCCAAGGGACTCTCAAGAGTCTTCTCCAACACCACAGTTCAAAAGCATCAATTTTTCGGTGCTCAGCTTTCTTCACAGTCCAACTCTCACATCCATATATGACCACTGGAAAAACCATAGCCTTGACCAGATGGACCTTTGTTGGCAAAGTAATGTCTCTGCTTTTGAATATGCTATGTAGGTTGGTCATAACTTTCCTTCCAAGGAGTAAGCATCTTTTAATTTCATGGCTGCAATCACCATCTGCAGTGATTTTGGAGCCCAAAAATTAAAGTCTGACACTATTTCCACTGTCTCCCCATCTATTTCCCACAAAGTGATGGGACCAGATGTCATGATCTGAGTTTTCTGAATGTTAAGCTTTAAGTCAACTTTTTCGCTCTCTTCTTTCACTTTCATCAAGAGGCTTTTTAGTTCCTCTTCACTTTCTGCTGTAAGGATGGTGTCATCTGCATATCTGAGGTTATTGATATTTCTCCCGTTAGAACTGGACATGGAACAACAGACTGGTTCCCAATAGGAAAAGGAGTATGTCAAGGCTGTAATATTGTCACCAGGCTTATTTAATTTATATGCAGAGTACACCATGAGAAACGCTGGGCTGGAACAAGCACAAGCACTTAGCACAGTATCTGGTATATAATTTATAATTAATATTTACTGAGCAAATGTGTCTCCACACAATGATATACATGAAAATTATGCCTTCAGAGCACTGTGTATTCTTATAGTGACTATTTTGCCAGTAAGTGATGAGTCTAACTTTCCTTCCATTTTCATTAGCGCTAAGAGATGGAGAGAGAATTTGTAAATATTGGTCTCTCTGGCTCATGATTTTATAGCTTAGGTCCAAATAAATCATTGGCTCTCGAATTGGAATAGAGCTAACATACCATCTAGTTTATTTTCTTTCTCTTCTATGTCAAGAAAGTGAGGCTAGAGAGATGAAGACTTACCAAAGTTCATGGAACCAGTCTACGATGAATGCAACTATGAATTTCTAACTGTTCAGGCTTTCAAAAAAATGTGATAAGTAGAGAAGAGTGTTTTAAAAAACAGAAGTAAATCAAACCAAAGCATTACCACAATAACAGCAAGTTGTGACAGGATTAGTTACAATGCCAGACAGTTTTCGTACAAAGTTCAAGACAGTAAGAGGTTATATCTGTCTGAAATTACTGTAGGGGCTTGGAAGTCTAAAGTTTTGAAGTCTATTTTTAGGCAGGTGTCTGCCTAAAAATATGAGAGTCAGGCTCTCTCATCTATGTTCTGAACGAGTTTTCCTCCTAGTCTCTCTCATTGAATGGCCAGGAATAGTTTCCCAGAATGGGCTCTTCTCTGCTAAAACATCTGCTTGTTGTTTCTCCTTTTGCCAGCAACACTGCACAATCTTTGGCAATCTTCTGAGATCTCCTCTGAATCTGACTTGTGGGAGTTTTCTGAATCTCCTCAAATGGATATCATCCAAAATGTGATTTTGTTCAAATTGGCTTCTGTTTTTTTTTTCCACAAGATCCCCAAATGGGAACACACAGATGACTTCAAGGAATCTGTTATTCAAGCTGACCTCATGCCCCTACAATTGCCCTTTGGCTTCACTGCAAATAAAAGACTGAATAGTGACCATTAATAATATCTGTCCCAGTAATGGTCATCTCCATGACATCATAGCTATTAAAAGAACTGGAATTACAAATAGTACAAACCCTGGACTATCAATAAGTCATTCATCATCTAGATAAAATGAATGTGGCATATGTCTGGAATTTGTAAAACACTCCATTTAGAACAGCACCCACACTGGTGATGGAGTCTAAGAAAAGAACAAATATCATTTACTTCTCAGGAGCATCAGTGATCTAAAATACTATCAAAAATAGTACCTTCTATCCCCTTTTCTGAGCCAGGCATCCATTTATCCTATTCAGCTCACACTAAGCTTTCCTGAACTAGTGACAAATGAAGCAATTGTACTCCCCAAGGCCTAACTTCATCAAACATGAAACCATTTTAGTCATAGTTTAGCATTTATACACTGTCCATTTCTCAACTATATTAATATAGTCTATACATTCACCTAGTAAAATGAATTGGTACCAGACATGGTATGAACTATTTACTCCATGGTCTTAGTCATGAAAATTTGACACAAAAGCTCTTAATGGAACGTATAGGGGTACTCTTTCTGCCCTCCTTCTGATGTCTATGTCAGAATCTTTCTCTATCTCCTTTATACTTTAATAAAACTTTATCACACAAAAGCTCTGAGCAATCAAGCCTCGTCTCTGGCCTTGGATTGAATTCCTCTCCTCCGGAGGCCAAGAACCTCAGCGTCTTTGCGTGATTCAGCAGCAACCTTTCATCTTGGGGGCTCATCCGGGATTCTTCAGGACAAGATGGGAGCTAACAATTCCAGCCTCACTCCTTTGAACTGTATCCTGAAAACCTGGGATAGATTTGAGCCCCAGGGTTTAAAAAAGACACACCTGGTCTTCCTATGTGATACTGCATGGCCACGGTATCCATTGGAGGACAGTGAATGGTGGCCGGTTGGAGGGTCTCTTAAGTATAATACTGTTCTACAATTAGATGGGTTCTGTAGAAAACAAGGGAAATGGGTAGAAGTAGCATATGTGTTGCCCTTTTTCTCTCTGTGAAATATGCCAGACGCATGTCCTAAGGGTATAGATTTGGGTGTGACACCTTCAGCTCCCTCCTGTCCTCCTACTTTGCTAGATGAGATGGAGGACAGGAGACAAAGTGATAAAGAAAAGCAGGTTTCTCCAAACTATCCCTGGGATCATATGCACAGAGCAGTCAGAGAGACTGAGGAACAGCCACACAAGCTGTTATCTCTTCATGAAGCACCCACTGGGAGAAATAATCAGTCTATGAGAGTTAATAAGCCTTTTCCTTATCAAGAAATACAAAGAATCAAGGAGGATCTGGGAGACTGTTTAGAGGACCCAGAAAAATATATTAGAGCTTTTAAAGGTGTTACTCTGCTTTATGACCTTACTTGGAAGGATGTGATGTATATCTTGGGACAAACACTGACTCCTGACTCAAAAACTCAGAGTTTTGGGAAAAGTGGTTGCTTATGGAGATGAATGGCTTGGTAATGAATCAGTAGGGATGAGGGAGGATGAGACAACCACCCTCCCCACTGGGAATCAGGCAGTCACAACTACAGAACCAGACTGGGACTACAACACAGCTAAAGGAAGATGAGATCAGAGTCATTTTGTCAGATGTATTCTTGAAGGACTCAGGCAGGCATGTACTAAGTCTTTAAACTATGGCAAATTGGCAGACATAGAACAGGAGGAAAAGGAAGCTCCTGGTAAATTCCTAGATGGACTGAGAGAAGCCCTTCACAGATTCACTGAGATTGATCCCGAAAGTGAAGAGGGAAAAGTGATCTTAAAAGAGATTTCTCACTCAGTCAGCTCCAGATATCCACCGTAAGCTATTAAAATGGGCATATGCACCAAATCAGTCTTTAGATAATCTATTACAACTGGCTCAGACAGTCTATTATGGTAGAAAATATGAGGAAAAGAAAGGCAGAAAAAGACAAAGGAACAGGCGGAAGCCCTTGCAATGGCTATGAGAACAGCCTGAGAAAAATGCCCTGAGGGACCCAGGTGAAAAGGAATGGGCTTGTTATTATTATGGAAAGGAGGGGCATCTCAAGCAGAATTGCCCTCAGTCATTTAAGCTGCCCCCGGCTCCATGTCCAGTCTGCAAAGGACCACATTGGAAGAGAGACTGCCCCCAGAGGCGTAGGTTTCAGGGGTCGGACTCTCAAGACAATCAGGACTGAAGGTGCCCGGGGGTCCCCACACAAGCTCCTGTCCTAATTACACCCAGGGAACGCTGGGTATTAATAACTGTGGGGGACAAATCTGTCGATTTCCTTTTAGATACTGGGGCAACTTACTCCATGCTTACTGAATCTCCTGGCCCACTTTCTTCCCAATCCACTTCCATAATGGGACTGTCTGGACGAGCCAAAAGATGGGCCTGATAATATATGTGAGCCTACTTCTGCTGACTCAAAAATCCTGAGTCTGCCATTTGATCCTCAAGACAATGCCTTCCTGTCCTGGGCTCACTCCTACGCTGCATTTCATAATCCGTCTAACTGCTGGGTCTGTGGAGCGCTCCCCTCTTCATCAGTGGAAGGCTTCCCATGGTGGACATCTCCACTTCGAGGAAAAGACTTTCTCCAAGTCTGCAAATACCTTCAACAAGAAATGCATGTGATGCCTCTTCTTAAACTGATGACATCAAACAACCTTAAGATGGACTGATGTAACTATGGACATAATGTGACTTTTCATTTTGATTTTAACTTGGTTTAATGACTATTTTGCCTTACATTTGTAACTGTATAATGGGGTTTTCTAAACGTCTAAAAGCTTTTAAGTTACAAATGGTTGTCCAAGCTCCTACGAGTGCCACAGCCTCCTCCAACTATTACTTGGGGCCCTGGATCAGAGACCCTCAATATGAGGGTTAGGAGAATATGTTGCCTCAACAATTTAGGGACCACGCCCCTAAACAGCAGGAAATACTTATGGAATGAAAATGACGCCCCTTTCCCTTAACAACATAATTCTCCTAAAAGAAAAGGGGGTAATGAGAGAGTCATTTCCTAGGCAGGTTGATAAGAAATCTAGGGATCCCCAAGGAGAGAGGGGCCTGGGATTCTCAAGGAGGAAGAAAGGACAAACTTTTTTTCCTCTACATTCCTTAGGATTATAGAACAATAATGTATCCTGCCTGAGGACAGTCTCTGGATTAAACCTTCTGGCTAATCCTGTTATCTTAAAATGTTAAAAAAAAAAAAAAGGAACATACATTCCACCTTTTCTAAATGAAGAAAGACTATTTTGGAGCTGGTTTACCCTCAACTCTGACTCTAAATTACGTCAACTCATCCTCACTCCGCCAACAGTTCACGGAGAAATTGTCATTGCATGTAACTGAAGGTAAATTTATGCATGTGTAAGCAAACGTACTTTCAAACTTCCAACCCTGTATTTGACATGCAACTTTGAAATATTGACTGTTTTTCATCTTGGTAATTTTCAAGCTCAGATACATGGACTAAAAGGGATCTCAACCAGGTTGTGCAAACTGAAACCATCATGGCCCCTAGGGTGCTTGAAAAATACCTGTCAAGACCCGGTAGGAAAACAGATGGGGTAGCCATGCAGGGCTAAATTGCAAGACAGAGTCAGGTAGAAGAAGAGACACTACAAAGGTGCAGCCAGATATTCAGGGACATCAGGCATTCACCTCCCTGCTGGTGACTTGGTGTTTGGCCTTATGCTATTTACCTATGTACTTAAACAGATAATTTTCCTTCTTGCACAGCTCTACCTCTGAAATTGTTAGTCTGGTAAAAGTGAAAATGTTAGTCATTCAGTTATGTCCAAGTCTTTGCAACCCTATGGACTGTAGCCTTCCAGGCCTCTCAGTCCATGGAGTTCTCCAGACAAGAATACAAGAGTGAGTAGTCATTCCCTTCTCCAGGGGATCTTTCCGGCCCAGGGATCAAACCTGGGTCTCCTGCATTGCAGGTGGATTCTTTACCATCTGAGCCAGAAGAAAGCCCCAGTTCTAATTCTACTCTCCTAGAATTCTAAAAATGCTTTCTAGTTCTTCTATACTTTTCATCTATTCACCCTGAATCAAATCCTTACTGCTACCATTTCCCTGGAAGCCCATGATTGTTCCCTCTGATTGATGAATATGTTTTGGTGTTCTTTCAATTTACCAGGTTGTTCTTCTTCAATTTGCCTCCTACTTTTAAAACTGAAAGGCCTTTTATGAGAACTGAGATCTTTCTAACTTGCCCAGTGCTCAGTAGAAAGATCTTTCCAAAATGTACTAATTATAAATTACTGTCTAATGAGCTACTCTGCAACTTAGTTATTTTGAACAAAAATATTTTACTTTCCTCATGAATCTGTAATTTTTGGCAGATCTTGGCAAGAATAACTTGTTCTATGATCTGTCAGCTGAGGTGGCTCAACTGGGGACTGCAAGATCTACTTTAAAGATATTTCATTTACATGGATGATAAGTGGCTACTGAAAGCTAACTCAGGTCTGTGAGCAAGAGGTCTTGGGTCTTTTCCACATGGGCCTTTCCATGACCTGCTTGGATTCTTCCACAGCACGACGGCCAAGTTATAAGAATGTGCTTCCTAATAGTAGTAAGAAAGTGAAAGCTATAAGTTTCTTAAAGACTAGGCCCAGAAACTGGCATAGTTTCATTTTCACTGTAATCTATTGGTCAAAGCCACCACATATCCCAGATTCAAGAGGAAGAGACATAAATCCACACCTGTGGATGAGTAGAATATCAAACACTTTTAGCACCATGTTTTTTAAATTGTCACACCAATGCAGCTTGAATGAAATTATTGTTTATATTTTCACATTTTCAGTCTCATGATGTTTAACTGGAACAAGATTAAGTCCAAGACTTTATGAATTCTCATCCTTAAAATGTCCTTCATCTCTTATTTCATACAGATTTTTTTTCAAAGATTGAGTCCTTATCCTATGTATTGCAAAGCTTAGTTATCAGGATCCTTTACAAATACAAATTCCCTCCCTAATATGTGCTTCTCTGGTCTAAGCATAAACTGTACATGCAAGAATTTTATAGAAGAAAGGTAACAAAATATTTGATTCTATACCTTCCTGCCCACCTGTCTTCAAAAGATGATCACATAGTTACCAGCTATAAAGGAAACCATTTCTCAACCATCTTGCACATGCAGAGGCTTATTCCAGATATATTTACAAGTTTGCCTATTTACAAATTTAGAAAGAATAATTTCAGTGAAAGACCATTCGATATGGGGAGGGGATGTACAGGAGATCCATGCTTGTGTGTGTGTGTGTGTGTGTGTGTATTCAATCGCTCAGTTGAGTCTGACTCTTTGTAACCCCATGGACTGGAGCCTGCCAGGCTCCTCTGTCCATGGGATTCTCCAGGCAGGAATACTGGAGTGAGTTGCCATTTCCTTCTCCAGGGGATCCTCCTGATCCAGGGATCAAAACTGAGTCTCCTCCATCTCCTGAATTGGGAGGTGGATTTTTTTACCACTACCACCACAGTATGACCTTCAACAAATCACTGAGACTTTTAGGGCATACCGGAGTTTGGACTCAATGATCATTAAAGTCCTTTGAAAAGAATTAGGTAAAAATAAATACAACAAATCAACCCTGTGTAAAAGTACCATATAATATATTTGAGGAGACAGTGCAAGCAAAATAAAAATGAGTCATGTAAGTACATTATAGACAAAGGTCACTGACATTTTTTGATTGCCTTGAACTCACCCCAATCCTTCTCTAATAATAAGACCTTTCCATATGCAATTTCCATGCCTATCATGTTCTTCCTAGGCTCTACCCCCTCAACCTTAACGACTACTCAAACTTCAGCGTTCAATTTAGTAATCAATTCTTCAGGAGGCATTCTCTGTGCTTGCCTCTACTTTTCTTACTCAAAGCCTTCCTTTTGTCAGCTATTCTCTTACAGGCATGTTCTTTTACTTCAGAGCAACTATGAGCTGTTTCTGTCAGTAGCTGTCTGCTCTATTTAAGCGTCACCTCTATAAAAGCAAAACCTGTGTCTGCTTGAGACAAACATTGCGTTCCCTGAAATATGTACAGATTTGCAAACACTAGGCAGTAATGAAATTGCCTACAATGCAGGAGACTTGGGTTTGATCCCTGGGTTGGGAAAATCCCCTGGAGGAGGGCATGGAAACCCAGTCCAGTATTTTTTCCTGGAGAATCCCATGGTCTGAGGAGCTTGGTGGGTTATGGCCTATGGGGTCACAAAGAGTCGGACATGACTGAAGTGACTGAGCAAGCACACACAGCAAATAATTATTGAAGGAAGGAAATAAACAAGCCAGTGAGAGAGGGGGGTGAGGGGAGAAAGAAAGAAGAAAGGCAGGAGGGAAGGAGGGGAAGGCAGAGGTAATTTAAAAGACAATATTACAGGAATACAAAGAAAGGAGAATTGCTGTGAACGTAAGTTTCAAACAAGAGTCTGTGGAGATGAGATTTGAGTTGGACATTGAAGGAAAAGATTCATATATGGTTGGAGTGAGGAATGGAAGAGGAGTAGAAGGAGAACATCCCAAAATGGGGGGGGGGGGTATGAGCAAAGAAGGAAAGTTTTAGGAGACGTTTAGAAAGAGTTTCTTTGTGATAAGTGGATAAAGAAGCTGTGGTACAAATATACAATGGACTATTACTCAGCCATAAAAAGAAAAATAAATGACCCAATCAAAAAATGGGCCAAAGAACTAAACAGACATTTCTCCAAAGAAGACATACTGATGGCTAACAAACACATTAAAAGATGCTCAACATCACTCATTATCAGAGAAATGCAAATCAAAACCACAATGAGCTACCATTACACGCCAGTCAGGATGGCTGCTATCCAAAAGTCTACAAGCAATAAATGCTGGAGAGGGTGTGGAGAAAAGGGAACCCTCTTACACTGTTGGTGGGAATGCAAACTAGTACAGCCACTATGGAGAACAGTGTGGAGATTTCTTAAAAAACTGGAAATAGAACTGCCATATGACCCAGCAATCCCACTTTTGGGCATACACACCAAGGAAACTAGATCTGAAAGAGACACGTGCACCCCCATGTTCATCGCAGCACTGTTTATAATAGCCAGGACATGGAAGCAACCTAGATGCCCATCAGCAGACGAATGGATAAGGAAGCTGTGGTACATATACACCATGGAATATTACTCAGCCATTAAAAAGAATTCATTTGAATCAATTCTAATGAGATGGATAAAACTGGAGCCCATTATACAGAGTGAAGTAAGCCAGAAAGATAAACACCATACAGTATACTAATGCATATATATGGAATTTAGAAAGATGGTAACGATTACCCTATACGCAAAACAGAAAAAGAAACACAGATGTACAGAACAGACTTTTGGACTCTGTGGGAGAAGGCAAGGGTGGGATGTTTTGAGAGAATAGCATCAAAACATGTATATTATCAAGGGTGAAACAGATCACCAGGCCAGGTTAGATGCATGAGACAAGTACTTGGGGCTGGTGCACTGGGAAGACCCAGAGGGATGCGGTGGGGAGGGAGGTGGGAGCGGGGATCGGGATGGGGAATACATGTAAATCCATGGCTGATTCATGTCAATGTATGGCAAAACCACTACAATATTGTAAATTAATTAGCCTCTAACCAATAAAAATAAATGGAAAAAAAGAAATGCATTTGAATTCGTTCTAATGAGGTGGATGAACACAGAGCCTATTATACAGAGGGAAGTAAGTCAGAAAGAGAAAAACAAATATTGCGTACTAATGCATATATATGGAATCTAGAAAGATGAAATTATTTGCAGGGCAGCAATGGAGACACAGACATAGAGAACAGACTTAGGGACACAGTGGGGTGGGGAGGAAGGAGAGGGTGGGATATATGGAGAGAGCAACATAGAAACTTATATTACCATAAGTAAACTAGATCACCAATGGGAATTTGCTGTATGACTCATGGAACTCCCACTGGGCACTGTGACAACCTAGAGGGGTGGGATGGGGAGGAATGTGGGAGGGAGGTTCAAGTGGGAGGTTATGTATGTATACCTATTGATGATTCATGTTGATGTTTAGCAGAAACCAATACAATTCTATAAAGCAACTATCGTTCAATTGTATGACAAAACCCACTACAATATTATAAAGTAATTAGCCTCCAACTAATAAAAATAAATGAAAAAAAAAAGAATAGAAATATGTTGTATGGAAAAAAATTAAAATAATATATTTTATAGAAAAAAAAAAAAAGAAAGAAAGAGTTTCTTCGTGATGAAGAAGAACCAAAACCTAAATTACCCCTTCAAGGTAAATTCAAGCCTGATCATTAGAGCATCACATGCTTAGATAAGGAGTTAGGACTTAGAAGTCTATATTTTTGAGATAAAAAGTGGCATTGGTATAAAAGAGGAAGATTTTTGTCTTCTCAATTATCTGAATCACAATAGCTTAATCCTGGGTCCCTCATTTTCTTTCCACTTCAGTAGATTGTTTCTATCAAAGTATGAAAGCCACATCAGATCTGAGCCCAGATATTACCCACCTTATCACTCTGTGCTTACACTGAAAATAGATAGGGATGGATCTGGAGGACTCAGCTCTCTACCTTTTATAAGCACAGAAAACTTGAGCATTAAACCATACTTTTTAATTTTTCAGGCCTGCCATGGATGAAGGCTATGGTTTTTCCAGTAGTCATGTATGGATGTGAGAGTTGGACTCTAAAGAAAGCTGAGGGCCAAATAATTGATGCTTTTGAACTGTGGTGTTGGAGAAGACTCTTGAGAGTCCCTTGGACTGCAAGGAGATCCAACCAGTCCATCCTATAAGAAATCAGTCCTGAATATTCACTGGAAGGACTGATGCTGAAGCTGAAACTCTAATACTTTGGCCACCTGATGTGAAGAGCTGACTCACTGGAAAAGACCCTGATGCTGGGAAAGATTGAAGGCAGGAGGAGAAGGGGATGACAGAGGATGAAATAGTTGCATGGCATCACCGACTTGATGGACATGAGTTTGGGTAAACTCTGGGAGTTGGTGATGGACAGGGAGGCCTGGCGTGCTGTGGTCCATGGGGTCGCAAGAGTCAGACACGACTAAGTGACTGAATTGAACTGATGGGTGAAGATCAAATTGCCAACATCCGTTGGATCATAGAAAAAGCAACCAAATTCCATTAAAAAAAAAAAACTCTATTTCTGCTTCACTGACTATGCTAAAGCCTTTGACTGTGTAGTTCACAACAAACTGGGGAAAATTCTTTATAAAAATGGAAATACCAGGCCACCTTACCTGCCTCCTAAGGAACCTGTATGCAGATCAAGAAGCAACAGTTAGATCCAGACATGGAACAATGGACTGGCTCCAAATTGGGAAAGGCATATGTCAAAGCTGTATATTGTCACACTGCTTATTTAACTTATATTCAGAGTACATCATGTGAAATGCTGGGCTGGGTGAATCACAAGCTGAACTCAGGATTTCCAAGAGAAACATCAACAACCTCAGATATGCAGATGACACCACTCTAATGGCAGAAAATGAAGAGGAACTAAAGAACCTCTTGATGAGGGTGATAGAGGAGAGTGAAAAAGCTGGCTTAAGACTTAATATTCAAAACAGGAAGATCATGGCATCCAGTTCCATTACTTCATGGCTAGTATATAGGGAAAAAGTAGAAATAGTGACAGACTATTTTATAGGGCTCCAAAATCACTGCGGACAGTGACTGCATCCATGAAATTAAAAGAGGATTGCTCCTTGGAAGAAAAGCTATGAGAAACCAAGACAGCATATTAAAAAACAGAGACATCACTTTGCAAACAAAGGTCCTTATAGTCAAATTTATGATGTTTGCTAGTCATGTATTGATGTGAGAGTTGGACCATAAAGAAGGCTAAGCACCAAAGAATTGATGCTTTTGAACTGTGATGCTGAAGAAGACTCTTGAGAATCCCTTGGACAGCAAGGAGATCAATCCAGTCAATCTTAAATGAAATCAACCCTTAAAATTCACTGGAAGCACTGATGCTGAAGCTCCAATACTTTGGCCACCTGATGCAAAGAGTTGATTCATTGGAAAAGACCCTGATGCTGGAAAACATTGAAAGCATGTGGAGAATGGGACAACAGAGGACAAGATGGTTGGATGGCATCATCAATTCAATGGACATGAGTTTGAGCATTTGTTTTTCTGTCATTCAGTGTGTCCAACTCTTTGTGACCCCATGGGCTACAGCTTGCCAGGCTTCCCTGTCCTTCAAACATTAGTTTGAGCAAGCTCCATGAGATGGTGAAGGGCAGAGAAGCCTGGCGTGCTTCAGTCCATGGGGTCGCAAACATTAGGACATAACTGAGTGACTGCACAACAACAACAATGCATGATGTTATCATGTTCAATTTTAAATAACAAGTTTCAGAAATAAGCCCTAATTCATTCCATCATGCTGATGGTTTTCAGATCACTATCCTGAAGAATACAAAGGCATTGACAGAGCTTAATCCTCCACTATAGTGTCTTCTCTACATTTGGAAGTTCATACTTTAGTTTCAAAGATTTGTGGGGTTCTGATTTAGAATCTTAGGTTCTCAGATAAACTTGATACTGGTTGCCAAATGTAACACAGTTGGCTTTCTAGAAGGACCCACACATTCTCTGAGTTACAGAATGGAATAACATGTATACTGTGATACAGAGGAAAAAATAGGAACTTCGAGACAAACTACTATACAAATCGGTCATGTGTTCAACTCATTATGGGCTCAGCTTTTTTGTCTCTAGAAGTGGGCTGTTATTTCATGTGTTGTGAGGCTAATTAATAAAAATTCCTAGTATTCAATAAATATTATTTTTCTCTTCCTTCTCATTGTAAAGTTTAGTGCACAGTTTTCATTTACTTGAAAGTTGATAACATGGCTTTTATAATATTTAAAATGTAATTAATCAACATGAATTAAGAAAAATTTTAACAAACATTCTTAAGCTATTATATGCTAGACACCATTCTAGGTGTTTAATATTCACTCCATGCCTAGAACAATTAAAATTGTCCTTGAGTATAAAGTAAAATTCTTAATAAAGAAAACCCCTCCTTGGGTGATACATTGCAAACAACTCAGTTGCACCTTTCTATTAAATCAGCCAAATCATTTACCCCAATGTTTCTTTGTCTGTATTTTTCTAGTACCACTAAAGAATTGTCTTGTTTGGGATTTCCTTCTAAAAAAAAGATTTTGTTTAGTCTGAAAACACCAAAATTATCATTAATATATTAAAGCTTTCTTTGCAACATTTTACAAACCTCAAACAGCTGTGACTTTTGTTAAAAGCTTTAGTCTTTCCATTAATATCTGTACCTGATTAAACTTCAATGTGGGTGCACATGGCTTGGAATCACACTTTTATATTTCACATGCAGATTAGTGGTATGGGAATTTGCATAAATTTGTTTGCTCAAGCAACTTTTATTTTTATCTAATCAAATCACTGCTTAATGAAAAATAATTGACTGCTTTTAGAGGTGTACTGAGCTACACTCTGGGGATCAGGACATTTACAATTCAGTGGGGGTTCCCTGCAAGCATTTAACTTCAGTACTGCTCAAATACTACTGAAAATTCAGCCCTGCAAAAGCAATCCAATCTACCCAGTTCATGGGGAAAGGGCTAGAGATAGATCTTTAAAAAAAATCCCTTTATAGAATAAAACATGTAAAAGAAAGCCAGAGGGGTTCTGTAACATTGGCATCAATAGACACAGTTAAAAGATTACTTGTAACCCAGAGGGAGGCTTAACAATCACTCCCAAAGCAAATGAGACTTGGTACAATGAAATGAGAGACTAGAGAGATGAGAAATCTTTTTTTTTTTAATTTTCATTTTTCACATTCTTTCTGATCCATCCTACTTTATGGTGTGAGCAAATCTGGTCACTCTTTAATTATATGTGAGCAGTTCATCACTGTCCCATCAAAGATGATAAGTGACTACAAATAATAATAATACCACTCTGCATGTATACACCGCTTTATAATTTTTAAAGTGATTCCACATATATTGTTTTATTTATTTATGTGCAAATGATAGCTCATCTACATATAAGAAAACTTTGAAATTAATTCTAATGGCTAAATCTAGATTGTTGTTCAGTCAATAAGTTGTGTCCCATTCTTTACGATCCCATGGACTGCAGCATGCCAGGCTTCCCTGTCTTTCACTATCTCCCAGAGTTTGCTCAAATTCATGTCCATTAAGTCAGTGATGCTATCTAACCATCTCATCTTCCGCCACCCTCTTCTCCTTTCACCTTCAATCCTTCCCAGCATCAGGGTCTTTAAAGAAGTACAAAGTAAAGTTTAAAAGGCAGAGAGAGGCTGAGAGATTTTAAAAAGAGAGAGATATTGATACTATTTACTGATTTTAACAGTACAGAGTAGTGCTCAATAAATGTTCTGAATGAATAAACTGTACTGTGAAGTGCTGGGCACACACACGAGGTTCTCAATACCTGTTGAATGAATAAGCAAACAAATGCATAAATAAACAGCATTTATTGTTTAATCTTATATTCTGAGAATGATAGATCTGCCACTGAGCTTGCTTGCTCAGTCACTAAGTCATGTCTGATTCTTTGTGACCCTATGGACTGTAGCCCACCAAGCTTCTCTATCCATGGGATTCCCTAGGCAAGAATACTGGAATGGGTTGCCATTTCCTTCTCCAGGAGGAATGGAAACAACAGAAACCCATGTCTCTTGTGTCTCCTGCATTGGCAGGCAGATTCTTTACCAGCTAAGCCACCACAGAAGCCCTCTTGGGTTGGGGTATACTCTATGTTGAGAACCAGAATGCAGGATAATGAATGAGTGAATGTGTTTGCTGTATGCAAAGGGATCAGTGGTAGGGGTGGAAATGGGTTAGGAGACGATGAAACTTGAAAATGTGGAAGGCAGAAATGTGGACTGAGTACACTTGAAGCAGTCTCCATTGCTTTGGGGAGAAAATAGAAAGAATGACTGTACTTTGAAAGGGGCGAATATTATGAACTACTGCTGGTTTTGAATGTATTTAAATATTTATAAAAATATTTTATTTAGATTATCTTCAGTATCATCCAGGAAATAAAAGGAATGGTCTCAAGTTTAATCTATGTGTTAATCTCTATTTATTTGTTTATTCAAATACCTCTTGGGGGGCTTTGGCTTTACAGACAATACTGACAGGGTTCTCAAAACATATTCATAATAGGTCAATTCTCCTAGGTGGCCTTCACCAA
This sequence comes from Cervus canadensis, assembly GCF_019320065.1. Lineage (NCBI taxonomy): Eukaryota > Metazoa > Chordata > Mammalia > Artiodactyla > Cervidae > Cervus > Cervus canadensis. Next base: position 96,744,527 of record NC_057419.1, read on the forward strand.
GTAACTTACCTTTTTGTATGTTTTCAATGGCTTCCCAGGTGGCTCAGTGGTAAAGAATCTGCCTGCCAATGCAGGAGACGTGGGTTCAATCCCTGGGTCAGGAAGATTCCCTGGAGAAGGAAATGGCAACCCACTCCACTATTCTTGACTGGAAAATTCCATGGACAGGGGAGCCTGGCTAGCTACAATCTATGTGGTCACAAAGAGTTGGACACAACTGAGCACACATGCCAACCCAAGAACCACGCACCTGCTCTACATGAGGCCAACGCTGTTTGTTTGCTTCCGGCATAGGCTTGGATTCCTCTGCTCCTCTCTCCAATTTGGATCTGAATCTCTGAACTTCAGTCATCAGCTTTCTTAGAAATATGCATCCTAGGTCTAAAGAGGCAGTAGACAAGAGAGTACCATTGGTTCAGCACAATCCACCCAACTGCTGGAAAATCGGGACACTCTACAGAAAGGAAGTCTGTAAAAGTTATCTATATATGAAAGACTTTATGTACTGTGTTTGCACAAGATTTTCTTTTGCCCACTATTTTCAAGCCCAATGAAGCAAGCAGCAGGATCCGTTTGCACCTTGGGCTAAAGGAAAGCTCAGAGGCTATTAAGCATCCAGAAGTACCAAATGGCCATAGGAAGTCTCTTGCAGTCCTAAAATTTTATGCTGTGTAACCAGAGAGCATTTGAAGTTTCTTTGAATTAATGATAATTCTAAAAATTTTAAAGTGGTAATTATTACTATATAAGCCAAAGTGTTTACTTTCTGTCCATTGCTCCACTGTGGTTTTCAATCAGAGAGAGGTAAAACCTGAGCTTGAAAAGTGTTCTTTAAAAGGCTCTCTAAACCAATTTCAATTACCTTTGTATAAGAATAATAAAAATGTTAAAAAAAAAAATTGGGAAATCAAAATCATAAGAAGCAGAAAAAAAAAGTCTGAAGCAAACAAGTGCCCTTAAAGAGGGAACATAAGAGCAATCATAACTTTGAAAAATGTATTATTGTATATTTAAGAACTTTGAAAAGAGGCACCCAAAGTAAACATGACACCTCAAACTGAGACTAAATATACACACACAACTCATTGCATTTCAAGGTCAATTAAGTCCTTTAATGAATCATGCCAGCTACTACTCAACTGTTTAAGCTGGTCTCAAGCAGATTCTAAGAAGAAAGTAATTTGTCTATATTTCTATAAAATTTATAAGCAGAATAACAGGCCTCATTTAAATTGGTATATTCCAAGCAAGTCAGCTAGATTCAGAAAAGACACTTAGAATTGGCATTGAAATGTGTCAAATTGAAGTCACGTTAAAAAAAAAAAATTTCAACTGTTGCTTCCACCATCCCCTAATTGCCTTTGAAATATAAAAGTGAATGCTCCTGCCAGATTCTGTAGCCATATCAAAAGAAGTTTTCCTTGCCTCATAGGTCTCCATAGGCCTCCATAGGCCAAAGTTCTTCCTTGGGGGTTAAAAACAGTTAAGCATCAAAAGTTTGGGGATAAAATGTCAGATGTACTTTCTGAAGTGGTGAGCAGTTAACCTGAACATATGCCTTTGGAATGTCAAGTAAAATCTCAAAGCAATGAATGATTGGGTTTACTATTTTTTAAAAAATCAAATCTGCATGTGTTCCATGAACTTGGCACTGTCCTAGTCAATATAAGGCTCATTTACATATTGTTATGAAATAGATGGGGTTTCCCTGGTGGATCAGATGGTAATGACTGTGCCTGAAATGCAGGAGACCCAGGTTTGATCCCTGGATCTAGGGAAGATACCCTAGAGAAAAGAATGGCAACCCACTCCAGTATTCTTGCCTGGAGAATTCCATGGACAGAGGAACCTGGCAGGCTACAATCCATGGGGTTGCAAAGAGTCAGACACAGATATATACTTACTGAGTGCCTACTATGAGCTAACCTAGTATTACTGCAAAATCTCAAATAAATCTAAAACTGAGATGTTTGGCCTTGAGGCATTTACAATTGGCCAAAGAAATATAATTAAGTCACATGTGGACAAACACACTCAACATTTAGTGAAATGAAAAGACTGTATAGGAAGCCTTGTGCTTTCTTTCCTTTAGGCCACTAAACCTCATGGTTATTTACTTCAAAATATATCCCAATTGTTAGGTCAATGAAAGCCCTGGAGAAATAGCAGCAAAAAAATTCCAAATGTTATAAAGCAAGAAAAATATCTTTTAAAAACTAGTTGACCCGTCTTTCATCTCATTGAATAATATGAACATAACTCATCATTGCCAAGATTATGCTGGCAATAAATAGATTTTGTGGTTATATCAGGCTCAGGAGTGTTGCTTCAGATTTTATTCATACAAACTGTCATTAAATTGCTTGTTCTCCTCATCCACCCAGAATACTACCCTGTGCCTACAATTTATTTCAGAGATCTGCAGTTTGTGATGGAGAGATTGGAAAATCTCTAGACATAATGAGAAAATGACCTCTTATTTTTTCTTACCAATTGATTCAGTAGATCAAAATAACTGCACAGTGTCCTGAATTACACATTTACAGGAATCTCACTATCTGCCATACTATTTCATTATATAAAAGTGATTTTTTTTTCCTGCACTGAATTTCTAAATTGATAATCCTAACTATAGTACTTGAAGGTTACTCTCATAACTGAATAATTTAGCTTTCAGTCCATGGATGTTCAGTCATTTTGCTGATCCTCAGGGCTGAAATAACAAAAACAAAAATGTGTCCTTGATCTCGTTTCTTTGCCCCTTGGCTGACATCTCACTTAAGTTGATTGCCATCAAAATGTGAAATATTTATGAATATTACAAACAAAAAATTATAGATATTATCACACATGAATCCTGCTATACTTTTTCCTTTAAATAAAATAGTTAAATTATTAGCTAAAGGAGGCAGTATTTCATTAAAAAATGAAGAACCTGTTGGTCCAAATACAAATATTCACCACTCAGTGTAATAAGTGTGCTTCAGAAAATTTGAGTCTAAAATGAATTTTTGTAAATTAAATTATTTCCCCATTGGTTTATATTACAGCATCAGAGGTCGTTTCCATGTCTGAACTTTGGTAGGCTAAGGCACAATAAATGATTGCCAAATTTTCTTGCCTCCATTTTCTGTCAATTACAAATTTGAAAATAAATAATTTAAATGCACCAGGGGAAACTCTGGATAAATTCCGTGGAAACTTATTTCCCAAAAAATGAAGAAAACTTCAGTCATGTGATCACTTGTACCACAACTAATTTATTTGGAACATTTGGGTCTGACTGATTTTCTTAAAGGGTACTACCCTATTTGAAGGGATAGCTAGCTGAACGTGAGATAAGTATAAACACCCCTCCTAGGCAGTGAAATCCACCTCGGGACACTTTAGGATCAAAGCAAGAGAAGTGATCTTTTCATGCAGGCCTGCTTTCTAAAGAGTTATGCACAAGGGCATTCAACTGGACACTGCAGTTTAATAACCTTAGAGTCACCACTGCAGATGTCTACATTAGCACAAGGTTTGAAAAACAAGCAGATGGCTAGAAAACCCTTACTGAGATTCTCTAACAATTTCCAAAGGTAGAACAGTAAGTAGCTTTTATGTATAAATGATGTTCACCATATGGTAAAAGCATGATTGAATATTTTATATAAAATCAAATTATTATAGCTAAATTGAATAAATCCAAGGCCAATTAAATGTAGAGTTGAGCTTCCCTGATAAATATTCGATGAGGTTTAGAGCAGTAACTCTAAACCAAGCTGTGAAAGAATAAAAAGAGGAAAAATAGAAAATGGGTTTTCACAATATCAAAGCCATTAATTTCTCATATATGAATCCTAATTCCATTAAAGCTCAGGCTATTGCTTTGAAAATATACTGAGAGGAGATAAATCTGACACTTCAAGGCAGATTAAAGATAATATAAAATGGACACTAATGTAACAGACAGAAATTTTCTAGTCTAATGCTTGAGGTCCTATAAAAGTTAAAAAATCATCATAATACAATTTCATTGGATATTTCACAAGAAGTAATGAGTTTTGAAACCACAGTCCCCAGATCCTGGCCAGCAAATCAAATATATTGTCTACCTAGTGACATCTCTACTTGACAAGGGACCAAACCAGTCAAGTCACAGGTAGCTGATAACCTGCAGCCATATAACCAGGACCTTGCAAAGCAGATGTTTATGTCACTGGTGTGGGCAATAATAGATGAGTAATAGATAACATCTTGAACAGGAACAAAATCACAGTGTCTGAGGACGCTGTGGAGGAATCCCCAGCCCCAGAGTGGGTAGCCGCAGGAACTTAAAAAACCCAGAGGAAGGCCCAGGAGCCCGGCAGTGGGTCGGAACCTGGCAGCTGGGGAAATCACATGTCTTGCGCTCATACAGGGCTTCCCAGGTGGCTCAGGGAGCGATAAAGAATCCGCCCGCCAATGCAAGAGACACAAGAGACCCCTGGGTCTGAAAGATCCCCTGGAGGAGGTAATGGCAACCCACTATTGCCTGGAGAGTCCCATGGACAGAGAAGCCTGGAGGGTACAGTCTATGGGGTCACAAAGAGTCGGACACGACTGAGCAAGCACATGCACATGCATGCAATAGATAACATAAGTAGTGACTGCTCTTCCTGATCAAGAGAGGAGAAAAATAAAGGCACGTAAAACAGATTGCTTACAATCTGCTTCCTGCTTTTAGTTTCTAGTAAAACATTACTTTTATCCACTTCCTAAGACATTTCTATCACATAAGTGAAATGAGAAAGCACAGTATTCCACACAAACACATCTAGCCACTCTTCCACTATTAGCCATGAGAGGATAAAGTCGTATTTCATTACTTGGCCTAATTAGATTTATAATGCTCTAAGACAACAGGTAGACTTCAAACTGAAAATAATAATAATAATAAACATCCAAATATACAGAATGGAAAAAAATAAGGAGTGTATTATCATAATAAAATGATTATACATGTATTCAGTTTTTGATTATTTATGGATTGTAGGGGTAGAACTTAAGGCATGTAAATTGTTAGAAGCAGTGCTGTAGTTTAAATTCTGGTCCCTGGAGCAAAATCTCTCACAATTATCTTTCCTCTAGCCTTTCTCTCCCAGAAACAGGAAAACACCCTCTATGCATCTAACCCTCTCCTCCACATAGCTAATTGGGAGCTATCCATTGGTCAAGAGCTCCTTTGAATTAAAGATCTATCAACATCTCTAAGAGTAAAATCAGTGGCTCTCAAACTTTAGAATTATATGGAGAGATATTTAAAATATTGGTGCCCAGGCCACACTGTATATTCAAATTAAATTAGAATCTCTAGGGGGTGGATCCGAGGCATTGGTAATTTTTTTTTAACTACACGGATTATTATAACGTGAAGCCAAGTTTCAGAAGCATTAGGATAGATCTTAGGAAAACAGAGCCTGGTTTAAAAAAAAATAAGGAAAATCCACATTTTCTTTTCAGCAACATATCTCTGTTAAGTAAAGAAACAAGTGAGCCAGGATTTCCTGGGGATTCTCATTGAGATGTCTCTACCTTTAACACCTGATATGCCAACTGCTACTACTGAAATCAACAAACCAAAAGGTCTGCATTCTGACGATATGTGCTTTGCAGAGGTCTGGCCTTTGTGTAGTTTGGCTTGGTGCTACATAAACACCAATTATGCCAGATTGAAAACCAATGTAACATCTTTTCCTAGCTGGTCCTCCTCCCTAATCATATTATAGCTCCCTCCTATGACCCATTTTAAAATGCAATGCTCAATGCTAACAAGTATGAGAGAGGAAATTAATAGTAACACAAAAATAGTGGGAGACTTTAATACCCCACTAACAACTATGGATAGATCAACTAAACAAAAAATGAACAAGGAAACACAAACTTTATTTTTTTTTTTTGACCTTGACTGGAGGAACCTTTTTTTTTTTTTTT